>NW_024582440.1:1963163-2002889 GCF_018398535.1 Haplochromis burtoni
ACACACACACACACATGCACACACTTCTCCCAGCCGAAGGGAGTGGAGATGAGTGGCACATGTGCTGTGACCCACTGTAAATGACTGCTAATGTTTTAACTGGGAGAATTAGGCTTTCATCACGGAGACGAATGCAAATCGCACTGCAATAGCACTGGCGTCTGGAGTGTGTCTGTGTGCTTGTGTGTGTGTTTGCGCTGTCAGGGTGGCGGGCAGAGATTGGGGTCAGACTCATTTACAAAACTTAGCATCACGGCTCGGGGGTTGAGGGGATGCGGGGGAGAGAAAGGGTTCCTCCACTGATTATGGCTTGTGTAATTACGTGTCTGTGTGTTTGTATGTGTGTGAGTGTGCGCGCGCATGTGTGTATCTGCGTGTGTAATTACGGCAAGGAGTGATGCATGCCTGGCCTGTCCCTCCCTCTCGGCTTAGAACAGCGTGTCAGAGAGAATATGCAGGATTTAATTATAGACGAATTAAAATTGGTAATGAAATTGGGCATGAACAAACTACAAATAGCAGATGAAAAGGGAGGCCTGTCCCTGGGGGGTTGAGACGAAGATAGCGGTGTGCCCGCCTGCTTGGCTGTCTGAGAGCTTGTGGATGTGTGTGTTTCTGTGAGAGTGTGTGTGCTGATGATGACTGATTAGAAGCATTCTGTGATAAAATAACAGTACTAGAGAACCGCTGCCTTGTGTTAGCGCTGCACAGGGAGCTACATTGAGGTGCAAAGCGATGGCTGAAGAAGTTGCGGCTCCTATCCTTAAAGTCGCATTACTTATTAACTTTTGATGGAAAGCTCGTATTCTTGCCTCCAACTGGGTGACAGACTTAGGGTAGAAAAGTGTGGTTACGCTTTTCACTTCCTGTTACAACTTTTGCATTACACTTTAGGTAAAACCGAAGACCACGGATGAAATCTTATGAAATTAACAGCAGTCATCAGGAAACATTAGTACTACTAAACCAGTAGTAGTACTTATTAAATTCATCACTTTGCGGGATAAGTTGAGAAAGTGTTTTACAGTTATTTCAATAAGCCTGTGCATTAATGCAAAATGAGGTTCTTCATCCCTTTTGGAACATTTATGAGGCAAGAAAGGAGGCCGACTAATTTTAATGCTAAATTTAAAAAAAAAGAATAATCGTTTCTGCAAAGAGAGTCCAAGGAAAGTTAAAGCAAAATAAAACCTGAAATCTCAGCGTCAAGTTAAATATTAAACAATGAAAATGCAATAGTAGCTGATTGATCCTCGGTGACTCTTTTTGCCTCTTTTCATTCTTCGTCTCCTCAGAATGCCGTGCGCCACAACCTGAGTCTGCACAAGTGTTTTGTTCGTGTTGAGAATGTGAAGGGGGCCGTGTGGACTGTGGATGAAGTTGAATACCAAAAGAGGAGACCACCAAAGATGACCGGGTAAGCACCACACACATACACAGAGTCAAGTGAACACGCTGTCACATGCGCACGCACGTTTGCTTTCTTGATGCACGGTTGAGGCTGATGTGAGTGTGAGCTTATCGGTGCTGGCACTATGATTGCTTAAATGGACCCACTATTATTACCGAGAGGCCAACTCGGGAATCAAGTAAAAACAAAGTAGGGGCTGCCGGCCATTAATGTACATACTGTGTGTGTGTGTGTGTGCGTTTTTCCCTGTTTGTCGACTCCATTAGTAAGCAGCTGTGTGAGATGCAAGACAGGAAAAAACCTTGTTAGCGCATGTAAACAGATGTTCTTTCCAACCACCAGAGAATCCAGGGATAATTATGCACACACACCTGCACACCAGATATCAGAGACTTTCATGTGCATGTTTTTAGCATCTGTTTACAGTCTGTGGATATTTCAGTAACAAACATATTTGTGGAATTTGTTGCAATGCTTTTGGTGATGTGACATCTTTCTCACATGTGTATGCAATCTGTGATCCTCAACCTCCTTTTTCTCCTTGTGTGTGTGTGTGTGTGTGTGTGTGTGTGTGTGTGTGTGTGTGTGTGTGTGTGTGTGTGTGTGCGCGCGCTTTATTTGTAGAAGTCCCACTCTGGTGAAAAACATGATTTCAGGACTCGGCTTTGGATCCCTAAATGCCAGCTACCAGGTAAGGCTCCTTCCCCCTACCACCCCACTTCTCTCAATCTCTTTTTCTGTCTCCACCTTTCACTCTCTCTTTCACACACACTCACACACACATACACCTAGTAGCCAGTCATAATCAAGGACACTAATATCAATTCCCTCTTATAATTAGCCAATTCCCTAACGACGTTCACACCACCTCCCCTCTTCTTCCTCCCACATTAACACACAGTCTCACCTCCCACCTCGCTTTTTCACACACGCGCCACCTTCATCACCGCGTGCGCGCCACAAGTATGCAAACACACACCGGACCCACCTCTTCTCCTTGTTTTAGTGCAGATGTACAAATCAAAAATGCACACACACACAGACACACACACATATGCGCATGTGCAGTTTTGGAGACCGAGATGATTTATAGCAGCAAGTAGTTGTCAATTAAGGTTACTGCATAAAATTATCGCCTGCCCTAGAAAACTCACCTCTGAGCCACTGAGAATTCCTTTTGTCTTTTTCCCCCCTTCTTCTGGTGAGAGGGGAAGGTGGGGTAAGTATACCAAGCAGGGCCCCAACCTGTGTCTTCAAACATCTGGATTTAGAATAGCGGCCGAGGCAGCTCTCTTTAGTTCTATTCTCTCTCCTGCAGATGCGGAAGCTGCGCGGTGTGTGTTTAGATTGAGGTTGTAGCTCAGTCTCTCTTAACAACACTGCTGAGACTTTTGTGTCAACACACACACGCACTTATGACAGGGACTTAAATGTAAAAGCACAGACCTTGATATAGAAAGCACTGTATGTAAGTGCCCCCTAGTGGTTTGTCGTGCTCACTGGCACTCTGTATAGAAGAGCTTTAAGAGGTACAGAAAGGAAAATCTTCCTTATCATCCAATTACATATTTTAGGCAGACCTCCATGTCAGCTCGGTTTATAAAAACACTCTAATATCATTAAAGATTAAATATATCAATAGAGATGTTTCTATTTGTCACATTTCTTTTATAACTCCACATATTTTTTCTCCAAACATGATAACTTGTATATTTAAAGTGACCACATGGCTCGCTTGTTTCCAGGCGGCTCTGGCAGAAAGCAGTCTGTCCCTGCTGAACAGCCCACCCCTGGTGACCCCTCAGTCTGCGCACAGCCTCAACATGCTGCATGTGGGCCACGATGATGTCAGCTCCACTGTGGAGCAGGTCAACAGCAATGGCAGTTGCAGCCCCACGCTCAGCCCTCAACAGTACAGGTATGTGGTGCATAAAGGCGCACGTGTAAATTCCCACATGCAGAACATACAGGTGCAGTCAGGAAAAACAGGATGCCCATAATATTATGTCCATATACTAAGCGTATCGACACAGATATATTTTTGGTTTAGTGTGGGAGAGCTTTATGTAGATGCCTAAATTTTAAAATTATAAAAAAAAATTTTTTAAAGTGGCAATATTAAAGAGAACCTTGTCCCCTGGGTTTAAGTAAAAAGTAGACTTTAAGTAAATGAACAGGTGTCACTGAAGAGTTTAAGTTCTATTATAACCTAAGCAAATTTCCCGAGGCCTCAATCACAGAAGTAACTAATCTACTGGTTACATTTTACAGGATACATCAGCCAGCAGCAACAAAATATCCCATTTCCCAGTGCTAATGTGTGCAAGTTGTTGTATCAGGAATATTGCAGCTCATTAAATAAAATTGTATAAATGCAACCAGAAGCTATCGTAAACCATGGCAAGACTTCTGGAAACAGGAAATCCTTGTGGCATATTTAAAGATGATTTTTTTCTTCTTTTCAGCATTTCAAAAACTTAAAAAGTCTGAAAGACAGCATCTGATGATTTGTTCTTCCGCTCTCTCTTCCAGCCACCCAGTGCATGTGAAGGAAGAGCCCACTGAAGTGGTGGAGGAGGACAGCCGGTCAGTATCGCTCCTGGCTGGTGTCACACACAGCCTGCCATTGCCAAGCGATGAGCGTGACCTGGAGGAGGATCTTCCCACAGAGGAGCTGGAGTAGGACAGATCTCAGACAAGCCGGAGGGACGGGACTTTTTGAGACCAATCCCCGAGCCCTTCTCGCCTGTGTGAAGAGGAAAAAAATTACCAACAGTACACTTATGAGAAAACAGATAAGAGAGAAAAATAAGAGAATGTTCTTTTGTTTTTAAGAAAATTCAAGCAACTAAGGACGACATTGAGTAACTTCAAAAAAACAAAAAAAAACAACAACAGGGTTAGATGACCTTCGTTACTTTCAGACACAAAAATAAGACTGTGGAGCACTGCTTTACCTCCATGTGTTGCTTTCTCAACACTTGGCTCAAAGGTATGACACCACTTAATGCATACACACTCACACAAACACGCACACACACTCATTCACTTGTCACACCATGTCTTGTCATTCTCCCTGGAAAAATTGCCCTCTATGTAGAGAACCTCTAGAGGAGTGGACATAGACACAAACACGCGCGCGCACACACACTCTCTCCTCCTCGGCCTACCACCCTGCATACACCCTCCTCTCTGTTGTCTCGGGCTGCCTGGCTAGCCATTTTATCTCTACGTCAGTTGAGAGGACACCTAGATGTGTGTGTTAGAAAGAACACACACGTACACACACACACACACGCAGAGGATCATGTGTATATAGATGGGAGCGGTCATCAGGGGCTGTGCAGTATACCTCTCCTTCTTCGCCCTAGTCCAGTCACTTGCTTTTTCCATTTCCTTTGATCCGATTAGACTAAAACTGTTGGGCTTCTCGATGAGGAGGAAGGAAGAATACTTACAAAGATTACCTCCAACAGTACTCTAACACTTCTGCAGAGCAGGCACCCGCATCCACATCTGTGTGTGACCGGCCCTGGTCCCTGCCCAAACTTCTGCCAGCAGCAAGACACTTAGTGAGGGACTTCTTTAAAACTCTTTGATTCTATGTGGGGGAAAAAAAGAACACACATCCCTGCCCCTCCTGCATCCCCTCCCATTCCACATCCCCACCCCCAGAAGACTGCAGGAATAGGACCGTTTGGTGCTGTTCTTCTTCTCTCGTCCATCTGCAGATGGAGTGATGAGCACGGAACACGTTTGAGAAAGAGAAGAAAAAAGAGGGGAATCTGTAAGAAACGATGGAGAAAGTGTCTACCGGAATATTGTGACTAAAAAAAATGAAACTGTTCATGATTATGGAATATAACAAGAAAAAAAATGTGTGGTAGCTTTTTGTCATTTCCTTTTTTTAAAAATTTGTTGTTGTTATCATTGTTTATTTTTGAGGATCAATATTTCCAAGGTGGCGTTCTGTTTTGACGTACCTTTTCTATGGATGCTGTTTATGTTTTTTGTATTGTAAGTTGTTTAGTTTACTCTGGTTGTTCACACCATTCCAAATGAGTATTGGCAAAAAACAAAAAACACAAAAAAAAGCTCAGTATTGTCCCAATTTACCTGATCCTTTAATCCCGCCCCTTTCCCTTTCTGTCCCCAGCGTAGCAGGCAAGAAATTGGGAGATAGCACTTAAAGTTGCCGTTGTCCAGACAGATTATTTAACAGCTGAATCTTTTTTTTTTTCTTCTTCTAATTATCTCTCACTCGCTTGTTTTTGGTTGTGTATTTAGTTGGGAAATATCCATGATGCTTTAAAACTATATATAGATATATTATTATTGCAGTCAGAGAATACCTCATCCCACAGAGGTTCTGCCTGGAACTGTGTCCAAATCGTTAAAGAAATAAGGGGGGATTCTTTCTGTGGGACACCAAATGTGGCAACTCTGCTCAGCTTCGATTCAAAGCTCTGTGGTTGTAATAGTTACTGTGTAGAAGCTAGCTGCAATTCACTGTGTGAGTTTATGTTAAAGGAATAGCACGTGAGATTTCTTTGTTTCCATTAGCAGAAAAGCATTACTGTTCTCTACAGTGCCATACCAAATTTAACATTTATTTTGAATCTATTATCTGCCTATTCCCGTTTTTATTTTTGTTACAGGTAACCAAAGAAATATGTAGAAAACCAAAAACCCTGTAGTTCATTTTTCCCTTTTTTTTTTTAAATTCTTTTATTTAATTTTTTTAAGAACTGTCCAAAAGTCAACAAACCAGGAGTTTGAATTCTTATTGTTGTATTCATATAACTATTGTGTTGAAAAATTATACCTGACTTACAGTGCTGACCATTCCAAAAACCAAAGTGTGTAAAGCAAACTACAATTTGGAGACAGTTAGGAATGACCCACATTACTTATGAGGCCAAAAACTAGTATTAACAAACCTCGCACAGTTCCTCAGAAACACAGAAGAAAGAGAAAAGCACTTAGAGATGAAGCCCCGTCTCTCTCTCTCTCTCATACTCAGGCTCAGCTGTGTTCCAAACACAATCCTGGGAGTGGCCCGACTACAGTGTGAGCAGGCCTAAAAATAAAAAATAATATAAACACTCACGAGGCATTTGAACACAACAATTACCTTTCTGTCTGAGATTTAAAACAAAAGGTGAAATGGAAAAAAAATCTTTGAAACAGCTGCTGTTATATAGGTACTTTATATTGATACTGTTGAAGTTTTAAATCCATAAGAGAAAGCTCTTTACACATAAATGTTCAGCATTCACAGGAAGAAGTTGTGTACTGTAATCTGCTTTAAAAAAAAAGTGATATCTTTGGGCAGGGAGGAGTTATTCCAAATATCTATTGATTATACAATAAAGAGGGAACAATGGAAAACAGCAAAAATATACCAATGTAAGAGGAAAACAACCAAGGGACGTTAAGTAATTTTAAAGATTGGTTCCTATTTTAATGTTTTGTTTTTATTATTATTATTATTTTGTCAAACTATCTCTTGCACTTCAGATGGGTTTTGTTATTTAACGAAGAAAAAAAAATCACATTTCCGACGAGTTTGCGTTCACACAGGACTGTTTCCTGTCACATTAGAGACTGATTTATTACAAAGTACAAAGTGGCAGACAGAAATCTTGAAGTGAGATTAAAAACCAAAAATAACACTACCTCCTTTTCAAAACAGTTCAACACATAGCCAACGGGAGACTGAAATCTCTTAAATATTGTTTTCTCCATTCATCCTCAATGATGATTTTAAAAAAAGCCAAAATTGTTTTAACGCTTACTTTAAAAGTGGCAACAAAAAAAAGTATTTGGTGATCTGGACTCCCTAATACATCTGCTTGAGCCCAAAAAAACAAAATAAAACATAGAGGCGTTTCACTTTCCATAGATTTAAAAATGACTACCTCTCCTTAAACCACATCTGAAGCACTCTCTACGTCTCCAAATGTGCTGTAAAGTGCTCATTATCTATGAACAGTTTTCTATCAGCTGTTTCAAACTGACCATACTCCTGTACCCGATTAGCATCGAGCTATGTGAACAGCCTCTCAACTGTGTGCTTTGACTGTACGTGTGCATATTCATGATCAGGCGCAGCTCTCGGCCAATGAGAAGCTGGTCATTAATGGCTGCGTGTTGTTGCAGGGAGCTGGCTGTCAGATGTAGTGATGGGCTGAATATATTAGTGCCACACACATGCACACACAGAGGGGTATAATAGAAGTGTAGAAACAGGGCTAGGGGTTAGTGCAAACGGAGGCTCTGACCATCCAGATATCCAAAGACCCACAACACTGCAGCACCCCCTTTCACCAAAACACTCACAGAGACACTGAGAGGACTAACACATCACTACTAGTAATATCCAAACTAAGAGGAACTGCTGCATACAGTACATAGATGATCTCTGACTTGTGCTTTAAGGTACACCTGTAAACAAAGCTGTTTTATAAAGATGTAGATTGTTCACAGGTCACCATGTAACACTTCTGTTCTTTCTCCACCTTGGCATAACATGATGTATTCTTGTATATTGATGCTTGGCTTATCTCTCCAGGGCATTCTTTCCCATTTTGTCCTTTGATTTTTCTCTGTTGGGATTTCTTTCTCTTTTCTTTTTCTTTTCCTGAACCTGTTTAGCTATTGTAAAGCTTTCAGCTCTGATTCCTATACTGTACTGCTAATGCAGAAGTATATGTATTTATCATATTAAGTGCTGCAGGTATCTTGGTTTAATAGTTTGGGGTTTTTTCCAATGTTTTTTTGGTTTGTTTGTTTTCGGTTCTTCATAAAACGTCTGGGACGCTGATTTTTTTTTAAAAATGTATTATCTCTTTAAAAAAAAGAAAAAAATGAAAAGAACTAAAGTTAGATCAGTGGTTTAGGTAACACCTGTTTGTATATTTATCTTAGCTAGGTCTATTTTGATACTTTTTTGTCTCTGTACTGCATTTATGCATTTTTAAGGAAAGAAAAAAAAACAACATATGGAAAACAAACTAAAAAGTTTCTTCATTATGTATTGATACCTCAGAAGGACTTTTTTTCCGCAAAGACAGGACCAAAACCTCTGAAAAGAAAAAGAGAAAGAGGAAAAAAAATTTACGAATATGTAGCCCCTCTCTTGCTTTAAAAACTGCGGAGCTCTAGAAAGGTATTGCTGTTGGTCCTTTCAGGTGCCAATATGTGTCCCTACTCCCCTTGACCCCCTCCCTCTGACCCCTGACCCCTGTCATTCCTGTGTTGAACTCCGACCCGCAGAGCTGTCAATCATCTGCAGGTGCCGTGGGGGTGTCACTGAGTCAAACACCTGGCAGGTGGTGACCAGCCAGAAACCTCATCTCCCAGTCCCACAAAGGCAGATCAAAGACTGACACTGTTGCATTTTTGATACTCGTCCTCTTGCGCAGTCTCAATACCAAAATGTGGAATGACTCTCAGAGATGCAGCTCATCCTCTGACTACCAAAGGCATTGCAAGCAAAACATTGCTTAGTCCAAACTCTTGAACTCTAACCAAACTGTAACCAAACCAATGCCACAACTTTAACCAAACAAAGACCAAGCTACTTCCAAAACTCTCCATCGACTTCACTGATCACCTTTACTGATAGCTGTTATCTCGCATACATCCACGTAATGGTGTTGTAGGAGCAGCCCACATCCGGTTGACTGGTGACTAGCTCAAAGGACATGGGGAGATCAAATCGTAATGTGTGATTGGACAGTTCTGAGGTGTCATACGAAGGGGAAGGGACTTTCAAAGTGGAGCATTTGCCTGACGGTATTATCAAGTAGACAGCCAGAATCTGATGGAACTACCACTTCAGCTCTCCTCTGGTTAAACCTTAGGAATGTGTGTACATTTTCAGCAGTGACTCTTTGTATTGTTTCTTAGTTCAGTTTACCTGTTTACCTCTCTTTATCCTTTGTTTTTGTTTTATTTGTTTTATTTTTTTTAATGTTTCTTGTTATTTGAAAGTGTGACCCGAGGAAGAGGTGGGAACAGGGACTGGATGGTGGCTTTAGACAGACAGTGGAGCCCAGACCTCTGACCCTCCACCCCGGGTAGCCATGTAATGCCAGTCACTGCCCTTTCCTTCATGCTGTATAAAAACACACACATATATCTGTGTATTTGTAACCTGAATCTTCTTGTGTCTGTCCATGCAGACAATAAAAAACTGTACAGTAGGTCTAGTTGCATGTAATCTGTACTAATTATTGACAATGGCATTATAAAATGCAATAAAATACTTATTACAATGTCCTATTCTGCATCCTTGTTTCTTCTCTAGTGCTGTTGAGTTATCTTAAAATATCGATGGGCTGGACAGTATGGATGATGCATAAGAGTTAGATCGGAAATGTTATGGGTTAGTTAGGCACCTCTTCGGTCTCTCAGGGTTTAACTGAACCAAGTCATCACTGCTGAAAGGCTGATAACAGATGTTTGATTAAAAAAAACATCCAACTATTTAAACAAGCTAAATCTAACTGATAGATTTATACATAAAAAGATAAGTCTACAGATTTGATCAGAAACTGGCCAAACTTTTTTACTAATATTGAACTATGTAATGGAGTTTCTTCTACTGTTTACCCTGCACACGCAAACACACACATGAAAGCTCTTATACTGTATATTTGCATGAAAACATTTTTTCAAAACTGATCTTATCCGTCTGAAATACAATCAAGATCCTCTCAATTGAAATGAGCGCCGTGTTGCCACTTCCATATTAATCCTTTGCGATTGGCAGGTTTTATTTTAGTGTCTTTATGAAGAAAATTAATGTCTTTGTGTAGCAAAAATGCAACCCTAGACTAATGTCACATAATCGTTAAACACTCTTAATCCTGTCCCGAGTTGGAAGCTGAACCATATGGAAGGCCTTTAGACAGTTCAAAATGTGATACAGAGAGTGGCCACCAGGAGGAGTAAACAAACCAGACAACACAAGCTGCAACTCATAAACACAAACCCAGCAACAAACATTACTGGGGTCCATTAACACGTTCTGACCAACAGAGTGGGCCAGAGAGTGTGGAACAAACACTGAGTGAACGATCTGCACTGTGTGTGGCAGTGGGAACGTCATGAATACAGGTGACTGAAGTCTCATTAGGGTTTATAGCATTGATGATGTATAAAAAATGCTTCTTCTTTTTTTAACCTTTCTGTACTTTTAGCTTGCCCACCTTCTCAGTTTTTACTTCCCGCTCTTTACCCGTGTCTGTCTCCCTCACAGGTTTGCAGCATGCCCTACAGCTTCTCTTTAAACCTCAGCTCTGCATCATGGATATGTTGCCACAGGGAGAAAAAATGGAAACTGGATGGATGTTTTTTTGGAAAGTTGAAACTTTGTTTAATCTTGTGCTTTTATTGAACTTCTGTGTTAGTCAGCTGGGAGAAAACTCACTCTTGACGCTTAAATCCCTGTGACATTTGGTTTTGGTAGAGACCCTATTCTAAGCCTATTATAGGCTGAAGGCACACATGCACAGGCATAAAAACACACTCACTGGCATGCACACATTATGAATACTAAACAGAAACTTAGTACCATATACTTGTACAAGGTGAGCCAGGGTGCAGAGCAACACAAAGGGGTTATTCTTGGCGTGGGATGGTAGTATTTGGCACACACCTGAATCTGAACCTTGGCACATGTTTCTTAATGCTCATCTGGACAGAGTAAGCATTAGGAGGCCTGAATGTGAGCGTGCTTCATACATTTGTTCGACAGTCCGGAGGTGGATTGTACTCTCATGCATCTGCCTATCTGTCCATGTGCATGAGCTTGCGATGCTAAATCAATATGCATGTTTGTGTGACTGGGTGCACGGGTGGGTGTGAAAGGACATTAGTCCCAACAGCATGGAGAGCACTGAGGTCCAGGCAGACCCTGTGAGTCACAAAATACATTTACCCAGAGCAATGCTGACATCTCTGTCTCTCCCCTGTTCACTCACTCTGTCTGTCCCTCTCCCTTCTTCCCCTCAATGTCTGTGGCTGAAGCTGTGGGCTAGGCTCCAAACAGTGCACTGACTCACTGCAAACAACACATCAGTGTATATCTGCTGCTGCATGCATCCACATGGATCTGTTTATTCAAGGCTAATGAGCTTAGACTCTTTCTCCTCTCTGTGTCTACCATAAAAGACAACCCAAGAGGTTTTTTTCTTCGCTAAAGCCAAAAGAAAAAAGCACTGTAATATACTTTTCCTTACTGGTGGGCCACTGTGCATTTGCCCCTATTATATTTAAAACAATTTAACAAAGAAAAGCATAGAATTAGTACCTATTATTGCATGCAGTGTGACTCAGTTAATTAATCAAAATTTGTTTTGTTGGATTTTGCTTGTAATTCCACTTCAGCCGACCCTGCAGCAGCACGTTTAAGTGAATAGTGATGATTGTGAAATGAACAGATATGACATTTTTAAAAACTGGTTTGGCTTTTTGTATGATCCTGTTAATAATAAACATGTGGAAATACACTGAAATAGCGTTGCTTCTCTTTGTGAAAGCCTGTTGACCCAGAGGCATGAGCTCTGGTTTACGTGTGGATTGTGCAAGTTCTCCATATGCCTGAGCTCCCTGGCTGTTGCTGTTTGCTCCCATGGTCCAACCAAATAGATGTTAGGTTAATAAGCTATTCTAAATTGGTTGTAGGTGTGGATGTTGGAGTGAATGGTAGTCTGTCTTGCTGTGTTTTCCTTGTGTATGACAGGCAATCTGCATGATGTCAGCAGGGATAGGTGGGATCAGAAATGTTATGGGTCAGTTAGGCACCTCTTCAGGCTCTCACTGATCCAAATGGCATGTTACATGGCAGGAAATGATGGGCGCCGGAAAAATGCAAACAAGATGAGGACATAACGACAGATGTATTTTACAAAACAAGCAATACAGGATAAGAGAGCAAGAAGACGTTGGTATATAATGAATCATTAAGTAAATGGTGCATAGCATATAAATTTAGTATGCAAGCAGCTCAAAAATGCACTCCTAGGACACGCTGGAGTGTTATCCTGCTTTTTAAATAACTATCCTTGAGTTGTTAGTGTCTCGCAAGTTGTTTTTTCTTTAAATCACCACAGGAACCCTCCCCTGAGAACCCATAAGTCAGATGAGAAAATGGATGAAGCTACATGACTCCATGTGTGGCAGTGTGTGTGAGAGAGAGAGAGAGGGCTCCGGCCACAGAACAAAAGCATCTTTGTGAGTGATTGGAACCACATTTTTCACCCTCCCGTCTCTCTCTCTCTCATATTCACTCTCTCTTCCAGTCACCATATCATTCAGAGACACTGAAACTGTTAAGAAAAATACTCAGATATGGACACTCATACTCCGAGTGTGCCCAGTTCCAGTTTCGCTTCTCTTTGAGCACCCCCTCCGTGTACACACACACACACACACACACACCTCACTTTCTATGTCTCCGCCTGGGCTAACTTCCTCTCTCAATCTCGACATTTCCTCCATGTGTCCTCCCACCACATGAGATCATCTAGTACGCTCAGAATCCCTTTGAGAAGTGGAGCAGCTCTCTCACCTTTGTCCCCCACCCTACGCACTAGTTAGCTAAACACAGCAACCTGTTCTTTCCCTGCTGGTTATCAGAGGACTGTAAAGCCTCTAAAACAGGCGTGGGGAACTCCAGGCCTCAAGGGCTGGTGTCCTGCAGGTTTTAGATGTGTCCTTGATCCAACGCAGCTGATTTAAATGGCTAAATTACCTCCTCAACGTGTCTTGAGGTTCTCCAATGAACTAATCATTTGATTCAGGTGTGTTGGCCCAGGGTGAAATCTAAAACCTGCAGGACACCGGCCCTTGTGTTCCCCACCCCTGCTCTAAAGCATCAGATACCTAACCCAAATGAAGTTCAGGTCAGTGTACTATGAAATCCATTCAGAATAGTTAAGAATGATTTGATTGCCTTTGGACCATTTGCCCGTGGTTGAGTCTGAATTAGAATTTATAGCCTCCCTGTATGCACTGCATATTTAATACCAGCTTTTAACGTATAGTTGTGACTCAGCTGATTTAAGAAAATGAGTACTGTAAGCAGACTTTTTCAGCAGGAGAAGAAACTGAAGAAACATTTCTCCTGCTGAAAACGCTACATCCAACAGATTCAGCTTTTTGGGATCAGTGAAAATGGTGATATTGTTGACTTGTTGGCTACAGTGCAGATCATATACTGTACTGTTGCATATGCTTACAGTGAACGGTAATGGACAAATTATTCCATACTTTTAGACTGTCATTACAAGAAACAGTTACATGCGAGTGTCTCACTCTCATCTCTGTGAATTACTGAGATTCTGCTTGTTGCTTGGTAACTGAAAAATAGTCCAACAAGACCATCTTTAAACCAATAAATATTTCTTTATATTTCTTTTTACAATTCAGTTTTTGACCCGATTAAACAAATGAACAAAAATGTGTTAATAATTATGCTTTAAAAGTTGTTACAAATACAGACTAGTTGTTCCCCTTATTTCTGGTCTATGTATCAAGTGTGTGATTTAAGTCCTGGAATGAGGGGGGTGTCCATCTAAAAGCAGATATCGTGAAACACTTACTTACTTTACAAGTAATTTTAATGCACTATTCAATTCACTTCAATTTTATTTATATAATGCCAAATCACAATAGCTACCTCAATGTGTTTTAAATTGTAAGGTAAAAAGACCCTACAATAATACAGAGAAAACCTCAACAATCAGATGACCACCTGTAAGCAAGCACGTGGCAACAGTGGCAAGGAAAAACTCCCCTTTTAACAGGAAGAAACCTCTGGCAGAACCAGGCTAAGGGGTGAGCAGCCATCTGCTGTGACTGCTTGGGGTGAGGGGAAAAAGGCGGGACAAAAGACACTAAATTAACTTGAAGTGGTCACAGAGACATAAACAGTGCATCTACCACATGAACTGGTTAATCAGATTTTTTTCAAAACTGCCTAAAAGTTTAATGACTTTGCCCCAAAATACTCCTACCAGCATATATGCTATTGCAAAATTCTCACACATTTAAATTTCTACTTAATGCTTTGAGTGCCTTGTCCATTGAATTGGCTTGATTTTCTGTATTTCCCAGAATGTCAAACTATTCATTTGACATAAATTATAAAGCTGTTACCCTTTTGCTATTCCTCTGCACAGAATAAATGGTTTAGGAGAAAGTGTCTGCATGTGCATCAACAAAAAAAACCTCTCTCCCATTATTGTATGCTGACTTGATGGCACTGCTGGAGGTGTGGAATATGGAAGGGCAGTGGGAAATTCATTTGGCTGGTCCATTAGAGCCTGAACAATCCAGTGTACCTGTTCACCTCTACACAATGCTGTCATTAGAACCAGAACAAAAGCAATCAGAAGACTGACAAGGTGTGCGGCGCCTACCACACACTCTGTGACAAATATGTTTAAATAATGAAGAAAAACCTGTTAAATAAGGCTAATTAAATTAACACTCAACACCTGTGAAGCAGCATATAAATAATTGTCTAAATAAAAAAGGAAGCAACGGATATTAAAGCAGTTAGGCTGTACTGTGAATAAAAACAGAAGCAAGATGATTGAGAGAATAACTTCTGTGGCTGATGACAAAAATGTCCCCGGTGCCATTGTTCAGTGCAGGAATTAGAGCAGAAGGGGAAACTGGATCTTTTAAAAACACACAAGACATTAATGGATCTGCGGGCTAATGGCAACCATTCATCCACACATCCATTTCTTAACTGCTTATCCACTTCAGGGTCACAGGGTGGGCGGGAGCCTAACCCAGGTGTCAACCACTTTCCAGGGTTTTTTTTGTATGTGGTTAATTTATCTGGCACGTGTGTGTGTGTGTGTGTGTGTGTGTGTGTGTGTGTGTGTGTGTTAACCTAACTCTAATTGTACACTATGATTTTTAGCTGAAAGTTTGATATCACATAAAAACGCAAGAATCTCCTCATTAGCACATTGTGATGCTGCAAATTACCTAAGATGAACTCTGAATTTTAATATGATAAAATTTGGGAGAGCACTTATCCCACTCTGTTAAAAACTGGCCTGCGGTAGATGACGGAGTTATCCATGTAAAGCTACAGGGAGGGCAACCACTCAAAATGTGTTGATAGGAATTAACTCACAGAGACTTTGAAATGCTGATATCAGTACTTTTTTAAAAGTCATCCATTAGCAACATTTATAAATGAACAGCCTCTCTAATATTTTATTTTTCAATTATGTGTAAAAAGTATTTTGACTATTAGCTGGTCTGAACTTAAATTACAACAGGGGTGGAGGATTTATGTAGCATAAGGTACAATAAAGGGAAATCAACCTAAGAATAAAAAGCACGTGCAGTCCCACTTACAGAGTGACATCTGGTCATCCTAATGTTAATTCAACAAGACTCGTTTCTTGTTAGAGTATTGTAATTTTTTTCCCCGGTTCTTTTGATGCCAAAACGTACTTAGTAACTGTTTACCAACCTTCATTTCAAAACTGAAAATGGGATTTTTAAAAGCTATCAAACCCAGTCACCACATTGGTTAGTTAGCACTTTAAATCATCATTATCTCTACAAATTAGGCGTCGCTTACACTAAGAACAATAAATATAACAGAGGTATCATACATTTATGGTTTAATCTCAAACTGTTTCAGCATCACCATCACTGAAGTCATCTGAGTGTGTTTATATGACTATGAAGTGTAACATTTTGATATGTTGATTCATGCTGACATGCATTTGTTTCATAAAAAATTGTCTCTCTTATTCATTATTTCTACTTAATACTAATGATGATAAACTACTTTCAAAAGAGCCGGTATTTAGAGCCAGTTTTAATAATGGCACTTGTTGTTATCAGTGTAGCAGATTTGAAAAACAAGTGGCTGATGTCAGTGGTATGTACAGTAAGTACAAGGCAGGAATGTGCACCGCAAGATCTCTTGTTATAACTCTTTAGTCCACACTTCACACTGTGAACATGAATCACTGAGTGTCTAACTTGGCCTTAAAAGACTCTGAGAGCGCCGGAATGAATGATGAAAATCCCCAAAGTGACTAGCAGCAGGACATAAACTAGAAACTGTAAAAACTGTTTGTTTCTTGCAAGGAAAAACAAAGGTTTAGTCAGATTGTGTCAAAGCGCTATACATGGACTTGGCATCTTACCAAACACTAGTAATTAAAAAACGCAATAAGTTACTATCACTGCTAAATTATATTTTTGTTTTTAAAACAGCAGCTAATGAATATTTTCCTGCATATACGGGACTTTTATTGACTTTCATTAAGAATACAAAACGACAGAGACTCCACAGCAAACTAGAGAATGTCATACAGTGGCCTGTTTTATGTTTGATACATTAAAATGTTATAGAGACAATAAAGTAACTGTAAACATACTGTATTGTGTAAGTGTTTTTGAGCATAAATGTTAACTGCATTGCTGCAATTTGGCAAAAACGATTATCTTTACAGACTATTATTAGTGCCAAAACATATTTCTGGGCTCATAATTCCTGATGAAAGCTTGCCTTAGTTAGTCCTGCGTCTGGTTCGGGTTTTGGGGGTAATTCTATGACAGTACAGCTCAGCCCAACTACTTTCTAGCCTGGAGGAAGCACAATCACTGCTGACTGTAGTTTCCTGTCCAACAGCAGGAGCAGAAGTCTGAGTCAAGTAGGATATAGAAGGAGTCAGGAGGCGAAACGGGTTGCACGAAGCGGGTACTCAATTTAAGATTGTAAATAAGTTTGGTAAGGTGGTGCAGAAACGCAGTAGAAAGCGAGGAAACCTGCAGCGCAGACAAAGAGATTTCAGCCTTGCAGCGTTAAACCTCCCAACATCTGGTTTGGAGGACGGGGCGAGCAGGAGTGAGAAAGTTTAGAGGCGGAGAGAGAATTATCTCCGCTGGCGAAAATGCTCTGAATTTGGAGTTTAGTTTACCTGCATGAGCCATAGAAAGACTTGGTGGTCGTGTGAAGTGACAAGAGTTTGGGGGGGAGATTGGATTGGAAGAGGGCTTGAAGTCCACCTGGAGCGACCAGAAAATGAATTAGTTCAAAGGCCCAGTTGCAAAGAGTTCCAGCCAGAAAGAAGGTAAGAAGTTTTTTCCTGCGGTGTTATTGTTGTCAAAGTAAGTTGCATTTAGATTTTTCAGCCGCACTAACTCAGGCAGAGAAATTATCCTCACGCTGGAGCGGAGCTTGGTCTGAGCATGCAGAGACTCGTGTCGAGAAAGCGCAGGGCAGATATGCAGTGAAGATAACCAGAGCACGTCCGTCATTAGCTATATCTCATATTTGCGTTCATGTTCAATATTTCAGTCTGAATTTATTATGGAAAATGACACTTTATTATTGTTATAAAAAGCTCGCTACAAGTATACATGTTTCAGCTAGCTCTTGGTGAGCGTGCGCTGCAGTGACTTTTCTCTTTTCCCGAACTTCTTCAAACTTTGTAGCCATGCCGTTTAAAACACTGAGAAACTCACCCGTGGGGGTGGGTGGTTGATGGTGAAGCTTACCAAACTCTGCTTCTTCGAACTTTTTTTTTTCGCTCTAAAACTTGGCAAAGGTGATCAAAACTTTTTGGGAGGCAGCGAGTGCGGAGCGAGCGAGCTACGGGAGCGCGCAAACAGCTGCCCAGCTGAGTTACTTTGGCAGGAAAAGCGCGTGCCCAAACTGGCACGTGAGGTATACGCTGAACTTCCCGATAATGATTTACAAAACTTGCTCCGATGGTCGAGGGCTCTCAAAAACGCGTCTTTTACTTTAAACAAGGAGCAAGTGTAAGCAGTAAGTGCGGTGTTATTGGTTTCCGAGATTTGTATACATGTAGTATGATAATTTGTATTTGTAAAATACAAATTATGTCTGTTTTCATGAATAAGTTATTTGACTTATACGACTTTTTTTGTTCTTGACCTATTCCTGTCTCTCTACCTCACGTTGCAGTGTTGAAGTGGCTTACAGTGTTATATATAAATAAATACTTGTTACTGTCAAAGCATACTTTGAAGACGTTATTTAAAGCAGGCTGTTATTAGACGCTTCCTTTGTAAACACGCACTGCTTCCTGTGGTGAGGATCCTGCCAAAAGGCGCTGATGGTGGTTCAGCAGTACCTGTAGTCTGTTAGCTTCTTGCTCATATCAAAAAGAAAACGAGAAATCTTCCACATGACTCATCTCTATGAAATTCTTTTTTGGGCTATCTCGTCTCCCTGCTTCAGGCTCAGTCACCTCCTCCCTAAAGAGCCAGGCCTACGCCCATGGATGAGGAGAGGAGTGCCGCTGCCATTTCGCGAGAGCCACCTAACGATGGAGACCCCGGTTTGCCAGCTCCACAACCAAGTTTGCAAACAAGCTCAAACGCAGAGAGAGAAAACAGCTGTCCGAGCCCACAGCCCTGCCCTGGTGATGGTAAGAAAGAGGTTGTTGGGGGAAAAAACAAAAGAGAAAAAAAGAAACATAAACATACTCCATGCGTGCCACGAAGGCCCAGTGTTTACAATAACCAATGTTGTCATCTTTGTGGAGGCGGTGTTTGAAAGTAGTGAAAAAGTGAGTTAGTTATTAAAGAGATTAGCCATTTGGTATGAAAACAATGGAGCACGATTATTTGAGAGTGAAGCTTCACCATTTACTGTCATGCATGTGAAGCTTGTTATGTTAGTAGGTCATCCAGAGTGTGTTTGACTGTACAGTAGAACTATTGTAATACAGTTTTCTGAAAACAACATTAGAATGGATTTATTCACCCCAGCGAAAGTTGGGTGATGTGATCACAAGGTTGATGTGAGTTCTCTAAAGTGGAAAAGTCTTGAGTCACTGTGGTGTTTAAAAGTTTGAGACTGATTAATTAATAATCTCTAATGGTAGACTCAGGAGGGGGCTACACTGTAGGAACTCACACTTTATCCTGGGAAAACCACTGTGTGTTTTTGCTGGATGTTACTGAGATTTATAAGGTCAAAAGCCTTCTTAATGACACAACTGTTGTGTAGTCAGGTAATTGCTGAGACTGGTCCGAGGAGGGGCCGTGCTCTTGGGTGATCTGAGTGGTCAGGACTGATTCAGCGCTATGGAACACTTAAATGGCACAATTAGGCTCCTGGGAATTTGGGAATGAACCTGTGACCCTTCGGCTTTGAGAGATCGGTCATGCTCAGAGGTAACTGACACAGAGGCGGGGAGAGGAAGATGTGGACTCAGCTTCGGGCTGTTTTCATGTGAATGACTCATGCAGAATGAGCCAAAATTACTTCAGTCTCCTCAAGCTTCAATGGGAAAACAACAGCACTGAGTGTACGTAGATCAGAGCGCAGGTTCTATGGGGTAATTAGGGTAGGTGTGGTTAACAGTTAGGGTAGTGTGCAGAGATTTAAGTGCCTTGTGGCCATGGGAACCAGCCACAAAAATGCTTAATAGTTGATGAAAATTTTTTATTTCCTTTTATTTTTTCTGTCTATTTTTTGTAATACAAGTCCAGACACAACTCTTATCATTACTGTGTTTAACATCAACACACACATCTCCGTTCAATGCTACATTGTGGTTAACCATGACTATAAGTACAGCATCATTTTTAATGATAACTCTTGGAGAGTTTGAGAGTTATTAAATTGAAGGTTTGTGCCCAAACATGTTCTCCCGGCTGTGCTGACTTTACCTCTGTTTGCTCATCAGGAAGCCAGCACAAAGTGTAAATGATCCTTCTTCTGCTAAAGATAAGCTTCTTTTGGCCGTCTGGTCTGTGTGTTTGAGCAGGTTTAAGTTTTATAGGTTCAGGCTACTGCTGAGAGCAACAAGGTCATCCTTTTAGCTCTGTTGGACCTTTACCTATCCCTTTGCATCAAGAGTGGGCTGCTTTGCAACACCACAACAGAAACATGGGGCGGTTGCACACATGCGCTGTATCCTTGAGCCTTTCTAGACATTACTCAACAGAGTTGCATGCGAGAAAGTAAATGTCTGAAGCGGATGATTGGACATCAAACCGTTTTTAACCTCCCAGCATTCCATTTCAAAGACCGTGGGAATTTACAGTGAGCGAGTAGATGTCCTGTGACCTGTCCGCTGGATGCTCTTTTAAGAAAGCTCCCTTGACTAAACAAAACAGAGAATTTCCAGAAGTAAGACTGTCTCATGCAGTCAATCTTCTATTGTATGTTACATGCAGGAGTAGACAGTTTTCCAGAGATCGTGTGCAAAGTCAGCCATGTATATTTTTAATTTAGGCTTCAAAGAAAGATTTGACCACTGGTCCATAATTAGAATGGGGGTAACAGCTTCTAGGATGGCATCCTCTGTTCCTGTGAGAGGTACTTAACCAGCATAACTGATGATGTGAGTTTTAGTCTCTTTACCTTTTTTCTTTTTTTTTTTGCCTGTCCCGTTTGGTTCTTTAGCCGTCAGAATTGTTGTCTGAACGGTATCTTTGTCTCTTTACCTGCTCCTTACTAGCCTAAAAATTGTATTGAATTGACTGCTTTGCATATTTTTCACAGATGCGTCAGTATCAGATGTGTTTTTTGCTGCTTTAGCTAGGTAGGAAGCTAGCTTTGAGAGATGGCATCCCCATTCTCATTGTTGTCTTCTGAGCACCGATTAGCATTGATTCAAAGGTGCTGCGCTGCATTCATTTCTGAACACTTTTACCAAGTTATGCAGATAAGACCCTTCACAGTTAAAAAAAAAAAAGCAATAATTAAATTGAGAACAATTGATGCTTTGCCACAATATTTAGCACTCCTGTCTTCCAATATTAAAACAGTCTGATTATCTGAAGGTGAATGAAGCTCTGCTCAGTCATCACTTGTCCATAAACTTGCGTTATGTGCGTGTTAAAATACATGTTCTTCTTGTTGTTGTGAGTAAGGCTCTCTCTCAGGCATGAAGATGCAGTGAAGGAGCCTTTTCTTACCACATCTGAGGCTTTCTAACCACTAGGAGTTCTTGCACTCTATTTTTTCTTCCTTTCTTCTGTAATCTTTACCCGATTCTCTGCCATTGTTTTCTTGGTTCTTTCTCTTTGTTCCCTGCCTGCATGAAGGATGAACTGCACCCTTTTTTATAGTGAAACTACAATTTTAACAAATGTTATTTGAGATTTCAAATAGCTATCAGCGTCTTAAGATGCTGGAATTTACAGTTTAAGATGACTTCCATTGTTTTTCCAGCATTGATGGAAACAATGGAAAGCAATTTCAATCAGCTGTAGTTAGTTAATGTTTGACGTTATGACCAAGCAAAATGAAAATCTTGGCATTTATTTGGCTGCATTGATCTCTGTGGGACAGAGTTTAAGCTCACTCAAGATTGGTGAATGGGTATAAGAGAAAAACAACTTGTGTGGTTTTTTTTATGTTGAAAAGCAAAATAAGAAAACACCAGTGTTATTGTGTCATTCGCATATAAACAGCAGAATATCATAGTTCTAACCTTATTCTACTCTGGCAGTTGCTTTGAATTATGACCTTCAGGCTTTCAAAGTGTGAGGTACTTCTTGTGTCAGCCTGTGAGTTGTCATAGAGTTTGCTGTCATCATCTGGGTATAGAACTACAGTGCTTAGTCCAATGCAACAATAAATTTGAATACCTTTAAAAAAGCCACGTGAGGCTATATTACAGCAAACAGATTAGATTTTTACTAAAATGATTTACTGTTTCTTTTTCTGTATTTTATTTTTTTAGTTAACATGATTGATAAAATTCTAATTTAACTGAATGTTTACTATGGATCAACATCCAGCAAGTGGCTGCCTTTGCATAAAGATAGGAACAAGAGTGTAACAGCTTGCCATACTCTGTCCAGACATGACAAACGTGCAGTCCCAGCAATTTGCAAATGAACTGAAGACTGAAGTATTAAATCGTGCCTGTTGTTGACTGTTGCTATACGTAATAACAAGTAACTGCTTCATTTATTAATTTATTTCTTGGAGGGTGGGGTGCTTGCAGATACAATTTTTGTCAACATCTGCACATCAAAAAAGCTTGATGAAAGCAAGCAAGTGTCCACCTTCTTCATCCTATGCCTCTTCAGCCTTTGTGATCAGCCTGGTGCTCTCTTCTGTAAAATGCACCTTCTGTGTCACAGTCTAACCTGTTTCTACCTATTATTTCATCTCTCTCTGTCTCATACACTAACTCATTCTCTTTGCCCGCGTGTGTAGATGCTATTTTCCTGCTTGTCCTTTTTTAGTCCTTGAGGTTTGTTGAGGCTTGTGTCTAATTTGGTTTCTCACAGAGATTGAAATAAACTCAGAGCAGTTTGAGGCATTTTTATGGCGTTTTTGACCAACGAAAATGAGCGTGCTTTATTTTACTTTACTACCTCACAAACATTTGAGAATGGCTCATTGCTGCTGCTCTGGTGGCCTGCGCTCTTTCTGTTTCTCACACTAATGATTTGCTATAGCACTTTCTTTAAATCGTAGTCAATCCTGTTGTACAGATAATGTCATCGTGGTATGAGATCACAAATTACAAATTTGAACAAGGGGCTTTTTATTGTGTATGTGTATGTGTATATGTATGTATGTATGTATGTATGTATGTATGTATGTATGTATGTATGTATGTATGTATGTAGCACGATCTGATATTGTCGTGTTGGTGTTGTTCCCAGATCATCATACTAAATGTTGTTCCAGGATCAACATTGCAAGTGACCAATCAGAATGTTGTGACGTCATACTTTTGCGACTTCGGGAAAAACCGCCATAAAACAAAAAACTGTACTTAAGCTGCGAGAAACAGTCTCTGTCCGCCGATCAACGGACCCTGACCCTAACCCTTTAATAAATGGTAAGCAGAATTGACATTGTCCTTGCAACATTGGAATTTCATAAATGCACGAATGGCTTGGCGCGCAAAAGAATAATGTCACAAGAATGTGATTGGTCAGTTGCAATGTTGAACCTGGAACAACATTTTCATGATGATGTGGGAACAACACCAACACGACGATATCAGATTATCCATGTATGTGTGTGTGTGTGTGTGTATATATATATATATATATATATATATATATATATATATATATGTATATGTGTGTGTGTGTGTTATGATGCTTGTTTTGTAATTATTTATAGTTAAATAGATATTAAAGCAGTTTATGCTTGAAGTCAGGTCTCCTCTGTGATTGAAAAGTCACTACCACACAGTGAGCATACAGTGTCCTCAGTTATCATTATTCCTCTCTCAGGTTTTTTCACATTTCTCTATTTGCCTCCATCATGAACTCTGTGCTGAAGGACGTCTCACTTGTTAAAATGCATCTGGAAGAGAGATGAGTTGTCAGACGACTGATAATCAAGGGAACACAGGTATATTCTTTGTGCGTTATTACCCATTTTCCAAGAAAGAGTCATGGGTAAAAACACATGACCCCTGCTTACATGTGACAAAAAAAAGATCTACAGAAATGTTCTTTCTATCTTTATTTAAGGCAATTGGCTTTGTAACTTTCTTACTTTCTCTGTTTGTTTGTGTGTTAGTTTAAAAAAAAAAATCAAATCGTATTTTAGTAAGCTGTCACATTGCACAGTGGTGTGAACTAAAAGTAGGCTTGAATTTTAAAAGTTCTCACGAAGACTGTTATGCTTATATGGCATCTGGGATCATAAAATGTCGAAGTAGTTGGGCTGTAACAAAGCAATTTCTAATGCAGCTGTGCCAGACGTCATATTTAATGACATCACTTTGAAATGACAGCTCCAAAGCAGGGATTTTGTTGGATTTTATAAAATGCCTGTTGTCTCAACTCCCCTCTCCTCGTGTTTCTCCCCCTCCCCTTCCACTTGGATCTCTACTAAGATGATACAAATTTTTGCCAATTCAAATTTTTTCCTACGAACTTTTACATGTCAACACATACAAACAAAAATAGAATTTTCGTCAATGCAAAATATTTTTTTCATAATAAAAAAAGAAATGATCAAAGTTTGCAATTTTCCCCAAATTGTGGTAAGTTACAGCTGCACTAAGTCTGACTTGGAACTGCTGAAGTAGAAATAATTAACTGAAAATTAGCTGCTGTACACCAATCTTTACCTGATTTATATAACAAAACAAATCTCAGTTACTCCCATCATTTTCCAGTCAATAATCAGACATTGGTCAATGTCTGATTAAGATTTTTGTTTCAAACATTTCCACGATGGTCCCCCAACAGTCCCCAACATTTTCGTCTTCACTTACAGCAAAGAGTTTCCACGCTAACAACATGTTAGCGTATGCCTGTGAGTGTCTGTGCGACTGTTGGCTCATGCTGCCGCATCTGACTTGACCGGTAACCTACTCATAATCTGACGTGAAGCTGACAGGGTGGTCACCATTCAAGGCTCATAATGCTCAAAATCGTCCAGCTTCGATATCTGGCTGATCAATCAGTACCTCTGTAATAAATACAGTTACAGTAAATACATGAAAGCAATAAGAGGAAAGTGTTACTGTACACTATTATAAAGACCTAAAAAATAAAAAAAAATCTAAATAAAAACCGTTTTAAACAATGTTTTTCTAATGTCAAATCTTAGTGAATTTTGGATACATTACTCTGTTCATGATACTAAGACTGAAGCACAGTGTCCTTGTTTTACATCAGGTGTGTTTACATTCTAATACAAATAGAGTTCTGTTAGCTGCTTTGCTAACAGACACAGCCGTGTAGCATCTTTTAGCAAAGAGCCAGTATTTTCCCACGAACCAGAAGAATCCCACAGACAGAGTGGCACAATTAAATTCTCCTTAAGCCTGTTCAGCAGCAGACATTTTTTGTCTTTAATGAGCTTACACTGCTCCATTCTCTCACAGCAAGCATAATCTCTGATTTTCGACTTATTCTGTGAGTGCATGCTTATGTCAGTGTCAGTTTCTTGGTGTGGGATTTTCCAATTGGCTAGAATTGCAGTTTAAACATTGCTTCTTCTTCCCTTTTAATTTGTGTGTGTGTGTGTGTGTGTGTGTGTACGTGTGCATTTACCGAGGGAGAGTGATTAAGACTACAACAATTCACCTATACCGTAGATCTTTGTTCTTGTCTTTATATTTTACTCCATCTTGGTCAGCACCCCACTGATAGTGTGTGTGTTTTCAATCAGTTCGAGTCATTACTGCTGCTCAGATAACTGCTCGGCTGCTCTTCGGCATGTCTTCTTCTATGCTAGTTTCTCTGCTAGTGGGCCTGAATGAAGTGTTTTAAAATGCTGTATGAACACAGGAACACAACTGCAACATTCATTTGTGTCAATATTGTCACAAAATATTAAAAAGGAAGTCGTTTACAAATGTATTTTTTTGTTTTATGAACACAAATTCAAATATTTCAAAACATCCAAATAATATTTCTATAAAAGAAGGAAAATTAGTGCAAAAAATAGTGAAAAAAGTCACATGGTGGGGATATTTTGACTTTATTAAACAGCTTTAGTTTTTAGAGTTTTAGCTGTCATCACACAGTGAAGGTTTTGCTTTATTTCAGCACACGTTTGTTTCTTTCTTTCTGTCAGTAAATGTACAAAAGTTTAAATAAAGCTTTCACAGAAAGTTTTTGCATCTATTTAAGACTTCAATATTTCATGCTGCACACTCATCCTAAACTTGACTCTTTTTATTTATTTTCTGAGTTGCACTCACAGTACTTTATTATGACAAAACATTTTGAATATTTAATTCATGTACTAAAACTAAGAGACTAACTTATATCATTCACACAATTTTAAGACCCTTGACCTATACTTATTGCACCTTTGGTAGCTATTACAGCCTTGAGTCTTCTTTGGCATTATCCTTTAAGCTTGCTGCTACTTCAAGGCTCCTTAATGTTTAGATAGGGAAAGCTTGCCCACACCCTTTTTTTAGGTCTCTTCTTAGATACTCTACTGTGGCCAGGTTAGGACACTCTAGGCCTTTTGCAGAATCACTCATATGTTTTGTAGTAGCATGCCTCAGGTCTTTGTCTTGTTGAAAAGTAGCTTTTGCCTCAGTCTGATACAAAATAAGATAACCTTCGTTGCATTGTAGAGAGTTGTTACATAAGGTATGAAAGATTTCCTGTATCTGCCCCTGTGGGAATGGAGCTGCTAGAGAAATAGCTCCAATCCTGGAGTCATGACCACACTCAAAAAGGTTTTCAACTCAGGATTTTTTCTCTATCTATATTAACCTCCCAGTTCCTGATACTGCAATCACCACATTTTACTGTGCAGATGGTATTAATGAAGTGATGCCAAGTATCTGTTTTGTGGCATGGTTTAATTTATGTCTCATCAGACCAGAGTTCTTGGTCTAAATGTGGTTAAAATGTCAAACTCCCAGCATGCTGTCATGTGCCTGCTAGTGAGTAACCGCTTCTGTCAGGCCTTTGCTGTTGGAGTACTGCGCTGTGTTCTTCTCTAAGGTTCTGCCAACTCCAGAAAAAGACCACAGTGTTTGTTTGAGCCTGCCTGACCAAGGCTGCCCATCCCCAGTAACTCACTTTGGCCAGATTATAGAAGACTGTTAAACTCATCCTGTTGGTGGTTCTCATTTTTTAACCTCATGGCTTGGTTTTCACTCTGACACACCATCAACAGTGAGCCCTAATACCCATAGCTGTGTGTGTGTGTAGATTATTTTAATTAAGCACTGGATTCAAGTCAAGTTGTAGAAGCATCTCAAAGACATTTGATTATGGTAGGATACACCAGGTGTTTATCAACGTTTTTGGTCTTTTGCTGAAAATGAATTAACAAAACATTTCAAATTTGTTCTTGTTTTGTTTTTGTGGGTTTACATGGATGAATAAATGAATGTAATCCATTTTAAAAAGGCGTCTGGAATATAGCATAACATGGAAACCTTGAAAGTGTCTGAAAACATTCCAGGCACACTGTCTTTGCCACAGGGATGTATAAGCCTAAGAGACCTCCTTTTGCATACACATTAGACATTTGCGTTTTTAAAGATGTCATAGTGGAGCTGTAGAAACGGTGTTGAGATAGTTTGAAAGGAAGCAGGTAAACTCAGCTCAGCCCTCTGTTCTCTATAAACCAACACACTCCATCCCCAGGAGGAACAGCAGGAAATGCTTCCCTTCAGGTAATTCAGGATATGTCACATCATTTTCAAGTTCATGTAAATAGTGTCTGTGTGTGTTGTGTTTATGCTAATCATTACCCTATGGGATCCATATGTTTTTGGTTTAATGGTTAACTGTTTGTTTACAAGGAGACTAAAATTGCTCTGAATCGCCCCTTCAGGGCCACCGACACGTGTACATATACCAAACTACAAACCCACATGAACTTGCAAATACAGAAATATACACAGGTATATAGTCAAGCTTTCACAAACAAATACCCACAAGTGTAAACACATAGTCGTATCTCCTCACCGGCTCTTGATTGGTCTGGTCTGATTTTAATTAGAGGCTCATCTTTCATGGTCCTCAGAACTGGCTCTGAGGTCGAGCGGTTAGGTGTTTTGATCCTTATGCCAACGCAAAATTGGTTGATGGCCTGCTTGGATGGCACTGAGGGTTTGTGGGAATGTGTTTCGATCCAACAATCGTGGGTTCGAACATCTACAAAGGGAACGCTTTGACTAGCTAAGTCAAAAGTCCCATACACTTTTAACCCTTGCTACCCCACAGTCAAAAAACAAAGACAAACTGTAGTGAAGGATTCAAGAGTACATAAGATCATATGATCAAACGGCTTGGGGTGCTCCCTTTTTCTGACGTGCCCTGCTTCAGAGTTCAAACCCGATATTGTTTTAAAGTCGATCATTAACAATAACAATTGGAATTTCTTTTGATAAAAGTTTGAACGATAGCATCAGCAAACTCTTTATTTATTTTTCAAAAAATTATATTTATTAACCATAGTTTCATATTCACACTGTTTGTATGTGTCCCATCTGCAACTCACGAATGGAGCCTATCCCACTTTTCTTGTTTTTCTTGTTTTTGTTTTTAAGCCATTACGGGGTTTTTCCAACAGCGTCTGCGGTATTCTGTAGACTTCTGCTGCAAAGTTGTTTTAGTTTTAGCAAATTCTGTATTTCAATTGGATTCTTACTGGGGACTCAAATAAGACTGACTTTTAGTTTTCAGAAGGTTTTTTTTCTGTGCTTTGTGTGACTGTGGTAATTGGCCCCAAAAGCAGTTTCCAAAGAATGAGGAAAAACGAGAAACACAATGACTTGAACTGATAAATGCCCTTTTTAAAAAATAAACTATAATACTGATCTCAATATTTTTAAAAACTTGCCAGCTGTCTAAAGTTATCAGACTCAGTTGTTGCCTACCAGCATATGGTGCCTTATTATTTTTTTACAATCCATTCTCAAACATTTTATCAAATTGATACCAGTTGTGTAGAACAATAGATGATTATATGTTACTTGTAATTTTGAGTGATAGCATTATCATTGATTATAGGAATATGAAACACAATGTTCAATGACTTTATGATTAGCCTCCTGAAGTTACACATACTGTTTTTTTTTATTTGCTTCTAATTTACTATTTACTGAGTTTCAGCACTGAGTTTTATTTAAGGTATTTGATAAATATATAAAGGTGGGTTATTGCATGCATAGTACATAGACATGTACTGCTTGCCAGTGATACATGTCGACTACAACACACAGTTACCTCTAAATCAGACATTTGGTGTCAGGACAGCTGTTCTAACTAGTGGTTTTCATATCTGAGCAGACTGATTGAGTCTAATGGACAAAATATGGGTCTTGGAAAAATCGCTTCCACATGGCAGAGATAAAAGTATGTGTGATGAGAGTGAGTGTGAGATGCAGGAAGGTATTATTGGAGTGTACGGTAAGTGTTTTAAGAGTGTTTGTATGGGTGTGAGTTTTGTGTACCGCTATCAAATAGAAGAGAAAAGCAAGAAGTATTTCCCGTCTCCTCAGCTCCTGTTCACATGGTCTCCCACACAAAAATACCCACACATACAAAACGCCCTTGAGAGACACAGATATATACATATGCACAGGTATACAAACACACGCAAACCTTTGCAAGAAAATCACGCAAGGCTTAAAACACTAGGCCTTTTCATCAAGGTTAGCTCAAGTAACATATTTTCATGCTCCATGCTAAAGAGCCCAATGGCCTCAGGGCAAAGCGTCTAAAAACTACATAGGAATGGCGCGAGGAAAACAACAAAGAGCCCAAATACTGACGTTCCCCAGACCCATCAACATCCACGGGTTGCAGAACAGGCCGCTGAGGCCACAACCCACAGGACCCAAAGGATCTGCTGCCAATGTCCTGAAAGTGCCAGACACCACAGGACATTTCATGGTTTTAAAGTTGTGGCTGATCAATAGGTTTGTCATTGCAACATTTCCAAAAGACTAATCACCAACAGATCAATGTAAAAAATAAATAAATAAATTCTAACATAAAATAAATCATAATACTTTTGATGGCCTCTTTTTCGTCGTGTATATTATATGGACTTAGTTTTATTTTTGTCAGATGTGACAGACATAGCAGTGCTCATAGTGATCAAGCTATATAGATGTCTGTAGTTAATATTACAATTTATATATTTCAAAGTTTAGTAGCTTTAAACGTGGAATTAGAATGATTATTGCAGAAAGTTTTTCTTTTATATAAAATTTTTAAAACCTATTTAAGAAAAATAACAGTCTGATATTTTATCTGACCGACAATGCAGAACCCCAAAAACTGTGTTAACAGTAATAAATAATAGGACAAAAGACAAATTAGTGTGTGTGAAAACCAAAAGACATTTGACCTTAAGATTGGCATTAAAATGCAATTATTGCGCAACTCTACAACATTTTTTCAAATGAATAAACATATTTATTCAAGTTGTGAAATCCCATCATGTTGTTTTCATATGTTTAGGTGGAACAGCTAACAGTTTCGTAGCCTAGACCTAATTTTAATCATGCATGTTACTAGAAATGACATCTTAAGAAATGCAAATGTCATTGCTTCTCAGTTTAGTAATTACATTTACTGTCATGTGCATTGATTTGTATTTTGATTTTTTTTCATTTAGCTAAATCACCCAATGATTTGCTTGCTGCTGTTTATGACTTCACCTTGATAACTATATCTTTTCTCCTTCTCGTCCTACTGCACAGCTATCAGTAAATTGCAGCATATATTGGAAAAACCTATCTCACGACCATCTATGTATACTCTAAAAAATTACACAGCTCTTGCAAAAAATTATTTTTTGTTTGTTTGGGTTGTCTTTCTTGTTTTGTATAATTACTCAGTTTGCTTAAAGCCTGTGGCTTGCTTATTTATTTGAATATTACATTTATACGGTCTTTACTGGACAGACTGTATAAAAGTTCAGCCATAAAAATGAGAATGGATCCATAGAATTATGCCAGAAATGCACAGGAATGTATCTGCGTCAAAAGGGAATGTGAACCCGAGAGGCTGGGGACAGGAAAGAGAGAACAGATAGAGGAGTGAGGGAGAGTGGATAGAGTAAATAAACAGAGCCGGGAAGTGTTGAGTCCATGCACAGGACGTGGTTTGGTTTGTATGTGTGTACGTGTATGTGTGTGTTTATCAAGCCCAGCTGGCTCCCATTTGCCCAGGAATGAGTCTTCACCTCTCAGAGGCCTGCCTCACTTTGAAGGCCTCTGTGTTTTGTGTGTGTATGGTGTGCATATGAGTGCATGTGTGTGTTTGTATAATAACAGCTTCATTAGAGGACTGCATGGTACCTTTGAACATATAAAACACCCAGACATGTATTTACTGCATATATATTGTGTGCATGCACTCTTATGTGTTCAACAGACACTGGCTTGCAAAAAGAGACATGCACACACATATAGACCCACAAAGATTTCAGGTTTCACAAGCATACACATGGACCCCTAAACAGTCACAAGGGTTTGGATTTAACTACTTCCAGATGCAAGTTTAGGACAGAGAGAGCACACACCAACACATAGACAAAATCTTTTGCTTTGTTGAAGTCAGCAGAACTACTCTGTTAAAATTAATTAGGTGCTGGTGGATGGGAAATGACAACAGAGTAGGCAAGTTTACCACAAGTGGGGAAACAGCTTGCTGGTTATTTTTGATAATAGGAAACAAAACTGGGAATCTGTTCAAGCATAAACATTCATACATTCATAAAAGTCCACCCAGCTACTCAGCACATAACATACAGTAAATCTAAAACACTGAGATCTGTTTTTAGACGTTTTCTTTAACTTGTTCGTGTGTGTGTCTGTGTACCTGTGTGTTTTGCAGATGTGGCCCACACCTACACTGAGCCCCTCATATTGAGGTTAAATGGCACCCCGGAACGGTTGCAAGGCGATGATGGCGACAACTGCAGCTCCGGCACCAGCCATCCAGATTTGGCGCTTACAGCACCTTACAAGAGTATCACATGTGAGTAAAGCACCCTCACAAACACACATGCATACACATTCACACATCAGGACACACTCGCACACTTGAGAGACCAGTGAGACTTTTTTTCCATTACTGATCACTGGTTTGATGAGTCACATTGTCCTGACCTTTAACAAACACATTTGCACACCCTCAAGAAATAGGTCAGGTAATCATACACGCAGACAGAAATATCTACATCCACATCTGTCAGCTAAGTAGGTTAGCTTTCTGATTTTTTTTCCCAATACAACCAAGTGTGCACCCAAGTCTGAACACTCAAAATGAAACACCTTTTACTCTTTTCTTTCACTTTCCTACATTTTAATCCTTCCCCAGGTTTGTTAGAATATCACCGTAATAAAAATAGTCGCATGACAGCAACTTTTCTTAAGTTAGTTTTTCTTCTTCTTCTTTTTTTAGGTTTTTATTATTATTAATATTCAACCTTGAGTTAGTCAAAACAAGAGGAGTCAAATCACATAGATTTCATGTAATTCCGTAATCACCTGCTCTGTAGCCCCAGCTGTCACCATCTTTGGTTTAAAAAGCCTAAAAAGCAAGGAGGGAATTTGACTGATCCACATGGTCAAATCCACATGTTTAGTAGCATCTTGTGAATCGTAATGTAGCTACACTGCATTACGAACAATCCCTGCATCTGGTTTGCTCAAATGGGGATTATAATAAACAAAATGAAAATCATGTTTTGTTACAGATGATGTTAAACACAATAAACGTTTCAAGAAAGTGTTTACAGAGGTCATAAATCAAGTTAGCAGCAAACTAATTTTCTCAAAGACATCTATGCAGTGAGACTTCTTCTTCCAAACAGAAGAGACTCCCGCTACTGGCCATTAGAAAGAGGGCAAGTACATCTGCATTAGCCCAAGTTTTTGGTAGCAGAAGCTGACTTAATCTTTCATATTCCCTCTATAGGTACAGCTTATTTGTTGCCTCTCCCCACTAAACTCATCCATGATGCACAGAGCAGGCCCATGGCATAGAGATCATTATATAGTGAAGGTGGATATTGGAAATTACACTGTTCTAGCAGCAATTCAAATACATTGTAAAAGCACATATATTACTATAGTACACAACAAGCTAAATATATATACATAAAATTAAAAGGTAATGCGACGGAGTATGCTTTGTTACCACCTCAGTGTCATACAAATTTCTTTTTTTCCCCCAACTTAATGCATCTCTTCACTTTTCACTTACATTCTAAGCTGGTGGATTGATTTAAATTTCTTTTTCTTTATTTTTTTTATTTGTCTTGTCGCAATAGTCTGCACTAATAGCTTAAAATTGCTTGCAATGATTGTTGTGGTGTGTGTGCATGATACACACAATGATAGGGAATGATCAGATAATGTCATGCTGCTTGCTATGCTGGTTTGAGAGAGACAACAAATGCAACATGGCATGCAAAGACTCTTCTTTAACAACTATCCTGATCTCGCCCAAGGCATCAAAACGATCCTGCAATGACTCATCTCTTTTGTTGTATTTTGAGGAAACATAACCAGTCTCACTGTGCTACAGGTCGCATATCTTCATGAATCACACTTAAGTTTTGAAATGAGTCACCTGAGCCTGTCTGAGTTAAGCGTACTTGGATGAGATTAAAAGAAGCCAGTGTTTCGGCTTCTTTGGATTTATAACTTGGTCAACAAACACACATTTAAGAGTAGGTGCAACTGCATGCAAAGTTAATGAAATGTGGCAATTAGAGACAAATTCACATATGGCATTCTTCCACCATTTATCCATTTGCTTGCTCGAGCTGTCATCCTCATCATCTTTAGTTTAGGCTTGTGGGACAAGATTTAAGTTGAAATATTAAACAAAATAAATATTCTCATATTCCTATATCAGTTCTCATCCAGGAAAATAGATTTAACAACACAACATACTGTTTGGGATTATGGTAGATTTGAATCGTTTTAAAAAAAAGTCAGTGTGATTTATTTGTCTGTTTTATTATTGCTGCAATGCAAATCCAGATTTCAGTTTTAATGTCTTTGTTGGTGCTGTTTAATTCGACCCGTGAAACAGGTCTACTGATGCCAGTAACATTTTTCACTGCTGTAAAATAAAATAGCTATTTGGCAATAGCACTGAAGAAAGAAAATTGCAAGAGGAGAGGTTATTGTGTTTGCTTTATTTACGCCCTTCAAGTCTAAACTACTTCCTAACCTCTCCAGCTGTCCAGTCATCACATTCTACACTGGGTGTATGCACAGCCCTCAGTATCAATTTGCTCATTTGCTGGTGACTAGTAGCACAACACCTAACAATTCTCTATACAAAGTCACACAGTTAGCACCAAAACCCATTTTCCTCCCTCCTATTACTAGTCTAGTGATTTTCTGTCTGCACAAAGGAGCTGCTTTTACTTTCCATGCTGTGCAGTAGCTCAAACTCTCTGTGTCAAAGCCAAAGATTGCACAATTTTGCTGTCATTACCAAATGGCATTTATTTTTATTGCCTTTACTCTGTTTTGAAATTACAACATTCTCGGCTTAACTTCTAAACTATTTCTAATATGTTATATGTTATTAGGTTAAATTTCACAGTAAAAACACTCCCAAACGTACCTAAAAAGCATGAGTCTCAATTTGTCTAAAGAAAAGAATGGTGATGAGTGAAAGTGTGATGAATGAAAGGAGGAATTCGGGGGTGAGAAGGTGGGGGTTGAGCATAGTCAGAAAACTCTGAGCGCATTTCCTGGAATCCAGGGCCAATATCTGTGACAAACACGAACACACAATGCTGTCTCATCCTACTTTTCTAACTATATAAAGAGTATTTCAGATTTCAGGCAGGAAACCTATAAGTAGGTTAACAGAGTTTGTTTTGAACTGAGTAGGTGTGTGAATGTCTGCTGTCTTGGACTATTTTTTGCCTCTACCTGTCCTGTCTGCTGTGTGCGTCTATTTTCAGACCTGAACTGGAAGCCCTAGAAGTTTGTCTGCCTTTCCCTGTCTCTTTCCTTCTGCTTTATTTGCCAGTAAAAACCGTGAAACCCACCAGCTCCATTTGCTGCACAGAGTGAGTTATGTAACTATAGTGGGCTTAAACAAAATCTGCTTCCATGGACTCGTCCTCATTGCCTTCATCCATAGCTTTCTCCATTTAAAACTTACACAATCACACAATGACCACAAAGGAAACAATACTAGTTTCTAAACTTTATCCCTCATTCAGGTGAATACTGACAGCTTATGTCTGCTTGTCTGCATAATTATACGTCTGAGGGCCTCTATCAGTATGAATGCAGTTTAAATATGGTCTGCAAACAGTCAATCAATCATCTGTGTATCTGGCTTCATAATGAGCATGTAGACCTCATAAAGTAGCTGTGACTCAGGTCTGTGGTGAGATCATGGCTGTGTGACATCTGCGTATATGTCTGCGTGTGCATCAGAGTGTTTGGGAGCGACGGCGTGAAGAAACAGAAGCATAAACAGAAAAATCCACAGCTCGTATGTTCTGTCTCCCGGTGATGACATCACAGTTTCATTATGTGTCTGGCCCTGGGCAAGCCGGCTGAGAACAAAGTGCCAAGAGATCTGCAGTCATATCTGAGTGTGTTATGGTTTAAGTGGAACAGACACACACACACACACACACCTTCCCAAGCTCCCTCAGACACACACTTCAGTCACTGATGTCATGAAACACCACTGTCTTTGACGTCACGGTCACAGCAGGACACACGTGTTCACAGCTGTTCCTGCTTACACTCACTGGTACTGGAAACAATAAAATGCGTAGCCTAATCAGCGACACAACTGAAGAAATATTTCTCATACTTCCATTTCCTTATCTTTATTATTTTGCAGCATCTTCACTGTATGAGATGAATGTATATGAGAAAAAAGGCGACCCAGAGCAGAGCTGTTTGTTATTATCTTGTCATCAAAGGGGAGGAGTGTGCAACGTGTTGTTGTCGGGAAATCTAACAGTGCTGTGACGTTGCTTTTAATTAAAGACCAGTCACTGGGCTCAAACTGTTTTCCCTCTCCGTTTTCATGACTAGATTCTCTTTCACGTTACCCTTTCTTTGCCATCTCTTTTTAGTCATTTGTAAATATGCACATAGCATGGTGACAAGGTGAAGGATGGCGATTCAGTTACGAGATGTCACAGGGGTCATGTGTCAACAAAGTGTTTGGCTGGTAACTCAGGTCAAGTAATTAATGCTGTTGTGTATTATATTATACTTGCATGTTGACTGGCTTTGGTTTCAAATTCAGACCTAGCCTCCCTCTTGAATTTGTGATTTGCACACTGTGTTGTCTGTTGAAAAACACAGAAATGAGTCAAATGTTGCATTTGTTTCCAAATGTCATATTTCATCTTTCAGTGCAAAAAACGCAATATAGAACTGTACTTGGCAAGTTGCAAGTCAGACTTTGTTGTTGTTTTTTGTGGTATAGAAAAGCTTCTGCAAATATGTGCAGACACAAAGTCAACTTGTAATCATTTAGCTTTGTGAGAGATTGTTTTGATCTTGCGCTGGCTTTCCTAAATGCTTAGAGGTGTAGAGCGTTTTAATTAGTTGCCACAGTGTGCGTTTTGTGAAAATTGCACCCCATAATTCAGCAGCTTGTACAACCACCTCCAACAACAATAACTTGAAGTAATCATTTTCTGTGTGACTACCAGTGTCTCACATTGTTGTGGAGGAATTTTGAAACACTCTTTACAACGTTGCTACAGTTCAGTGAGATTTCCGGGCATTCATTTATGCACAGCTCTCTTGGGTTTGAGTCTGGACTTTGACTAGGCAATTGCAACACCTTGATTCTTTTCTTTTTCAGCCATTTTGCTGTAGTTTTGTTGATGTGCTTGGGATCATTGTCCTGCTACATGACCCGATTTAAGCCAAGCTTTAGCTTTCTGAAATTTGACCTCACATTTGACTCTACATTATTTTGATAAACAGACGATTTTATGGTCAACTCATTGAGTCAAAATGTCCAGATCCTGTGGCTGCAGAACAGCAGCCCAAATCATAACCCCTCCACCACCGTGCTTGACAGGTGATGTGAGGTGATTACACTGATATGCTGTGTTTGGTTTTCACCAAATGTGGTGCTGTGCATTATGGCCAAACATTTTCACTTTGGTTTTTCTCTGCCCTTGAATCTTCTTTTACCCTGACAACCTTTTAATACAAACCAAACTTGTTCAGTCTTCTTCTAATTGCACTGTCACTGACTTCAACAGCTGCCAAAACTTTCAGAGAGGCGCTCACTTTTTGCAGATGATCACTTAGCACACGGTTGCTACTTACACTCTTAATCTCTTCATATATTCCTAATAGTAAGAGTGTACTTAGTTTTTTACATGATTTCATAGAATGCTTTGTTTTTCAAATGCTTGTAAGAAGCTAAGTTAAGCAAACCAGACTCCTCCATTTGATAGCTTAGCTAGCACTTACAGTAAGAAGTAATTGGTTGCTTGCAAAAGTATATTTTCAGAATTGTTTTTTCAACACTGGTTTTAACATAACTGCAAGAAATCTTTAAATCTGTCTCTTGCAGAAATTTGGTTTCTGTGATGCTGTGTTCAAATCTAATTTTATGAATAGTAGCAACAACACTATAAGAAATCCATCAAAGTTTTCAGGCTTATCCACAGTAATTTAAACAACCATACTTATAGTAACAGCGACAACGCCTCAGAATGGTTTGTACAGTATATTCCAGTTATGGGTGAATTTAGTGACAATATTTTAAAACTGCATGGAAACAAGGATAAAATGATAAGTTTCAAGATTCTTAAGAACAAATATTTTTTTATTTAAAATGACAGCAGTTTGAACCTTGTGGCCAAAACTGAGTCACACTTTTATCCTGCACACACCTCATGTTGAGTCACCAGTCTTGTGCCTCTGACTGAACTCTGCTCTCACATTACTTTTCACCATAGTGAGTGGGTGCAACTAAACAAGCCTCATTAACACTGTAATGCTGGTTACAGCTCTGTATAGCAGCCAAAAATGTGGGGAAGTCTCATTGAAAACTGTTTTAAATAGCACTTTACAACACTCGCTTATCATTTTCCAATTCTCATAGTTTTAGTACTTCGCACTTATTGGCCAGCTTTTTAAAAACAATCAAACTATGAAGGAAAAAAAACTCAGAGGGAATATGGGAGCTGGGGGATATTACATGCACTTCGTTTTCAAATGCACAGACACAGATGATGAGAAACTGATTTGTTTCCATGTATGTTATGCAGTACAGATCATTCTGGATTTTCATAATTAACTGCATACATATAGATGTTTACTGGGGAAAAACCTGAAGCAATCCAAATTTACTGTTTTCATTTAGAATATAAAGTTTAACGTTCACAGTTATCAGAAAATACTCTGACATCTAGATTATCCTGCTAAGCTTGTTGGCTTAATAGTGCACAAAAGCTTGCATATAGATTTAGGAGTCAGGAGGCTCGTCCTGCATGCATCTTTTCTTCACGTGCTGTTAAGGCTGTATTCGGGTTAAGTATTTAGTTTGATTAGAAATGTTATAGTTTTACAGGACACAGTGGGACAGAGCAGCTAGAACAGAGACAGACAGAATTCACAGTCGCTCCGTTGACTCATTCCAGCAAAGGATAAGTAGAGAGAGAGCAACTCTCAACGCTCTAGGAGGGAGGTGTGTAAGTACAGGGTAGCTGAGAACCGCCAGGACAGGAGGAAGAGGTGGAGGGTGTGTAAATGGCAGCGTGCTGCTGCATTCATCCGAGGGTGACTCATACTCGGCACCGATAGACTTGCGCATGCACATATCATACTAGAGGTTGCAGGACCCCCAGTGGCCAACGCGGCTGTGTACATGCCATACATGCACACACTGTGGTTTCCCAGTCTCATCATGTTAATCCCGCAATCATTTGGCTCTTTATTTGCTGTTATTTTTAACCAGCTCCCAGCTCCCTCTAAAGCTGAATCATTGTGTTTATGTGTCACACCCATGCATCCTCCTGGTCCAAAAATGTACAAGCAGCGACCTATTTTATTTTCACTTCATCTTTCTAACTAACTTTCTTGATCACAGACAAAGAGACCTTGTTTTTTTTCTGTGTGTGTTCATGAGTGTGTGTTCACACGTGTTCTTGTATGCATATATGTGTGTATGAGCCTAACCTCAAGCTCTGTTTGGAGACAGTCCTCACTCCACGTCCCTCTCTCTGCCAAATCCACCTATGTACTTTGTTCGCATAGGCACCACAAACTCACAGGACATATGATTTTCTCAGAAACTAAAGAGGAAAGTGAAAAACTGTGCACAGTACCGCTACAGTTTGACTAACCCCCTTCTTCGCTTTCCAACATAAATTCTGCTAGGGTCAGAGTGTTACAATAGAGTATTGTGCAAAAAGGCTAAAAGTGAGTGACAATACGCAGAGAGTGAAAGGGAGAAGGGGTGAACACAGAGGGCAGTACGAATTTCTCACACAAAAGGGAAAAGAAGAAAAAAAAGAGAATAAAATGGAAGACTTTTGACATACTTTAGAGAAGAAAGTATGGCTTCCTCATACTGGCCCTGCACATGCGATCATGTCAACAGACTTGTGCACGTACATATTCACATACTCTGGGCCTGCAGTCTGCCAAACATCTGGAGCAAAGTTATAAAAACGCTGAATGAAAGAATCTTTAATAACACAGATTGGTTTTGTGACCACAGCCACCAGCCAATCATAACATGCCTAGTTGGGTTATCTGTCTCTGAGTGCTTATCGAACACACAGTTTCCATGTTCCAGACATGTCTCATAGTTACAGATCACTCTGTTTGCCTGTGTGTGTGTGTGTGTGTGTGTGTGTGTGTGTGTGTGTG
>NW_024582440.1:2002909-2009707 GCF_018398535.1 Haplochromis burtoni
TGTGTGTGTGTGTGTGTGTGTGTGTGTGTGTGTGTGTGTGTGTGTGCGTGTGCGTGTGTGTGTGTTAGACTTTTCTTTGGTCTTTTACGCCACATTCATTCTTACCACACCTTTTCACTGCACATGGTTTTAGGTAAGGAAGGACTGTAGAGCTATATCTATAGAATCGTATTAAATACTAACATGATTTATTCTTTTTTTAAACAGGCTTCCATAATTTCATTTTCAGAGTATGTGTGCTTGCTTTGGCAGTGAAACTGAGCTTTTCTGCCGCTCTACTTTCTAGCTGAATTGTTAATACTCCATAACACTAAAATATACAAATTACTGAGCAAAATTTAACACTTGTGAATAATGCTTGAGCGTTTTAGGTACGGTTTGTCTTGGAACAAAAGTATGTTTGCAGAAAATATCACATGGAGGTGTTTCTACCTAGAGACAAACTCCTCTCTTTGTCTGTCAAACTCTTCATTCTTTCTTTCTAGTTGTGAAAGAGTCTAGACAAGTAAGTTCAGGGTTCAGCTCAGTAAATACATAGTGCTTCCCATGAGCAGTTTCCTTTAGGGTGGACTCTGTAATTGGACTCAATTTCCCGAAACCTCCCTCTCGATGACACCGCATCTGCCCGGACATTAAGACAAGTCTCAGAGCTTCACACAGAACAGGTCCATTACACACAAAAGACTCCTCACAACCAACAGATAACATAAATAGTTCCATCCCGTTTGTATAAATGTTGTAGAATTTTATGGATTTTTTTCTGAAGTTTTTAGATTTGATCCTTGTTAGGTGAAGTATGAAATGAAGATCAATGTTTCTTTGTCCAGCCAAATGATTGAGCACATAAAATCATAAGTACAGCAACACTGATCTTTACTGAACTGCACTGATTTGAAATGATATTCATTTAAAATAAAGTTTATGTGAGCCTGCTGTTAATGGATATACTTTTGTTAATCCCTAGCTCAACCGGCAGCCAGATCCACGCCCATCCACCACACCCAGCCATGTCGGTCACAGCCCAGCAGCCAGATACGCAGTGAAGCCAAGAACCACGCACACACACGCTCCCCTCACACGCACTGTCCGAATCACACGCACACACCTCACACGCATGTACTCCAGTCCAACGGGGTCAGGAATCCTAAGCTGGGCTCCCTACCGAGAGGCGGCTCATCCACCTCCTCATCTTCTTCAGCGGGACCCAAACACACCAAGAAATTGCGGTCCAACCCTTCCATCAACTCACAGAGCAGCAAGAGAAGCAAGAGCAGCTCCAAGAGCAACAGCTCCCAGATTCCCACAGAGGCACAGGACGGTGAGATACCGATGCTGACACAAAGACTGGAGCAGGAGGAGAGGGAGGGAGTGATAGCAAAGTTCACTTTTGCTTTGTTTTTTCCCCCAATTGGCCGTTCATAATAGAAGAGCAGACTTGTGTTTTCCCCTAGCATATTTTCCCTGTGGCAATACATTTTAACTAAAAAAGTCATCAAAAAAGGTAATTGATTGAGTTCAGTACTTCTCACCTATTATAATCTGTAATGTAAATTGCATGTATAAATGTTAACCTGCTGTATATGGCAGCTGAAAATGGATTAATCAAAATCGAAAGGAGAACAAACTTCAGGCTGGAAAATGTCAGAATTTGTTAACCTTGTCACTCTAATAACTCCCAATCGGCAGTCCTCCATTAAGATCCAGGTTTATCTCACATCGCTTCGGTTTTTGAAGTTGGCTTAGCTTAGCTGACGAAACTCTTTCTGTGTGTCTCTTTCCCTCTAGACTGCTGTGTTCACTGTATTTTGGCGTGTCTCTTTTGTGAGTTTCTAACCCTGTGCAACATTATGCTGGACTGTGCCACATGCGGCTCCTGTGTGGGAGAGGACTCGTGTTTCTGCTGCTGCTGCATCACCGAGGAATGTGGCGACTGTGACCTGCCCTGTGATATGGACTGTGGGATCATTGACGCCTGCTGTGAGTCTGCAGACTGCCTGGAGATCTGCATGGAGTGCTGCAGCCTTTGCTTCTCTTCCTGAGGCCCTTAGCCAACGCAACATATCTGCTATGCATTTTTACAAAGCCCAGGAGCAAGTTCGAGCAGCGTCTTGTCAGATATAAGAAGTGCTACACCCAGTCGCTGTTCCCTGGACATTGCGGTTCATACTGTATTGGCTGGTCTTGTAGGCTCCGCAAAATGTCCAATGTTTCCTACAGGCGAAAGATTGTGACCTAATGCTGAAATCGGTCACCGGTGATTTATTCTTTCCTTTACTGATCACGCAATGACACAGTAAACTTCACTTCGTTGTCTTTGCTGTTGGGTCATTGCTACACAGCTGGGTGAATGGTGTGGACTGAATTGTAGTTGTGGTCTATGAGCGTATGCCAGGCTATGTAGACTCTGGACCCTCATGGAACAAGCCATTATTACAATGGAGCCCCTTGTGCCGTCTGAATGACTGGAGTTCTCCAAGCATGAAAAATGACCTCTAAAGGCAAATGAGAAAATGGCTCAATTTAACCGGATTTTAGTGTTTCTGTAGATAAGAGCAGCAGCATAATGGGAAAATGGATGCTCAGATCTCAGTAGAAACGCAGTCTGTCCTTCTGTCCTTTCCAAGGTTAAAGTCTGGTAGTTTGATTGCGTACATTGGCCTTTGTGACACACACACAGTCAAACGTTGAATCCAGCCCTGTCTTTGTCCTTGTTACATTGTACAAAACAGAAAACATAAATGGTGGCTTGTGGCAATATTAGTGACTTTTTTTTTGTTAATATGCATCTTTCTCTGACTGACCTATTGTGAAAAGAGATCATCATGAGATTGTTGTGCTTCAGCCTAGATTTGAGTCCTGTTAAATCAGTACTGTACGGAACAGACATCACAGAGCGAATGGTTGATAGCATTTGCAGTAGAGTCTTTTTTTTTTAATATGTGAAAATTCATTTAATATTTTGCATCTTGTTTACTTTTACATTTTATTTTAGGGGCTTTGACTGTATTCAATGAATTCTCGCTCATCTGGTGAAGGACTGGAAGGCATCATCTCCTTTTTAATACGTTTCATTTTTCCTCCGTCGTTCATGCTATGTGAACAAATGGCCTCGGCTTAGCTTAAGGCCTGAATTTTCAAGTAGTTTCTTTGCCTTTACCAAATCTCTATTAATCCTTGTTTTGTAGATTTTAGTTAAGATATTTGCATCTCTCCTCTAATGTGAAAATCACATTTCTGTGTTATCGGGTTTTGCCGGGCTCTCTGTAAGGCAGACATTGCTCAACATCTAATTTAATTCCTTGAGTGAAAATCTCAAGACATTATGCTAAGTTAGATCCATGTGCTCGTAGTATGAATGGTACACTTTTGATAGCAGGCCTGCACTCTCGTGCGCTCCGGCGCATACCTTCTTCAACTCAATACCTCTTGAGATGTCATCTAGATCTGTTGTGCATTTTATAATTACTTGATACAAATCTCTCTTTTCTCTGATGAAATACTGTTAGAGAAATCCTTTTTTTTTTTTAATAGTTTACTGTTACTGGAACTCAGTTTCTTGACCTATAATTACATGTAAATAGAAGTGCTAATGTGCCTGGCTAATGTGGCTGTGTTTGATTAAACCCTATTTTAAGGGTTGCAATCTCACACTGATGATGAAAACACACTACAGTTTAAATCACCTTCCTGACAGCAAAGTAAAAAATTCTGAAGCCAGCAAATATTACTCAAGAGGAGTGCCTGATTTTGACATCAGTGTTCAGCTGACTAAATTTTCAGTGACATTGTGAAGAAGGGCTGAAATGTTTTAACTCCTTACCCCTTGGAACCTTACTATTAGTAATCTTTGAAGCTCTTTTCTTAACTGAGCGGCTTCTCTCATATTTCAGGTCTGCTTGTAGAACAAGATGACTGCGTTCGCATCATATCGTAGTCAGGGTGGTCTCTGCCTGTGTAGCTACCCTTGAAAAAACCCAGAAACTATTCTAATGGTCATCAAACTACGTCTTTATTGATATATACTAAGGTGTCAAAACGTGTCATTAATGGTACATGGGAGGTCTTTAAATGTTGCTTTTATACTGTTCAAGCAGTACATATACTTTTTATGATGAAGATTTCTGTTGTTCCATGGAAGAAAATGGGGGCATATATAACAACTAAAACAAAACAAAAAAATCTTTAATAGCATCAGCAGCCACCCAGAATTGCAGAATTAGAATTAGAGAATTAGAGATGCAATTGGTGCATCTCTAATTAATACCTGACTGGACATATCATTCAAATTTAGGGACATTCTGATTAACTGATGCAAAGAGCCCTGGAAAACATGCTATTATTAAAGTACAGAGAGGTTTATGAAGGGAGAACTAATTATCCAAGGTTATAGCATGTGTAGAAGTGATAACAATATTATTTCTTTTTATTTACAAAATATTCCAAGTGGATATTCATATAATGGTGCTTCATCTAGGGATCTACTTCTGTGTCACCAGACTAAACCAAATATCTCTGGTGTGTGCAAGGTTAACATTTCCTTAACAACACTGGTTCGTTAACAATGGAGAATAAATAATAAAAATAGTTTTGTACCACTGGAATAGATTTCATTTATGTGCCTGCATTGCTACAGAGTCAACAAATATAATAGTACCACCAGACTCTATTGTTAAAAGTGAAGGGCTATTCTACGTAGAGCCTAGCCAGTATGAGATTTTAAAGCTCGATATTGATATTTCGTGACGTAAAAAGCTGATATTCTGATATATCGGCCCATATCGTTTTTTCTTCCATGCACACAAAACAGGATTTCCTTAACATCTGTTATATGTAGCTATTTATTCGCTCGTTTACGATTTTCCCGACTCTGCTGGTTGTTGTGTTTGTTCCAAACACGTGTTGCAAACACATAAGTTGCAGAGTGCCCTCTAGTGGACATCGTCAACACCCATGATTTAAGGGTGTTTCTCCCATGTCTTGTTTAGTTTTTTTTAATTATCCTTTATCAACTGCTATAAATGACAACAGCCATAGGTTAGCAAATCACTATTACTGGCAAGTAATATCCATTCTGCCAGTTAGTTTACCTTACTATCATGCAATCTACTTGGCTAAGATGTGTAAAATTATGCATACGTAGTTTCATGTTTCCTACCATCAAATTTTATGCCTTGAACAAAGACAACCCATTTGAAATGCTTTTTCTAATCATTTATGGTTTATCAAAATCCCAGACTATAAGTTTCAAGGTTCTTAGCACTCTGCTGCAGTTTCTCCCTGAGCTCAGACTCCAGTGTAAAGCAGGCAATCTTTTAGGCCTTTAAAACCAGGATTCATTCAGTGTGGGAAACTCACTGAACTTGCTTGTTGCGTTTAACTTATTTTATGTAACTTAAATTCTCCAACAAAGGCTTTTTTACTCTGTTAACATCTGACACTATCTTGTGAGTTCTACATTTTTCCAAAAGTAGCTTCACCTAAGCTTTTCAGAAGATAAAACATAATTGTGAACTATAAACGCTCAGGAAGAAGGTGCAGCTTGTTTGAATCCAGGTTGTACTATGCAGAAAAAATCAGGTTAATGTCTGCGTTGAAAAACAAAAAAAATTTGTACAGTTCAGTTAAATTTCTTTAAATATATTTTATGATTCAGTCATTTCATATTATTTTGTTTTGTTTCCCAGCTTATAGAAAATGGATATGGTCTGGAGGTACTGAAAATGCTGTTTACTTGGTCTGGTGATGGAAAGCACTCTCTGTCTGGACGTTGAAAGTTCCTAGATGAGCGCCAGTTTTGCACTTAGATCAATCTCTAGAACATAGAGATGGTTTTGAGATGTGGATCTGATGTGTTTATATCAAACAGTTCATCATCTCGTTTCGAATATTTCCCTTGTATTCAGAGAAGCTATTATGGTAATACTGGAAGAAAACAAGTTTGCTTTTAGTGATTTTCATACTCAGTATTATTGTTTTGGGGTTTTTTTTACTCACATTGACCAAAGAAATGTCTGTTGGCTTTTATGGCTTTTTTATCTTATTATGGGAATGGAATAGAATTGAATTTCCAAATTGAATTTAAGGGCTGGCCATCTCTGTTAATAGTATGAAAGTTATCCATATCCCAGCTTAAATGTTAGTAGACTGTAGTCCACTATAATGTTGTTTTGTTTACATTTTTCCCATGTAATGTCTATTTGAGTTGCTATTCTGAACGTTGCCTTAACTTTTTGTTTAATACTGAATAAACAATGTGAACTCCACACTGCTATTCATTCTTCATGTGAACACACTGTGGGATTATGAGAGTGATGATTTGCACTGTTGCCTCACAGCAAGAAGGTTCTGGTTTCAAACCTGCTTGCAGCCTGGGTGTGTTTGTTATGTTAACATTAAAAAAATGCTGGTTCATAATCTGAGTAGTTTTGAAAAACAAAAATTCAATATCCAGTCAAGCTGTATTCTTCCCATTCGCACTGCAAGGCACACTAGTTTCCCTCATCAGCCTACATTATACTTGACGGTGTCCAGCTGTTCATTTGTGTTCAGATTCCATTCAGCTTACAGTCCTGTGAAAAAGAACATTTTCACAGGACTTTATGCAGTCCCATGAAAATCTCAGTACACCCTTACTGCTTCCATAAAAATGAAGAGGGTGAATCAGAAGCACTTGATTAACTAATCATCAGCAAATGTGGGCACTTCTCTAATACCAGAAGATTTCTGGCATTTTGCTTGTCTGGGGCATTCAGGTGTTTGATAACATAATGCCACAATGTTCCCAGGACTAGACATCCT
>NW_024582440.1:2009732-2112544 GCF_018398535.1 Haplochromis burtoni
AATGTTAAACTAGAGATGGACCGATCCGATATTACGTATCGGTATCGGTCCGATACTGACCTAAATTACTGGATCGGATATCGGAGAAAAATAAAAAATGTAATCCGATCCATTAAATATCACGAAAGCACCTCACAAAACTTGCAACACGCCGTAACTCACCTCAGAACGTTAGCACGTCGGAGCAGTATGCATCACGTGATAGAGCGGCTGTGGCATGCGGGACCTGTCGGTGGTCTGGATAGCATGTGGAGCTTCGCTAGCAACCCGGCATTTCATCTCCGACAAAGTTATCCCCGAGAGAAGTAAAGCAAGTGTGTAAGTCCATCTCTGAATGTTTGTAAAGCATTCCTGCGTTAAGCTTAACAAACGATATATGGAGCGACTGCCTCTTCTTGCTGCTACTTCAATCATGAAACTGCTTAATGATCAGCTGATCGGCTTTTCTGTCGCGAGTCGTCTCTCTTGTTTGTTTTTGGCCCACTTCGTGCCATTACGCAACACTGGTTATGCACAGTTATGTCAGGTTTGCATCAGATAATTACTCTTACTTAATCTAAGAAAAACTAATTTCCTAAAATTGAGGATTTTATCCCTCGATTTGCTCGCAAGGATTCAACTACCCTGCCGGAAGTATATATGCTAAATGGATTTGTTGTGGAAGTTCCCACTTTGACATTGGCTTACGTACCTCGTCACTATGTTTATGAATATGAAGGTATGGTGTTATTTTTTGATCCATAATAAAATATAAACGCGAGCTCAGCTAGCTGCAGTATTTTTCTTAAAGTTCTTATATATGATGAAGTGAATTATGGGATTGTATTTGATCTTACACTGTGTACAATCATAGCCGCGGGAGCTATTGCCCTGTCATTATGCTTTTACGTCATATCTCTGTCTTGACTTCGTATTATTTCAAGTATGTTTCAATATATTATATCCTCCTCTTGTCAGTATGGTTGTTGCTCATGGTCTTTTAATGCTCCCGGATAGTCAACACTGTTGGGAAATGAGAAGATCATAAAAATGTTTCTTGCATTTACATTCTGGAACATATTATTTTCGTCCCCTTTCGGCGACGTTTTGTTTCAGCACGATTGCACAGATTAGCAGTGCAGATAATTTTAAGTCTCAACCTTTTCGCCTGTGCATACATGCTCAGGTCTGGTTTATTGGAGACTAAAAAAATAAAATCTTGGGTGTAAAAATCGAAAGAAGTTAAGGCACCTGTAGATACCACGCCCCCAACTTTGCACACCCCAGATACAGTAAAACGAGACATTACCACACTCATAGCCCAGTTTCAGCTGCAGTCAGCCCACCCCACATACATCTGCAACAACACGCCCATACAGCGTTTTGTTGAAGAAGGGCCTAGCAGAACAGAGAACAGGTTTCTATGCTGATCAGTAGTCACGAGGTCTAACTTGAAGCCGATAGTTTACAAATAACAATATCATGACACGCATAATTTACCGTTGACTGACGTACACCATCGTGGCATCCACCCCTATCTTGCATTTTTTTTCCAATCGATAAAACTGGTGTCTAACCGACCAATAGGACCTCCTTCTTTTTTCTGCGTCAAGAGGTGTCGATAAAGTTAGAGGCATGTTGGGGAAATGAGATGGACATTTCAGGTGTTAATGTTGCCCTCTGTTTAGATTATTATAGAGGAAGCATTAAGAAATGTTGACCATTATATATCCAGTAGCAATATCTAGTTTCTAATATATGTTTAAAGAGTCAGCTCATTATTGGGGCCATTTGTCTCGAGTGATTTAACTCACTTGGTTTTATTTCGAAAAATGATCACAAAGTCATATTTACTGCACTAATTTGAGATGGGAATATCTGACTTAGACTGTGTTGCTTTAAATCTACCTCACAAAGATGCAGTGTTCAGAGAGAGAATTTAATAAAGTCATGTTTGTTACCCAGAAATGAATCAGTATTTATCTTTAAGGATTTATTTTAGTTGTTTTAAATGTTGGTTTTCTCTTTCCTAGCAATGCCCTGTGTACAAACCCAGTATGCATCCCTGCCCCATGACAACTACTTCAGCTCTGATTTCTTGAATCCTGACCTCAGTGCCACACTGGTGATGGACTTCAGTGGCCAAAAGGACCAGCTGTCCACATCTTCATTGCCCAGCATCAACACTTTGGTTGGAAATGGCTATGTCGGGGAGTTTGATGCGGAGTGATTACTACGTAAGTATTAACACCTCTCGTACGTCAAAGTTGCTCTAAACTGTTTCATTTCAACCTCACAACCTCTAAAAGTCTAGTAGCATAGATAGTCATACACAGTCTATCCAACGTAAGTCACACAAAGCGCCAAATGAGTTAGCATGACTGCAATTTTTTCTCCTCTTGGGTGTTCAATGGCTGTGACGTCAGACAATCCATTGTCATGTGCTAGAATCACTGCCTCGCGCGGAATCTTATAGAACTCTTGGTGGTAATGCAAGCTTCTGAACTGACATAGATATTAATGGGACAAGCCATCGTTCTCTATGTCTCACTGTGACATCCTCCACAACAACCAGCTTTCAGACAAGGTTTCATCTGCACGATACTAGGAGATTCACCACTTTTGCACCCCTGTATCCGACTCTTCTTGGCTCTCGATTACTTCTGTGTTCTTATCTAAGGGTCGACCACTGACAGCCTCCAAAAGGCAGTTTCCATTATGATTTTCGCGTTCTGATAAAGTGCGGCACTCCACGAAACAGCATCCGTACCTCTCAAATAGATCATGAGGGCAATGCGAGCACCAGGAGACGTGCGCAGCCGAGCAGGAGGACCACTTTGACTTGCCTGCTCTTCGAGCAGCATGTGGTTTCCGCCCTTCGCATTGCCCCTCCCACCATTGTCTGGTTAGTCCACAATGAACTTTTTCTAAAATAGTCTCACTCAAGTCTATCTGAAAGATCTGGTTGTTGCTGGGAGTTGGAACGGTCCCATCTGAAGTGTCTCCTAAATAGTACAACAATAGTAACCCTCAGCGTAATAATATTTCAACGAGAGTCCTAACGTGGCCGGCGTTTAGTTATAGGTTCGATCTTTACGCTTATAACATGGACCATGAATAGGCAACTATGGAGTCGCCGCACCCCTGTGAGAGGAGCCAAAAGGTTTTTCCAAAAGAAAAGAGATTTAGCAGCTTAAGAATTACTAGACGTGAACTGTGGTGTATACGTATTTAAGTTGGATTGCCTGACTTTCATTTACGATCAAGGTAATAAAGATTCCGTGCGTCAATGCTGATGCTCCCAGGTGACATATGTGAAATTCAATTGTAATTTGCGATATTACAAGTTATATCTGCAAAAAAACTGAGTACAAGGTGTGCATAAAATTGTGCACTGTGTTATCAAGATAACAGAAAATTTTTAAAGGCATGTAGGTTTTGTGATTACGCTCCTGTGAATCGTAAAGTAGTAAAACCCAACCATTCGCAACGTAATACTGAAATGGGATCTTTAAATTCAGCGCAAAATGCAAACTGAAGCTAGCCCAGAATTCATCGCCATTAAGAAAATTCGTTACACACCAGAAAACAATAAGTTTTTGTTATTTAAAAGTGAAAATAAGTGTGAAATTATAAAGCCTAGCTTGTATAAATAATCGTGTGAAATAACCATAGGACCCAAGTCATCCGGTTATCTCTGAGGCAAATAATCACATTATATATTAACTATTGGTTTAAAATGATATTTGAAATTTCATAACGTGGATCCGTAAGTTAAACGATGTATACCCAAGTATAATAACACCTGAGTATTCTGTTAAGGGCTCACAGATTGGAACTTGAGCAGATCCCCATTTAAGTGTTTTTTGTCCTTAAAGCGCATTATCAGGGTTGTCGGGTGGTCCAGGTGCTCTTATTTCCAAGGATGGATGCTATAAACCAAAAAAAAATAAGTCAATGTAGCAAATCTTTCACTGCAATAATTTCAGAGAGCAATTCGTCAAATGAAATCCGGCTTCAAGCGCACATTATGATTCCCAGTATTAATTAGTTCATTATCATCGTCTGGTTGTGAAACAATCCTCCCAACAGTCTCTATTGCCTTCAACAGAAAAAATGAAAGAGTTCATACTTTTGCCATTTTAGCCCGATATCAAGACGTGCAGTTTATTATCATGAGGGAGGAGAAACCACAGATAGCCTTAGTTTGCGTTCGTTATCCAGAAATGTCATTTGCGCATGGGAATCGTTTTGACAAAAGAAAGGTAAATGCAAGGTCTCGATGACCCACGTCTTATTCATAGATCTACGCAGCTTGGTCTGAATGTCAATGACCAGGAACACACAATCGGAATCACCGCAACATGTATAATTCGACAATTTTGCCTGTCAGAGCCAAAACGCCAAGGTGGTAAAGTGCTGAGAAGAATTAAACCCAGAGGGCTTTCGTGACCGAGATTTGAGCAAGTATGAAAAAGAAGTGTTGGTTTTGAATAGCCCATATTTGACAGTTGAAGAAATCAGCTGATACAGTTTTTGTTTTTCAAATGCCGAAAGAGTCATGTAGGAGTCATAAACATGTTCCTCGCCTTGTCCTCTTTTAGTTGTTCGTACGGACAGCCTTAAAGGTCGCAGAGGTCGCCTGCCCTCCAAGCCCAAGATCCCAGTTGAGGCTTCATCCACGACCCCCAGTGTCAACATCATAGCTTCGCTTGTCAGGGCTCATCTAGACTCAAGCCCAACCATCGGAAAGCTTGACTATTCCAAGGTAACTCAAAACTTGTAGCTAACCCATGTCTTCTTCATCTGAATTTACACTGGTGACAATGTAGAGTCAAACCAACAGCACTAAATAGCCCTCTGAAAACCACATGTTTCGTTCATCTAATTTACAAATGGTGACAAATGTTAGAGTCAAAACACACGAAGCACTAAAAAAGTGCCTAGAAAAAATCACTGTTTAGACTAACCTACCTTGTCCCACTGCCAGCCATCAATCTGTTTGCAATGCGTCCAAGTATCCAGGGAACAGCAGAAAAGGCTACCGAGCCCCGACTAAGAGAATGACCTAATCACACTGTCTAGTATCCTAGAGTGTGTCTGATTTAAGCTGACACTGGTTTCTAATTGGATGTGATAAGGAAATGGGCTCAAGCCATCCCAGGATTCACGGACTTCTGCACAGAAGACCAGGAGCTGCTCCTCGAATCTGCTTTTGTTGAACTCTTTATCCTCCGCCTGGCTTACAGGTCAGTGTTCTTTCTTCTGCTGTTAAAAAAAAAAAGTGTGGTTCACTAATATTTTGCTACATTCCTTCACGTTGGTCAATGCTCTCACTGATGTAATGGTTTAAAATAATTCAGGTCAGATCCAGAAAAGAATGAGCTGATCTTCTGCGATGGCGTGGTGCTCCACCGACTACAGTGCGCTCGCAGTTTCGGTGACTACTCTGACTCTCAGTTGCATAAAGGCTGATACTGCTGATTCGAACCTGCCTAGCATACGAAATGCTCGCACACGCCTTCGCTCGTCCACCTGATAACTTTATGTACGCATTTGCTTGTTTACTCGTGGACCTCGCCAGTCGGCACCTTCGTCTCCTATGCACCGCGATAAAGAAGCTCTATATGATGTGCTGCCTATTTTGAAAGATGCTTTATTTTTGCATTTCAAGGTTGTCGTTATATTTGGGGTTTCTCATGGAAACTGCTTTTGCCCTTAGATCGTCACGGCCTCAAAGAGCCCAAGCGGGTCGAGGACTTTCAAAGTCACCTCATCGCTTGTCTAAGGGAACACGTGAGTGGAAATGGATCAGAACTGAGCCGGACGCAACCCAACTATCAGTCTCGCCTTCTGGGCAAACTGCCTGAACTGAGGACTCTGTGCACACAAGGCCTGCAGCGCATCTTCTACCTGAAACTGGAGGACCTGGTGCCTCCTCCTCCGATAGTGGAGAAAATCTTTATGGATACTCTGCAGTTTTAAAATGAACAAAAGAGTTCAAAAGCACCAAACGTAGTTCTTACTCCCTATACCTTATATACACCCACTCTTACTTTTATCACGAGAGTGTATTGGCTTAGACTATTAAAGAGACCATTAATTTTTTCTCTATTAAAGTGCTAAATTTAATTAACAAGTCATGTGTCGTGTCAAAAGCACTGTAAAAAGAAAAGTGATAAATTATTCCATTGTACATATGGTTCAGCTACACAATACCTAGATTTTTTGCGTGTCCATTTAGGTAAAATACGGTGACCCTCATTCTTGCTCAGTGAATAATTTGATTGAGTAGTTGGGGCCACATGCTAATGAGGCAAAAGCCGATCAGTAAAAATGTTTATATCACCAGAGGCTAATGCCATCCCCGTGTAAATATAACCATCTGTACAAAAACTGCTGATGATGTATTTAAAGCATGATATTCAGAAATTGCGCAGTTATATGAGTGAACCAAAATCCAGAGGACCCCGAGAATGAGAATCCATGAGAGTATCGAAACCATGCCTGTTGAAGAGGTTAGGATTCCACTATTTAATAAAAGTAAACTTTATATTTCCTATTCGGATAACTAATAATCACGCGGTGTAGACTAAAAAAATAAGTCATGCTTCCTAGGGTCACCTCAAACAAGGAAAATCTCTGGCTCTCGTGCGACAAGGATCTTGCACCAAAGGTTTACCCAAAGTTTTATTTTTTGATATACAGTGTTTTAAAAACCCTAATGTGCTCTTCTAAGCCCTGGTAAAAGAAAGACATAATCTTGCTCGTCCCCCCACTCTATCCCCGATTACTCCGGTGTCCCTGATCCAGACCCCTTTCCAGCCACTTAAAGCTTTGAGGTACCCACTGTGCGCCTTGGCCGAACCTGTTAAAACTGACACTCTATCACATCTACCGATCCAGTGAACTAAGATCTACGCGCCTTTTCCCTGTAAAGACTGAGAACCTACAAATGAACCGAGGGTCAGACACTTCATCTGACAAAAGACACTCCGAGCCATGGGTCCTAAAAGACTACAATCAATATCAAAGACTCTCATCCGAAAGTAGGTACACCAGTGGCAAAACATACAAAAGTAGTGTAAATATGAGGCAACAAACTGCACCTAACTTTATCGGGCATTATCAACACGTCTACAGATATAGAAGTAATTCGTTGAACAATGTAGACTATATCAGCATTTTGGTCAGGGATAAATAGATTCCCACAAAAATCCAGAAGATCTGTTGCAGGAGTTACGACCAGGGATTACACCTAGTCAGAAAAGTAAAAATGGTTGTGGAACGAAGAGCTGCATAACAACGCAATACCGGTAACTAATGTATAAATTTTCTCTCCCTACATACGAGAACCGTGGCAGGCCGGTCAAAACTTGACGTTCATAAGAAGAACCAACGTCGAGCGTGAGTGCAAAATGAATGTCCAATGCATTTATACCTAACAACAGAGAACTAGTGCCAGAAGAAGAATTCTCTAAGGGTAGGAAACATAAATGACCTGCATGATGATGTTGACTGGCCATTACCAAACGAATAAATCAAACATGTAATCCTGTATCCGATGTACATCTCCAAAACTCCCACTACGTGAAACCACATCGTAGAACAGGTCTCATATCCCAACCCATGTCTCCAATATTCGTTTCAGAAGATTGCTCAGTTACATGTTTCGCGCACTGCTGAAGCCAGTGCACGTTCAGTTCTGTGCTTTGTGAGTTGTCCCTGTTTCTTGATACAATGTGGTATTTGCCTATTATTGAATATGTTCACAAAGAATTTAGACCGAAGTAACAACTATGCAGGGAATCAAATCCCGCAGTGCCAGACGTGTTCCGCTGCTGAAGCCAGTGCATGTCCAGGCCCGTCTGAAGTTTGCCAGAGAGCACATGGATGATACAGCAGAGGATTGGGAGAATGTCATGTGGTCAGATGAAACCAAAGTAGAACTTTTTGGTATAAACTCAACTCGTCGTGTTTGGAGGAAGAAGAATACTGAGTTGCATCCCAAGAACACCATACCTACTGTGAAGCATGGGGGTGGAAACATCATGCTATGGGGCTGTTTTTCTGCCAAGGGGACAGGACGACTGATCCGTGTTAAGGACAGAATGAATGGGGCCATGTATCGTGAGATTTTGAGCCAAAACCTCCTTCCATCAGTGAGAACTTAGATGAACGAGGCTCATGACAATGATCCAAAACACACCGCCCGGGCAACAAAGGAGTCTTAGTGGATTTGAGTTTCATACAATCCTAATTAAAACTGCAAAGAAAATTCCAAATAGTCTCAACGTGCAGAACCGGAACATATATGAAGAATGAAATACACCTTGCCAGCCTGGTCTTATTCCACGAGAGAAAATGGGATTGTGGTTACAAAGAGATCCTTAACATGTACCACATACTGAATACCAAAAACTATCACGCGGACGGCGTACCCGGTCTGAGACCTCTATATATGAGTGGACTCCCTAGTATGTTAGAAAAAGACATGGTGAAATCAGTCCTGATGAGGCAGTACTAGCTTCCTAAAGGTCCTTCAAACAGAACGAACCACAGTCAAAACCCCAAAATAGGTTAAAAATCTGTGGCGGTATTCTATGTTGAAAAGTGTGAATTATGATCACAGTGATTGCATCGTCCGGCAAGTACAAATCTACCAAAAAGCTTATCTACTCCTTACATGTCTTTCTTACATATGTTTAAAAATTAACTGGTTTGGTCTATGGTGGAGGAGTCCAACTGGGCCAATGGACTATCAAAGAGACCTATATTGGACATGATCCATGTGTATGATTTTGACAGATTAACTCTTGTGGTCTTTATCACTCAAATGCATTATCCGCTATAGTATAAACAGTATTGGACCTACCTGTGAATAATGCCAGACAGTAAAAGGAGCGTCTCTATGGCCATGTTAGCAGAGTGAGTTGAGTTATCGATTATGATTTAATCTCATGCTCAATAAGGTCCCCCTCGTGAGCCTTTAAGATCCTATGACTAGTGAATTTCTATGCGCAATCTCCTCCATGATGGCTCTCTCAGGAATAGGAGCCCGGTGTATTAAAATCTTGCCAAAGTCAATATGGACCGTAATACAACCTATGCAGATCCTATAGTTGCATAAAGGTACGCCTCTCAAGGCAAACCAAAATGTGTGCTTTTGTTAGATTTACACTAAGGTTTGGCTGAGCTCTTTTATTTTTTGTGCTTATCGAATGCTAGTCTCCTCCTTTCACAGTTGCCAATTTCAATGTTACATAAAAGTGTTACTTTCCCATCCGGTGATACAAATTAGACAACCCAAAACCATAGCCTTACTGACCGTCTATAGGTCTGAAACACTAAATGGCGATCTATGATGGAGGTCCCCGGAATAAAGGGGAGGATACTTCATGTGCAAGCAGAGGTCCGTGCTGCACCGACACTGAAGATTTTTAAAAATGTAGGCAAAAATTACGGTTTCTTTTGCCCCCCCCTTCCACTAAATCCAATTCTAGTAAGATAAATAAAATCAGGCTCAAGGTCCTGTAAACTTGAGATATGGCTTCAAAGTAGTCTAATCTCTGTATACAAGCTAAGAAGTAAAGAGGAAAAACACATTAGGTTTTTGGTTAAGCAACAGTTAGGTTACCGATACCAGGCTTTGGGCAGCTCTCCTTACTCGCACTGAATCATTACTTCAGACCCAATCCTGTTTACCAATGTCTGTGTATGTTGTCTTTTTAATTAAGTAATACAATGGCCCACAAGGTTGGTTCCTCACGCAGGACCGAAATGCTAGCATGCCCAACACTGTTCGCATTTAAAGTTGCAAGTAGAGAGCTTATTGTGCTGTATTTCAAGCCAAATGTGAACTTAGAGTAAGACAGAGATTCTAAGATTACTAACGCTCTCCATGAGACTGTGTTTAGGATTTTAAAAAAGATTTGATATCTGTACATTTTACTGTAGCCTTTCAATATCGCTTGTCCTCTTGTTCCTTGTACATCGCAACATCTGTTTATAAGAACAAAACCTGTCTAGTTGGTGGTTTCAGTGCAAGAAACAGCGCTTAGACTTTATTTAAGGCACTGTCCACTGTGCTGCTGCTTGTTACATATTAATGATGTGATGAAAAGTGACTAAACAAAGTCCTTTTCACCAAGTCTATGTTGTTTTGTCATACATGGTGTTAATGTTGGCAGCACCCTTGATGGGAGGAAGACGACACCGCGGCGCTCTCAGCCACAGCGATCTGTAGCCGCGGCTGCATTCAGCCAGTCGACACCTGATCCTACTGTACACCACGTACTGGTCAGCTGGATTTTGGTGTTGGCAGACACAGTGGAAAAAAAGTGACAAGGGAAGAAAAGAGGAGGGGGCAAGAAGTGTTCATTATGTTACAAAATGGCAAACGTGCTGCCCAAGTCAGGCGTAATGAGAGCAGCAGATAAATGGTTCATTATGTTACCATATATATAGAGCTATAGTCGAAGTGGCTTTCGCCACCAATACGACGCTGACATATGTAGAGCCGGCTCATAGAGTCCGATTCGGTTTCATAAGCGAAGAATACTCATGCTCGATAGATGCTCGCTGCGGTCTGGAGTGGTTCCCTCATGCGTTTTAACTGTTTACGAATGTTGAGAGGATAAGAGGCCTCCGTTTTATTCTACTGATCCTTTGCATTACGGCCCTTTTTTCACTGATCCAGTGTTTGTTTTACCAGCAAACTTCAAAAGGTCTCCTACTGTGACTGTCATGCATGGACGTGGTCCCTTCAAGATTACTCTAACCCTGTTGAAAAGATATCCTCCTGTGAATATATCTCAGTGTTTCTTGACACCACCTTTTTCCAAAAGTGGAAAGCTACCCTTTGGAGATGCTATTTGCTCCTTAACTTTTGACCTGACAGACTAAACGCCGCCTTCAGCCTCTGCCTTCTGCCCCTCACACACCCTTGTCATGGTGATTTGCTATATGGGTGCCAAACTCCAAAAACCTTCTTCACTTTTGCTTCTGCATCTTCTGCAGACGAAAGGCCTTTTTCTTGATACGTGACATGCGTTATTGTCCAGAATGGTCTTGCATAAGCTTTTTTCATGGCAATTAAATTTTGAGTATATCCATTCAATAACCTGATAGTTACTTTGCAGACATATAACTACTGTATAGCTGTGGCCACATGCTGAAGTTTTCAACACTCTCTGCTCCTACCTTGTGTGTGTCATTGAAGCTAGTCACGCAGACCTACTGTATAGCTGTGGCCACATGCTGAAGTTTTCTTTAGATAAATTTGGCCCGTGGCTTATTGTCAGTGGCACAAAGGAACTACATTTTGCCATACTACCTTCTGTTTCATACTATGACTAATTTTGCATAATAAAGAAATCAGGTATAGTCTGCTATTTATAATACTTGCCATCTTAGCTCATTATACCATTGCCAATTAGCAAAGTTAGGAAAGACTTAGTTTAAAAGATTTTGGACAGATTAAATTTTTAACTTAAAAATGGAGAGTTAATTTGTATCTATTTTTTTCAGTAGCCATCGTCTCCATATAAGTAATGCACAAAGGCACTGGGAAGTCTCCTGCTGTTCTGGACTTTAGCTTTTGAAAGCTCAACATTAAAGCTTAGGCTGCTGCCAAATAAATTTTTGGAGTCAGAAAGGACCGTGTTTAGTCGAGAGAGTAAAGTCTTTCAGTCTTTAAAGAGTCTTTCAGTTTGCTTGGCCACATAACATAAATTTTGTCATCAGATGGTGAGGAAGAGGCTATGTGTGGACACCGTGTGCCTATAAGTCTGTGGAAACTTTAAATTACAATGGACCAACTGTATGTGCAGCATTCAGGTGGATTTCAAATGAGTTTAACAGAAATGACAACTCGTCACTCGACAACTGGCTGCGTACAGCGGAGATGGGGGAGGGTCTGTGCTGGCGGACGTTGGTTACTGGCCTGGTAGCCTGGCTGCCCCTGGGAGGGTCCGGGACGGGCGTGGAGGTTGAGAGCTTACGCTCTTGGCCTGGCGTACTCCTGTGGAGGATTAGTCTCGGATAGTGGTCAAAGGGAAAGCACCACGAGACAGGAGTAGCAGCTAGGACGTGTCTGGATGTGAACGAGATATGTGCCTCTCGATCCCCTCCTGTTCTGCTATTGCGGCCGGCTTGGGTCTTTGGGTCCTGGCTGTTTTGCCAGTGTAGCAGTGGCGGTAGTGGGTCTAGGGGGCTTCAGCCGCCAGTGCAGTGAGTACCTCTAGGATATCGGCAACTTAGTGCCAGTTCGGCACCTAACTAAGGGCCTCTCTTAAACACTTAGCTGGTGTGAGGATTGTTTATATGTTTGCGTAGACGTGTTTGTCTCCTGTCAACATACCCAGAGCTCACTCTGGCAATGGGAGAGTATAGGAGATGGAGAATGACTCAACCCTGGGTGTCTATTAGTTCGGTGTGGTAGTTTTTGTAGGAATATTAAGTTGGTGAAATGGTGCGAACAGGACCCTCTCATTTAGGGTGGGCAGTTTTTTCTTAGGCGTGCAGCGTTGTATTAAGTCGTGGGTGGGCTCTCTTTCCCCCGTAACTGCGCTTGTGGGCTGGGCGTTGTATGTGCTAGGCCTCACCGTTCCTCCTGGTGATGACTCGGCGCTCCCTCTCCTTACCTCGTTGTGGGGGCCAAAGAGTGTGTGGTTGGTGTACGGTAGCGTGGCGAATGGCTTGCTGAACATATCTGTACAATGTTCAACCAACTGAAGGGCGAATTCTCCGGTTGGCCTCTCCCCTAGCTACATCATTCGCACCCCCTCCTCTTCCTTCCAGGCTGCCTCCTATTTATCAGGCCACTCTATCCACACCCACCTCCGACACACGCCAGGACTTGGGCGAGTTTGCAGGTTAAATATCAACACAGGGATTCGATGGGAGAGCCCTCCCACCAGCTCTATCCCCACACTTACTTAGGTGCCGCCCTATGCGATTGCCCGCATTTTTTGTGTGCAAATGCAAACTGCATAGACATCTCATACCGTACTCACAGTCTCACAATTTAAACACAGACATTATAGGCCCTTTGGTGGGGGGTCAAAAATCTGTTTTTCTCAAGTTCATTCCAGTTTCTGAGGAATGGTCCGGTTTCAGTGTACTCGAGACCCACAATCACTGAGCCTTTGGTGTCGCCTACCACACTGCTTAACACCCAAATGAGGAGTGTAGACAAGCGTATCAAGATTATTCTACTCAGGGAAAAGCCTTGCTGCTCTTTTGAGAGAAGCTGAGTAACCATGTCTCCTAAAAGGCACGTGTGATAGGACCGCAAAATTTATACAACGTAAAAAAAACGCTAATATATGAAATAGAAACAGACCGAGACCTTGGGTACGGTGATTTGTTCATGTTGCTCACACACTTGCAACCACGAGACGGTTTTATCTTGTTAGCCGTCAGGCTTGGGTCTTGGGGAAAGGCCAAATACGTGTAAGTTGTCTGGCCGTTCACTAACTTAGAGAGGTGCTCGTGCGCAACTGATGCATGGTTAATACCTCCTCCCCTAGCTCTATCTTGCAGTAAAGATGGAGATATGTAGTCCCAGTTCCTTCCACCACCCAGGAATGCATAAAGTGTTACATTATTTCACAGGTCGTGGCCTAAACCGGTGAGATCCCAGAACCCTTAATGGCCCCCTACTTGAAGGGGCGGGTTTCAGAGAGATGTTTTTACTGTTTTTCTGACCATTTTTCTTTCTGTGAGTTCCCCCTGTAACTCTAGGGGCACAGTTAATAGCGAAAGATTGATGTAGGGAAGCTATAAAAACAGATCACTTGACAAAAATCCCTTTCGCTCTTGCAAAAGGACTTACTGTTTCTTTTGATATCGAATGTTGACGAACTGTCTGGCAAGTGTCTAAATTGTTTCATGTTTCTACACGTTGGCGTGGAGGTGAGCTCCGGTGGCATAAGATAAGTACGTTGTGCAGGTCTCTAAAATCGAATATTTGTGGGACTGCACTCTTTGTGTCGCGTGTAAGCCTTGTGTTCGTGCGTTGAAATTTGTCTTTATATTGTTCAAAGGTTGTTAGGTTTTACCTGAACCTACTATTGTGTTTAAGCGGTCAACAATAGTACTTCCAGACCACACATATAAAGTAGGAACACGCAAGCAGCCTATCTGACCTCTGAACCAACACTCACAACCTGCCGAGTTGGCTGATGCCTAGACGTTGGGTGTGTAGGTGTCCTTAGTCGTTCTGAGATGTGTTTTTGCAGTGGAACAGCGCTCATAGTAAATATGTAACGGCTCAACTTCCATGGCGAATTGGGCAGAAATGCGCAAAAGACCAAAGCGTCATCAGCATCTGCTGCGTTCTGAGCTGGGCTCTTCTCCAGGGGGGTGGATTCAAAGAGTGCGAAATGGCCCTTCAAGCTTCCTGGCTCTACTGGCCTATTATAACTCAGGTTGCCTGCTCTACACAGACTGTGCTGCCTCGAGGGCAGCGAGCACTTGTGCAGTCAGGGCAAGCCATCCACTGCAATACGCCCTCCCTCTTGGGCCTTTTGCTCCCGTAAGCTTGCGGATGAAAAAAATGCCTAGGCGAACACATCTCTCAACCTTTCGGAGCCCTACATCAGATCTTGCCGCAGCGCGAGCAAATGAGGTGGCACAGTCCCCTTTGGAGTGTCCTCCTCGGCGTCCTTGTGGATGCTCGTGTGTTCGATCTGGGGCTCTTGGATCTTTTACCTAATACTGGTTACATAACGCCTGGTGACGGGGTATGCCTCTCCCACCAACTCCCCTTAGTGTAGTCGTAGGATGGAAGAAACCTTGGAAATCAAGCGTATGCGATCCACACCAAGCTTAGCACACGGTGTTCACACGGGGTTGTTCACTAGAGCACGCCGGAAACTACACGTTTCTTGGTGCCTGCCCAACTAACCACATGTCGCAGCTGTCTATCGGTTGTTGTACTAGCCTTGACAGTCGTTTGTTTGTTAAGTATTAGTATCTACTTTAATCTTACTGCCGTTGCGCTAAATGGGTATATTGTGATTGGCTGGGTTTTTTTATATTATAGTGTACCTCTGGTGCAAATTACTGACCTCTGTCATCATTTTAGGTGGGGGAACTTGCACAATCGGTGGCTGACTAAATACTTTTTTGCCCCACTGTACATGTAACCCTAACAGATTCTGAGTTCTCTGTTAAGAGGAGGAAGAAAACAGAGCAACACTGGGACTCATGCATAACAGAGCTCCTTAATCTGTTCTTTTTTAATAGTTTGCCAAAGTTGTTCAGTAGGAATGTGTATTCAAGCCAATGTGTGGAGAAATGCAGACGTTTACTGTTTGAAATTGTATTCTTTTTCTGCCCTTCCTCCTCTTTCATGTCTCCCCTTGTTTTGTCTTTTGTGATCAGTAGTGTTTTCTCATGAAAGCAACTTCTGTCTTCAGCACTTACGCGTCTTTGCATACTTAAGTGTGTGCTGTCCACTGGGTGTGAGATGCTGGCCAACCTCTGTTTCTTGTGCAGAGTGCCATGGCAAGAGCCTCCAAATTTGGCTTCTAATGCAAGTGGTCAGCTACTGTAAGTTATGTGCACATTAGTGTGTGTACGTGTGTGCGTATGCGTGTGAGTGTATGAGGGAGGCGTTTCAAATGTCTCGGGTCAGACAGAGACGCAATTCAAGCTCCTCGGTGGGAGTAGAGACACAGAGGACATCTCTGGACATCTGCAACTGTTTTGCAGAAAGCTATTCTGCAGTCAACCCTTGCTTCCTTTTTGCATGAACACACACATGCACAAACACATACACTAACTGTACAGATCGAAAATGATCCCCCCCCCCTCCTCCACCAACACGCCCCACCCCAAACCAGAAATTTCACATGCACAAAGCAGGCACCGGGGACAAGTGGCTATTGAATATTAACCATGAAATTACAAAGGCTGCATTCTAATGGAGGTGATGAGGTCAGAAGCTGGGATGGAAATCATAAATTAATACCCCTGACATGACAAGGCACTCGCCCTTGGCTCCCAGCAAACACAGCTCTCCCTTCCTCCACTAAAGTCAGAAAGACACCTAGAGAAGGAAATACTCGATTTATTATTAATAGTGGGTCAAAGGAAAGCCACAACAGAGACAGAACTCATACAATATGCCTGATCCTTTTCTGATGTGATTATTGTATGAAACGGCAACTATGTAACCTTCATGTGTGGCTACGTTTGTAAGGGTTATTGTTCGAACAGGACCTCTATTACACTGTCAGCTATTATGCATCCTTTGTAGCTTATTCAATTTTGTACCTTTCATGGGTGCTTTGGCAACATATCTTACAATGGTTCAAAACTACAATTCTGGTTCAAATGCACCTTCTGGCATGGATGGCGAGTTTAAAATTGATGGACACAGCTACAAAAATGCTACATCGTGTTGCAAACCTGAGTATGAGTACTTTGTTCTTTCTTGTTTGTCATGCAAATAAGTGCTCAGCCCACAGGGGTCACAACACATGAAGGAGTGAGCATTTATACAACTAAAGCAATGAAACAACAGACTTTATTCATTGTACCAGAGAGACTATGTTTTGGACCAAATACTTTTGCTCTAAATGTCTCCCAATGCATTTAAAGTCATTGTGAATACAGTTTAGATCTTTTATAATCGTCCAACCAGAAAAAAATTAGCGGGCAGAGAGATGTTTTTCTGTTTTTCTGACATTTTTCTTTCTGTAGTCTTCACACAGAGCAAAGAAGCATAAACAAGATCACTTGACAAAATCCTTTCCCTCTGAAAGACTGACTGTTTCTTTGTGCATCAATGTGTGTGAGCTCATAAGACGGTCTCACAATATTTTGGTGAATGTTGGTGAAATTTTATTATGTGAAGTTTAACCATAGACTCAAAAAAAGGACAGACTGATGAAAGAATTTTTTGAGAACAAAAATGAAGCAGCAATGGCAGAAACCAAAATCATCAACCCTTTGAGGGGTGGATTCAAAATCAAAGTTAAGCTTGCATTATAAGGAATGTGAGGGCCAGTCAGTGGCATCAATGCTTTTGTCATGAAAAAAATGCCTACACAATCTAATCACATGAGGCCACAAATGAGGAGGGTCCCTGGGTAAAGTGCCTCCCTGTTAGGTGTGACTAGGGTACAGCAGGTACAGCTGGTGTGATCGTCCAAGGATGCACCTGGGAGAATCTGCGATCCACTGCCAAACTGATGTCGTGGGCATCACAGCACCGGCATCTCCAGATTATTTAACACATTCTCTGTTCTAATCTGTGAAGAAAATGTGGCACCAGTGATGGAAAAAACAGTTCCAGTGTTCTCTGGGTTAATGCTAATCGAACTTCACGGCACTAGCTAAAGGACTTCACACCCTCATGGAATCTGTTTTTAACTAGTGGGCATACTAGTGGTATGCACATTAGCAGCCCACTGGAGGTCATTTCGTAGCGCTCTGGCAGCGCTCATCTTGTTCACTCTTGCACAGAGGAGCAGATAGTGGTCCTCGTGCTGGTTTGGTACCCTTCTATGGCCCTGTCTAGATCCTCGTGTTAAATACCAAACCTCCTGGTATCTCCTCGAGACAGCAAACCTTCTTCAGAAGGCAAGTATGGATCATCCTGGAGGACCAAACCTGGGAGGAAAATTAGTCAAGAGAGATGAAAAGAGAGCAAAGCTCTGCAGTCACCAGCTGCAAAACTCTTTTTGGGGAGCTGTCTTGTTGTTGCCTCTCGAGTGCACCTGTTGTCACTTTTATTTGCACCAAAGCAGATGAAACTGATTTACAGTTGTTTCCGCTTCCTAAATGGACAGATTGATATCCCTGAAGTTTTAACTGACTTTGTGTTGTACTATGATGACTGAGTGTTCCAATTTTTTTTGAGGCGTGCAAAAAAATAAAACCCCCAAAATACTGAGGGGTTTTATGCCAGAATTGACAAACTCTAGATTTTTCAGCTAAGAATATGCAGATAAAACAGAGTTTTAGTCACCAAAAGTTGAACATAAACTTCATGTGCAGGTGTGCAATGAACTGCACAGCAAGCAACATTATTTGTCAGATAAATGACACGGACGGCCTTAGCTGATCACCTCCTTAATGACTGAGGCCTTTGGTTCTTTCATGTTCTACCTGTGCAGATATGGGTTTCCTCTGGGTTCTCAGATTTCATTCCATGGCCTTAAAACATTTTTTATGTAAGATTAATTTGAGATTGCTTTAAAAATGCTTGCAAAAGCAGCAGATATGATACATGGTCATGGGGTGCAGTTCAGCTGCATTTCAAATGTCTGACACTCCAAAAATAAACTACCTTCAGATCATTGCTACTTCTCATCAAACAACATGACCACTGGTTGATTACCTTAGTAATTGAACAAAATAGGTCATCACATTGTACTTTTAAAGAGCACCTCTGAACACTCTGTAGAAATACAGATCAACTAAAAGTAAATATCAAGCAGAAATCTGTAATACCACAACTGGTTGTAAATCAGGAGGAGAGGGGGCTCTTTGGAGGCAGCTGTGTGAGTCAGTTAAGCTTTTGCCAGTAAGTTCCTTCAAAACAAAATCTTTTCTTCTTACATGGGAGACAGGGGGTGGGCGGCAGACGCACAGAAAGACAGAGGGTATTAAAGAGAGGACTCTATATAATGCAAAATTTAGAACAGGGTTATAGAGATTTTCAGTTCTGAAACAGTGGGAAAAAACACTGCAATAAAATATGATTTAAGGCCATTAAAATGCTAAATTAAATACAAGTCCACAGTAACAAATCAATTTCATTAAAGGGCATATAATCATCTTCCAAAACATAGCATACTGTGTTCATTAGATGCTGATTACACGTTCTCCTCTTTAACAGCGCTCAGCAGGCTTTTACAACAAGTTGAACTAAACCAAAATCGTGGCAGGCAGACAAGCTTGGATCAGCAACAAAAATGTGTGTGTACTGTATCGAGTTACTGCCGCTGCAGGACGGCTGAGCGAGCCTCAGCTCAGTGGGCTTTCATGGAATACACACTCACACATATGCACACTCATACAAATGCACATTCACACAGAGCTGGCAGGATTGAGACATTTGTTTCTACTTCAGTGTCACGGAAGCAGCAGCAGCAGCAGCAGAGCAGCAGGCTTGTGCAGTTCGAGTGGGTGGAACACAGCCTGGGCAGCCGTGATGACCATTCACATGTGTGCTTTAAAAGCTATCCCAGGATATCTGATATGTGTTTTGACGTCATTTGGTGTGAAGAAGGCAAGACCAAAAAGAAAGCAACAGCATCCCTTTAGAACAAAACTAAATATTCAAAAGAAACATTTTATTATAGTCCACAGGTAGAAGAGCCCCTGACTTCCAGTATGAGCTTGGAGTGATGTTCTCGTTACAAAATGTCTGTCTGCTTCTGATACAAACCCTCCTCCTTACTTCATCCCTACTCTGATGAACAATGACCATCTATCATTCTTATAAGAAGGTGACAGATAGATTAATCTAGTGAGCTAGATCCCTCTGCCGTGAGAACATCCTTTAGATAATGAATCACTGATGAATCACCTGAAAGATTTTGCACTAAGACAGGGTAAAGTCATTTGGTTTAATGGTTATGTATGCCTTTATAGTGCAGCAGGAAGTCTCTGATCAATCTGATATGCTGCTCTGTGGTCAGTTTGGTCATTTTCTTGCAAGACTTATGAAAAATTATTTATTAATTTATATAGCACCAAATCACAACGGTTGCCTAAAGGTGCTTTATACTGTAGAGAGAGAGAATCCCAACAATCAGACACCCCCCCCCCTGAGAAAACACTTGGTGAGAGTGGGAAAGAAAAACTCCCTTTTAACAGGAAGAAACCCTCTGGCCGAACCAGGTGCAAAAAGACAGTAGAGGGTGACAAGACAAAAGACACACCGAGTTTAATAATAACTAATTATTAAATGCAAAGCGGTGTATAAACACACAGCCAGTGAAAAGAGGTGAGTGAGGAAGAAATACTCACTAAGCCTATTGCAGCATAACTAAGGTAGGTTTCAGTGTCACCTGAGCCCAAACTATTTGCTTCATCAAACCATCTTTATTAAATAAATGGTTATCTATATCCATTGGTTTATAAATATAATCAGCATAAAGTTGTATTGGGTATAATCCACAGTGTAGGGCATGGACAAAAACTAATCTCCAGGATTTGAAGTAGAAACCTATCCCCACTCCACCAACTGCTCGTGGAAATTTCAACCACAACTGTAACTTTACTCTTGTCTCAACTTGAAGTTGGGTTTAGGAGCGAATGCTGAAATCAGTTGGGGATGATTAAAATGCTTTATCCACCCCAGCTGCTTGTGAATTCAGCATAAAAGGAGAGAAAAGCGAACTATAAATAGGGTGAAATTGAGAGTAGGGGGAGACATAACTCCTAACTGAATACATAATGAATGCCATGTTATCAAACACATATCCGCACACATATTAGCTCCCTCACAGTTTTGGCACTCTTCTCTCTCCCTCTCTCTTTCCCTGAGAGCAGGGCTCCTATGTCAGACATGGGAGGTGCATTCAGAGCAGACATTGCCACTTAGGAATTGGCTTTCATCTGTGTGGGTGGGAGATGCCAGATACCTAGCGCTGGCAGTACTATACAGTAAGAGACTGCTTACATGTTGGCTCTCGGTTAGCAAGGAGTGCTCCTCCTGTTTGGCTGCTTCTTAGTCCTGTGCTGTTGGACTGATGGCACACTTATAGTCTTAAAAAACAGTAAAACTCATATAGCTGATATTAATATTTATTCTCATCAGTGCAAATCTTCTCAGCTTGTTTTCATATTCAGCCAAATAGCCTAGATTGCCCAAGCCAAATGGCTTCAGTGACATACTGTTGCAAGAGGGAGTCATGTGCTTACAGTGAGTAATGAAATATTCTGTATTATTTTTTTCTGTACTGTTCTACTAGTGTGATCACATAAAAATGGTATTTATACAGCATCAAATCACAGCAATAGTCTCCTCAAGGCGCTTTATATTGTAAGGCAGACCCTACAATGATGCATAAAAAGAAAAACCCAACCATCATATGACCCCCTATGAGCAAGCACTTGGGTGACAGTGGGAAGGAAAAACTTCCTTTTAACAGGAAGAAACCTCTGACAGAGCCAGGCTTAGTATGAATTAATGCAGAGAGGTCTATTAACACAGTGGTCTCCAACCTTTTTTGTGCCACGGACTGGTTTATGCCTGACAATATTTTCACGGACCGGCCTTTAAGGTGTCGCGGATAAATACAACAAAATAAAACTAGTACCGGTACCGAAAAAAAGAAGATTTATTCATAACGCACTTGAAAAGACCCAGGAAAACCGAGTTAATGATAAAAACGATAACAAAATAACGCTGAAAACCGATTAAAACCCTGAAAACCATACAAAGCCTCAACTCTCGCGGCCCGGTACCAAGCGACTCACGGACCGGTACCGGTCCGAGGCCCCGGGGTTGGGGACCGCTGTATTAACACATAGTGAGTGAGAAAGGTGACTGAAGAAGAAATATTCAATGCATTATGGGAATCCCCCAGCAGCTTACACCTCTTGCAAACTTAATAAGGGTTCAGGTTCACCTGATCCAGCCCTAACTATATGCTTTACCGAAAAGGAAAGTTTCAAGCCTAATCTTAAAAGCAGAGATAGTGTCTGTCTCCCGAATCGAAACTGGAAGCTGGTTCAGAGGAGGTGCCTGAAAACTGAAGGCTTTGCCTCCCATTCTACTTTTAAATACAGTAATTAATTACAGTAGTCCATCCTAGAAATAATAAATGTGTGAACTAGCTTTTCAGCATCACTTTGAGACAGAATATTTCCAGTTACAATACAGTACAATAACTTCAGTTTTTCTGAATTTAGAAGCAGAAAATTAGAGGTCATTTAGGTCTTTATGTCTTTAAGACATTCCTGCAGTTTAACTAATTGGTGTGTGTTATCTGGCTTCATGGACAGATAGAGCTGGGTGTCATCTTCATAACAGTGTCTTCTAATGATACTGCCTAAGGGAAGCATGTATAATGTAAACAGAATTGGTCCTAGCACTGAACCCTGTGGAACTCCATAGTTAGCCTTGGTGTGAAAAGAGGACTCGACATTTACATGAACAAATTGGAGTCTATTAGATAGATTTGATACAAACCACTGCAGTACCTGTAATAGCTACTAATCAATCTAATAGGATATTATGGTCAACAGCAGAAGCACAGAGTCCACTGTCAGAAATCATAAAAAGATCATTTGTAACCTTCACTGAAGCTGTTTCTATACTGCGGAGAGCTCTGAAACCTGACTGAAACTCTTCAAATAAGCCACTTCAAATGTGTCACTGTTTTCACTTGATGTATTTGCTCAAATATTTTTTTTCTATATGTTTATTTTTAACGAGTTGCAGTTTGGTTGTCATGTTGTATCCATCTGCCTTGACTGGAAAGCAATTCCAGTCATCTCCTGCTGATTTCACCTGTGGCACTTATTCATTTGTTTATTCATATTAATTTATTCTTTGGTGAACATGCTCAACCATTGTGCTGTGATCATATGCATTTTTGTTTCTGCCTATGAAAAATGAAGATATTCCCAATTAATGCTTTTCAGGTGGTACTGCATGGTAGATCAATATCTGACTGTAGTTTTCTGTGTTCAAATTCGTTCAGTTTGACAAGATTCCCAACACCACTAACATGCAACCACAACAGTGGTAAAACATGGTGGAGGCACCATGTTTTACAGATGGCTCCATCAGACCTGTTGTTATTGATTTTAAGTCTAAATCTTGAGTAATTTGGCACATGTCAGCCTTTTTCCCATGTTACCTTTCCTTAAGAATGACTTCTTGACAGCCACCCTTCCATCGAGAGCATTTCTAGTGAGTTGATTTTTTTTCTTTTTCCTAAGAACGTGACTTTTAGACACTGTTAATCTGCTGCAGATATGAATTTTTAGGCCTGACACTTATGTTCTTTACATTTCTAGTTTCCTCACAGTTTTTGTAGAACACATTGTACACCACACATAGGTATGCCAAGTTTTCAGCTAATAGCACTGTGGGCATTATCCAGCTAGCCATTGTCCAATTCTGGTGCAATATTATTACTACTGCAAAAATGTTTTTATGCCAATCAAGTTATATTATCTTTGAAATATTGTGGCTTCAATTAAAGAAATGAGAAAGAAATGATGCAGTTTTGAAATAATAATTAAGTGTGTAAAGATGTAATTTAATATTGGTTCTTTACTAAGTTGTTTTTTATGTGTAGACACAACACTGGTTCATCCCTTGATTAAGGTGCCTTTTCATCCTTGAATGTTTCATAGATCAAAGTAATGTATTGCATTTCTGTACTAAATTCAGTTTAATTACATTACAGTTTCAATTGTGCTATTACTTGCACTACAAAGCATCTTCAAATATCTGAATGCTGGGCGGATAGGAGGAAACAAACATTTTTCATCCCAAAAAGTTGATTCTGTTCATTCATTCATCCAAGTGACTTCTTCAGTCTCAGCTGACTGCAGGTTTCCCCAGCCTTATAAACAGTTGACGCATTCTCAATGGGCAATATTATTACTACTGCAAAAAAATAATTTTATGCCAATCAAGTGACGAAATGTTTCTCCCACTGAAAATGCTACGTCCAGATGAACAGAATCAACTTTTGTTGATTTATAAAAAGTACATTGAACAATAACTGAAACTAGCACCACTGAAGGTACAATGGGCTGGGAGGTCAGTTCCTTGAGCATTAAAATGCAAATTCTCATGACCATTGATCAACAACTACTGATCAAAGTATATTAATCAAAGACCACTGATTAATGGCCATGAGTGCCATTCACAGAGAGTTGGGGAATGGCTGCAATCACAGCATTGTAAGATGGTGAAAGATGTACCCTTAGGTCCCCTCCTCAATTCGGAGATGGTCTTTCCCTTTTCACGTAAACGGCCTCCTTTACTCCACGCTCCAACCAGCGTTCCTCCCTGTCCAGGATGTGTACATCCTCATCAATGAAAGAGCGTCCACTGGCCTGTAGGTGCAAATAGACTGCAGAGTCCTGGCCTGTCGAGTTAGCTGACGAGTTGTTTGGTTTTCCCGATGTATAAATCCTGGCAATCCTCCTGGCACTTCACAGCATACAGTATGTTACTCTGTTTGTGTCGGGGAACCCGATCCTTGGGGTGGAACAGTTTTTGGCGCAGCGTGTTTTGGGGTTTAAAAGCCACAGAGACTCGATGTTTTGAAAAAATGCGTCTCAACTGTTCCGATACTCCTGACACGTACGGGATCACTACAGGTTTTAGTTTAGGCAGCGGTTGTCCTTCTCTCCTGGATCGACTGGAGCTTTCTTTTGGCGCCTTCCCAGCTTTGACAAAAGTCCAGCTGGGATAACCACATTTACTCAGGGCCTTCTTGATGTGATGTTCTTCTGCTTCCCTGGCCGCTGTGTCTGTGGTGTTCGCTCTGTGTTGTAGCGTCCTAATGACACCCAGTTTATGCTCCAGTGGATGATGAGAGTCAAACCTTAAATACTGATCTGTATGTGTAGGTTTACGGTACACATCAGCTTTTAGATGTCCCCCAAAAATAAGGGCCTGTAGAACTGACCATTGTATCTGAAGTAGGTGGAATGAAAACACAGTTCCAAAAGCAAACACACTTGGTCAGTTCTGTTGCTCAGGTTGGTCAACAACAGGATCAAGGAACTTCCCAGCCCATTGCTCCTTCTATGGTGCTAGTCTCAGTCATTGTGCAATGTACTGTTTATAAGATTGGGGAAACCTGCAGTCAGCTGAGACTGAAGAAGTCACTTGGATGAGTGACGAAACATTTCTCCCACTGAAAACTCTACGTCTAGATGAACAGAATCAACCTCTTGGGATTTATTTACCTGGATGACTGACCATGCATGAAGACATGCTTTTTTTTGTCTTGACTTTAATTTGTGTGCCGGAGGAGAACAATGGTGGAAGGAGTTGATATAAAAGGACATGAGCATAATGGTAAAGGGGAAACTACATCCAAGACAGAAACAACCAGATTATTCTGCTAATCCAAGATTTATTCCAAGATTATTCTGCTAATCCAAGATTTATTCCACCAGCAGAGCCGGTGTGCTAACACAAACCTAGCCAAAAACTCAGAGCGATTTTTTTTAAAGCTGAGTGAATGCCAACCACAGCCCAGCAGCCAAACTCTTAACTTAAACAGGTAACAAAGACAGCGATGAGCAGTCAGGCATGTAGCCTCTTTTCCTACTTGTTTCTACTTTCTAAAGTATTGGCTAAGTACTCTGGTGATCACTTTGAAGTCCCGTTGAGCTTTTGTGTTTTTGGCTTTGTGTTCATATGCAAACACTAGAAGAACAATTATACGTCGAAGTTGTGTTGTTGTGTGGAGCTAAGACCTGTAGGTTAATATTGTTTCAGATCATTTTACAGACTAATAAGAAAGTAATTCTGGTCATGTAGACAGTTGCCCACCAGGGTTTTAATAGTTTTGCAATTTTCATTAGTTTGTTTTTATTTAGTTTTGACTTCAGATTTTCAATTTTATATCAGTTTTAATTAGTTTTTACCAATTGTTTGCTAGTTTAGTTTAGTTTTTAGTTTTTTGAAAATCCTTAGTTTCAGTTTAGTTTTGATTAGTTTCAGTTATAGTTTTAGTTGTGTTTGCAATAATTAAGTGTAACAAAATCCCAGTTTCATCATATCAGTCATGCTCTTCTGCTTATCCTTGGTATGTTGCTATTCCAGCTACCATACCCTGCACCCTGGACAGGTCGCCTGTCTGTCGCAGGGCTAACACGCAGAGACAGACAACTCACATTCCCACCTATGGGTTCTTTAAATAAATAAATAAATTAGGGCAGATGAACAACCATTGATACCAGGCAACTATAAAATGTATATCTTGGCCCCAATGAGACTATTAACTCTTGCAGCACCGGGTGTTCGTAATTTTGGTTCAAGTGAATTGATAAACTTTTTGAAGGCAGTTGACTCACACAGTTATGTAGATATCCCAGTCCTGTTGTCTCGGGATGCATCACGCTGCCTTGCCTGGGGTTAGCTTCTGTTTCTGGGGATGAGGGTTAGGCATGCTCCCTTACCTTCTCAAGGTAAGCTAGCTTAGCCTTCTTGTGTGAGCTTTTCAAGTGCACTTTAAGGTTTGTGGGATTTTTTTGCCTTTAGAAATGTCCCTCATAATTTATCTCTTTCCACTACAAGACACTTGCTTTATCCAAAACACAGTCATATTCAAAGTAATCCCAAATTGGACTCTGGCGCTTTCTCCGGACTTTTCCTGACATGATCCTGCGCGTGGACGGAGCAGCAACACAGACGACTCGACTAACGTACTGCCACCTGCTGGCATAATGAGACAGCAAGAAAAAATCTGGAAACTCAACTTCATTTTCACCCTTGACTATTGTATGACACGCACACATTAATGAAAACTAAACACATTTTTGCTATAAATTCAGTTAATTTTAGTTAGTTTTGTGAACACTCATTACAGTTTTAGTTAGTTTTCCTTTTTTTGTTTTTATTTTTATTTCCGTTAAAGAAAATGTTTTTTCACTTCTAGTTTTCGTTATTTCGTTAGTTTTCGTTAACAATAATAACCTTGTTGCCCACTATTTATTTTTTACTTTTTAAACTGCAGTCGAAATGTCCAGCACAAGAAAAATGTGTCTTTGTCTGAATGTGTCTTTGTTAATTGATTTAATTAACAAAGACACACATCCACTGGTTCTGCTAGGAATTCAGTTAAGAAACAAGGTAACAGACGGAGGTTGCAGCACAGTCAAAAGGTACTTTACTAACGCAGTTTGTATTTTATTTTATTTTTTAAACTAAGTTTATGTCATACCCCTAAAGAAAACATCCAGCCCCCAAGGTTTCAGTTAATCACCTATAGCGACTCATTTAGCCTGGAGGAGATAATTTTGCATAGTGTTCCTATAACACACCAGCTCCTAGTACAGCAAGGCTAAAAGCATTGAGAACTGACCAAACATCAAAATATCCCTTACCAATAGTACATCGACTGCACATAGCTTGGAGGACTGTGCTGAATCAACCCTGTTCACTGAGCAAGACAAAGGCCTGCCACACCTGGTGCACACCCTTTTGTTACCTCAACACCTCCCACTAATGCACCCACTATTCTCAGTACTGCTGATTCCCTGAGGGACCTGGGAATTCCCATACTCTATATGTAATGAGCAGTGTTGGTCAAGTTACTTGAAAAAAGTAATCAGTAACTAATTACTGATTACTTCCCCCCAAAAGTAATCCCGTTACTTTACTGATTACTTATTTTCAAAGGTAATTAATTACTTAGTTACTTAGTTACGTTTTAAAAACACGATTTACAACCTGAATAGGTAAATGGTAAATGGCCTGTATTTATATAGCGCTTTACATATCCAGTCATCCACCCATTCACACACTGGTGATGGCAAGGTACATTGTAGCCACAGCCACCCTGGGGCGCACTGACAGAGGCGAGGCTGCCGGACACTGGCGCCACCGGGCCCTCTGACCACCACCAGTAGGCAACGGGTGAAGTGTCTTGCCCGAGACTGTCCAAGCCGGGGCTTGAACCGGCAACCTTCCAATTACAAGGCGAACTCCCAACTCTTGAGCCACGATCGTCGATAAAGCAATATATCTTTCAGCCCAATTCTACTTTTTCTACATAATCCATCATACAAAATGTAATCAAATGGAAAAGTCCCTTTTTAAAATGTGTTTTATTAGTTTTAATCTTTTAACTTTATGCATCAAGCAAAAATTTATTTAGTCGTTACTTGAAAAAGGTAATCGGATTACAGTAACACGTTACAAGTTACTGCCCATCTCTGGTAATGAGTAAGATGTAATACATTACTTTTCTTGTGTAATTACATAATGTCATAATGAAACAGTTCAAAATAATAACTGATGACTGAACAGGGACTCTTCATCTGACAGAGGAAGGACTGTCATATATAAAAATATAAATAGATTAAAAGTCACTGGAAAACGTATCAAGAATGAAAATATAAAAAGCAAAGTGACAAAACTAAAAAGAAGAGAAAGACAGCGAGGGGTGAAGCGGAATGGCACCCCATTGGTTCAAGGGCACGATTGCAGAACTTCTCATCCAAACCCTTTTACATAGAGCTTCATAATCGCAGAAGCATTACTTCAAAGGAGCATTACTTCAAGAGACATGGAGACTCACCATAAGATATCCATATCCTCTCACCCCCTAACACCAACCCAAGGTCCCAGCTCTCTCCCATCCTGCCTGAGGCATTAGATGTGCCCAGAACCATCATGACTGTTTCTCAGCATCCAACTTATCCTATCTCTTCAGTTTCTTTTCTTTACAAGTTCTTTTCATTCTATATGAAAAAAATTTAGAAAAGAAATTGCTTGACTTCTTATAACTTCTGGTGGACATTTGAGCTCAGAAAAGGAGATGAAAGGTGAAGACTGGGCAGACGGAGAGAGTCAAGAGGGGCAGTTTGGCTCCGGGCGGTGATGCTGACTTGCTGCCAAGTGAGTATGTGTTCAAGTGTGAAAGTGTGTGTGAGAGAGAAATCTAACTAAATGTCAGACAGGCCGTTGGCTGGCCAAGCGAAAACAGGCTTCTGTTTTTGAGTCAAGCTGAGTCATGCCACCTTAAGCAAACAGAGAGCACAGACCAGAGCCTTGTCCTTATGCACAGACACGCATGCATGCACACACACTCTCACACACGCAGAATGCAATGGTAACACGTCAACATCTTACAGGTCTAAACAACCTCTCTGCTTTCTGCTATGTCTCTGTTTGGCTTCACCACATTACCGTCTACAGCACTTCACCAGTGACCTATACTGCACAACTGGAGCACTGGGCTCATGGTTGAAAAACCCAATATGAAGACGTTTACTCATCTGGGGGGGAAAAAACTCTCGTGAAGGTAGATCCATGAACAAAACTCCATTGTTGTCCATAGCCAGTAAAAGCAGTGAGAAATAAGGAGGGGGTGACACAGTGTGGATTAAAAAAGACAGAAATAGGAAAATCAAATATGAGAAAAATACCTTTCAGAAAGAATTATATCCAAATTTAACATTTTAAAGGGGAGGTGACATGCAGAAACACATATAGACTCATACCACCTTGTGGAAACACACAGGAAGGGGCGCCTTGTCTGCATAAACACTTATTTCCTGTCCTTCGTCAGCAAGAGCTGCTATTGGACTATTGTCTGTGTATATGTGCATTACTGACTAAAAGAAAAGAGGCCGGACACAGTAACAGCAGTGTGGGTGTGTGTGTGATGGCAGAAATTCAAACAGAAATGGTCCAGTTGACTTAAACACCAGACCTAGCCCTCAGCAAGTGTGAAGGCAGTTGGGGGGGTCAACCGACGGGCAGCAGCACGGGTTAGGGTAATATCCCAGAGACTGTTTGGGTCATAACGCTCTTATTACCATGACAACCTCAAAGCCCATTTCCCTTCACTGCTTGTTGCTTTGGTTTAGTTACCCACCTGCTGTCCGGCTTGGGGAAAAGACAGCTTCCAGACTCAGTCAAACTGCAGCACCTCAGAGAGCCCCACCAAAAACGCACAATTACAAGCAAGGCAGGATCTCAAAGCGTGTTATTTTTTTATTCACATGTGAAAGGAAAGACTTGAAATCTAGCTGTCACTTCATTTACTGCAGCAATACCATGCTTATATCGTGCTTACCGTAACATGTGGTAAATTACTGTTAGCAGCGCAATGAAGTGATATACACATGACTACATGATTGTGTTGGTCCTTGTTCCTCTGGCACTGTTGTGATCATTTGTGTTTCAAGACAGAATATAAATTAAATGTGTTTTTTCTCCTCAGCTTTGTATTTATTCATACAGGACATTGCTAACTGATGTTATTGTAAGCATGTTAGCATGTTGACATTAGCACCTAGCTCGGAGCATACATGCAATAGTGATTGTTAAGTGTAGCCATCGTGATGTTGTGAAATAGTTTCTGGACTAATTTTTAAAGCTTCTAGTTGTCCTTTTTGTCTCTTGCCATCTTGTTTTCTGGAACCAGAGGAGATCTGAATAAGAGGTTGGTGTACTAATTAGTGTGGGTGCTAATTATTTCTAACATACTAATAAAATAGAGTTTCACCTGCCATCCAAGAAGTCTGTATACTGCTGTTAGGGAAATTAACTGCACATCAAACTGTGTTTGTCCGATAATTACACTTAATTATTAAGTCAGAGTTCCATATGTCATGATAGTGTCTTTCTTTACCTGGCTAAGCCACTGTGATTACTGATGTCGTCGAACACATTACCTGGCCAGCAGTTTTGGTTTAAAATGGTTTAAAAAGCACTAAATTCACTTATTTTCTTGTATTCTGAGCATGTTTTAAGTACAACATAGTCTCTGCTGGGTTTTATGTTTTATATGTGTACATTTTAAGCCATACCTTACCAAAACCGGTGAAAGCATGCAAAGTGTGTATCACAATGCACATGTATTATTCAGAAAACGTGTAAATTTTTTTATGCTTGGTTTTAATCTGCTGCTTAGTCTGTTTTACATGCTGGGAACTGCAGCTACTTGCACACACATAAACAACCAGTCAACTAATTTCTTCGTGTCTTATTCTAAATGAAATTTTGTGGCGCTGTAATGATCCCAAACAAAATTTCATTTTCCTTCTTTTGTTCTATTGTTCAGTAAGTCTTGCACCTAAGGACTGAACATCTGAACTTCTGTCTCGATGAGTCATAAGCCTCACTCCATTATCAGCCTAACGGAGCTAGAAAGTGACCAGCAGGCTACAGCTATCTTGGTGTCCTATCTGTTTCTGGGGAAGGTGGGAATGAGGCTATTCTCAGTTGCCTGCCTTGCCCTGGTTCTCCTTGGGCTGAGCCGTTAGATAGGATGGCGTCTGCAGAGATAGGGGGAAAGAGGCAGCTCCACAGACAGCTGGTAATGATGTCCTCTCACACACTGCACCCTGTGGATAATGGCTGTGTCGAGGCCTGGCGCACAGAGCGAGATGAAACAGAATAGCCGGCATAACCGAGTCCAGGGTGCAATTGAGTGAACTGCCTTGTCTAGTCGTCTTGCTCCGATTCTAGGCTACCGTGGGTAAGTCAGTCTAGCGTATAGCTCATTTCACACTGTGATTCTCTTTCTCCTATCTAGATCTGCTGCCTGCCAGATTCAGTTAAGAAGAACACAATTAAGCATTTTTCTTCCAGATGTGAAAAAAAGTTATAGAATTGGATAACTTTTCTCAATGATGTTTTCAATTGCAGGAGCTCAGCTTGGCCTCTTTTCCAACCGTGTAATAATAGCAGCTTTTCAGCCAGAATATATGCATCTGTTTCATCCTTCTGACAGAGTCTAAAGGCTGCCTGAAAGCAGCATTTGCAAGGTGCATGCTCCTACTCAAAAACATTTTATTTTGTGAAATTCTCCTTGGGGAGGAAGAATAAGGTTGTACGATTCACTGCTGATAAAAAAAAAAAAACCTAGACTGCCCAATGGCTGGTAATAGCCTCACAACTGTCAGTGCTCTCCTTATAAATTTCCTGTATGCCCTCTCCCTGTGACAGTGAGGAGCAGAGCCACAGTGTCAGCTGCTTCATGGATGAGGACATCATGGAGGCCCAAGAGCCAGATAGCTCAATTACACAGTACTGCTATTCTGTATTACTAACGACAGATTGACTGGTCGGATGGAGATATTTAAAGGTGCACAGACACACACACACACGCACACACCTCACCCTGTGCATCAAATCCTCAGTTAAGCCCAGCTGCCTTATTGTGGTGCTGAGCGTGTGTGTGCTCGTGTTTCCTCTGTCAGGCCCGGCAGTGGACGGTGCTGACCTGCTAGGCAGAAGAGAGGAGGAGAAGGGGAGTGGAAAAGCCAATTAAAGGAAAGATCACTTGTGTGTCTGCTGGAGTGTCTCTGAGAGCCTCTCACGGTTAACCTTTCCTGCTGGAGAGTGAGAAAACGAGAGAGGAACGAGGGAGAGGACGCAGAGGAAAAACCAGCCAGGGAGATCAGGCGTTTCGACTTTAATGGTCCCTCAGTGTTAGAGTGAAGCTGGTTAATTTGCCTTTCCTTTTTCTGGGTGCTGCAGGATTTAGCTTTCTGTCAGGCCATTGTTGTGTGAGGAACTTGTGCAGGAATAATAGAGGCAACACAGATGTCAGATATTGCATGTGTGTGCTGCTGAGGAAAGTGTGTGTTGGCACGGTTAGCCGTTTTCAGATTCTACTGTGGGTCAATTTTAACATGGTCCTGGAGTCAGAAGTAAATTATACAAACTCTTCATGAGCTACTGTTGTCTTGCTGAGGGTGTGTTAGAAAGCAGAAGTGCTTAGCGTGTGATTTCTTACTATTAAGCACTTGTGATTGCGAGTCCAAATGTATGCTATGCATCACAGCGGCGGAGGACAACACAAATTGGGGTTAAATTAATGGGGGGAGCATTGTGTGTATGTGTGCGAGTGCGGGGTGGGAGGGGCGGATGAGGCAGTGCTGCGACTGACAGTGTGTGGCAGCATAAATTGGGGTTAGATTAATGGGATGCAGATCTGCCTCTGTGCTCTGACCCTCATCAGGGTAGAGATGAGTTGTGTGTCTCAATTAACCTCAGCAACACAGAGAAAGCATACATATAAACATGGACACACAGAAATCAAGATGCTGCTGCTAACACTGCTCTGTCAGCTTTTTAAGGATCGCTAGAGCTGAGGCCAAACAAACACTGCATTCAGAGGAGTTTGATGTGCTTTTCAGTTTGTGTTTAAGTTTGGAAGGAAATCTCCTCTCCTCCCCTCACCTCTTTAATTGTATGCATGGCATGTAGATCCCTGCAGTGCTGCCAGAATGATTGCAATTAAAGGGAATCCCTCTTCCATCCCCCCTCCACCACTTCACTCTACACATGAACACACACCTTTCTAGTCCTCCCTCGTCCACTGACGGCGGTGTGAAGTAGCACCAGCCAGACTCAAGTAGGCTTAATCAGACTGGAGAGTCACAAATATACTTTCTCCATCCATCCACTGACTGCTGCTTTCAATAGACCGAGCCTCACTTTCTAAATATAGATGACTGAAAAGTAGAGACAGAGAGATGCTTTACATATAGATTCCAGTGATCAGGAATAGGATACTTTGATACTTTTTGCCCATTAAAAAATACAATATTATGTAGCAAGTTTCTGTTTTTGCTGGTTACATGCCACATGTTATCGCTTGAAAGTGCAAGATTGCGCAACACCGGCATGTGTTATCACGATCATATTGTGGACATTGAGAATTGAAATGAAGGTCTGCGTCTTATCGGGTCAAAAGGAATGGCATTGCTCCTCCGACTGGCGGGAGACAGAATTGCATGAGACTGAGGCGAGTAAAGGTGAGAGGCAAAATTAATACAGAGACACACGGCAATGGAGACGGCATAGATATTTTAGTTTGTCTCTAAATGATATTAGCATGAAAAAGAAAGAAAGATGTATTTCATGTGTGGTTATTATTCTACACTGCTTGCACGAAGACAGTTGGATGCCCTCTTTTCTGCCACAAAATCCCAAAAGTATGCAGATCTTGACATGCACGAGAGGGAGCGTCAGAGAGCGTTTTGGTATTCCTCCCTGTTTCTGTGTGGCTGGCCCGCTGACTGGCCCAGATGTTGGCTAATTAACACCAGTGTTAAAGATGCTCTTCATCAAGATGATTAAATAATCAAATAATTAATTTATTAAGCAGGGGCTTGCACTGCCTGCTATGATCTCTGGCACAAAGCCTGGTAAAAAAAAGAAGAAGAAGAAGAAGCGGTACAAGAGGGTGGAGGCAGAAAAGCTGAGATACGGTATGTTTGAGAAAAATGTGTTTTAAAACTCTGACACTCACGTACAATTTTAGGCAAACTGTGGTGTCTCGCACTAAAGGAGAGGACTCCCATTCCCCGTGTGCAGTGACGGTGTTAGGCAGCCCAAACGTAGACTTGGGCCTCTGTATTTTATACGTTTCATTATGTTCTGAGGCAAATGAAATTAAAAACCAGTCAGTTGCAGTGTGCAAAAGAGAGAAAAAAAAAACCTCTTTGTATCTGTAGAAGTGTGTTAGAGAAAGAGATTATCTCTCATTACTCGGAGAGAACATTGCCCCACGTTAACACAGTCGGACCAGACAGATAGATGGAGCACAGATATGAGCTGAAGCAGGCCAGCAGGGAGGAGAGACACAGAGGAATGAGGGAAGTGACAAAGATGTTTCATCATGGTTATTTCCACTGGTGCAAGGTGGTAGCATTAACTGGGATGGGGGGGGGGTTAGCGTGTGCCACCTTCAAACAAAGCCCCGTGTACCTCATGCACACACTCACGTTCGCACTAACACACACGTCCGGGCTTCCGCAGCTCTCATTTTAAACACTCCTTTAGCCATAATCATTTTCATATAATTCACTTTCATACAATTCCTTCTCCTAATCATTATCAGGCCCACTAACGTCTTAATGACTTCATAAATTTAAGCTATAAAAAGTAATGGAGAAAGACAAATGAGATAATTAGGAATAAATCTTAGTGGAAAGCCATTTATCAAAACATGGAGAGGCCCTGAATATTCCCCACCATTAGGCTCTGCTGTAATTAACACGGGCTCTCAGTTATGAAGGAAACCTGGTAGCAGAGATATTAAGATCCAAAAGCCTCACTGTTATTAAATTGACCGATGAATCTGCGACGTATAATATGATGTGGATTATTAGGATCCTTTTTAATTAAAAAGAGCGTTAAGATTTTTTTTTTTTTTGATATTTAAATTTTTAACGCTTTAATGGTGGCTTGAACTCATCTCTCTGTGGTTATGGTGCAATGAGACGAAGAGAGAGAGGGAGAGAGGAAAAAAGAGAGAAAGAAAATGAAACGGGGGAACGAAAGTGAGTGAATAAGTGTGTGTTTTGGTGTCTGTGTGGTTGGGGCAGCGAGAGCAGCAGCAGCATCGGAGGGAAAAGTAATCTCACACTCGTACTTTCATATTCTCCTTTGGTGAAGACTGTGTAAGTACATGAGAGAAAATGGAATTCTAATTTAACAAACTCTTAACTAATGCATATACGGACTAATGCATATACAGACAAGACACTATTAATTCGTATTATCTTTAAAAGAGCAAAATGTAATGTAATGGTTTGCTCTGATTAGTCAGAGTACGAATCACATCCAGTGCTTTATTTAAAATTAAAAAACTATATTTCTGTGCTCGTCTCTCTCAGTGCTCTCTCTCTCCCTCACACACACACACACCTCCTCCTTTGTCCTCCCAGTCCAGTCGGCCTCCACACTTTCAAAAGGATGTCACAGGAAAAAGTGAGGGATTTTCCCTTTTTTTCCCCTTCTCTCTCTCTTTGACCTTCAATCTGGGTCTGGTTCTTGAACAATGGGGCCTCTTTAAGATTCATCATATCTGCGTTGATTTTCATTATCGCCCTTTGAAAATGTATTTATTCTTTCTGTGAGTTACTGTATTTTAAAATGATATGAATATTCTGTATTTGGCAAGATAGCATATTCTTATTGGTATTTAAAGGCATAGTGCTCATAATGCAAGCCCTTTTGAACCGGCAGATATTGTTACTGAGATGAAACTTTTTTTTTTTTACTTTAATTATTCCTGTTTATTGGACTACTGGATATGCAGCCTTGAAGCTTTGTATGCAGATAAAAGGTAAAGAGAGCTATGGTTTCTTATAGGATGCTCTGCGGTGATGTGTGGAAGCTGCACACTACTCTTCCTGGTTGAAGACAGTTAGTAGGTTTCACCCTATAGAATGCTTTTGGGAGGAGGGAGTGCAGTCTACTGCCTTATGCAAATTATCTTCATATAAATGACATGCCAACCTCCAATCACTGACCAATTAATGACCTTCGGGGGCATCTTGTGACAAATCAACGGCACTAATTTATACTTGACAGGTCCCCTGGTGCGTGCCGGCAAAGTTCACGCGAGTGTGCGAAGCTCAGCTTGAACCAGTTGAGCTCATTACCATGGAAACCCAGATTGGGGTGCGGGACTGTGTCATCGCAACTTGCTGATTGTTTGTTTTTCATTTTTTTCTAATCTAATATCCCAGCACGTGTCTAACAAACGTGCGTGTTTGTTTCCTCACATCGGTCTGTTTTTTCTAGCAAACCTGACCTCTGACACACACTGCACTGTGTCAGCTCCGTTAGCCTCTCTTATGTCCAGTCTGTCATTGTAGGCTGTGTCTATTTCTGCTCAGTGTGTGTGCGAGCGTGTGTGTGTGTTTCTCATTCACTCCCTAACTGCCTTATCAGACTTCTGCACCAGCAGCTCTCATTAGAACATTAATTGAAAAAGTGTAATTAATCCTGAAAGGTGGTGAGACTGGACTGTGGCCAGAGAGAGAGAGAGAAAGAAAGTGTGGTGGACAGACAGTTGGGCGTTGTCTAGTATGACCCAACACTGCCCCCTGTTGTTACTTCACTTTGTGGCTGTTGGTCTCTGTAGGCTGGACAATATTGCTCCTGCTTCTTATTTTCATTTGTACAAAAATAAATAATCTTTATTTTGCAGTGTGGACACTGACAGGGGCTTTTTTTTATTTTTCCTGACCTCTAGTGATAATCGTGAATTTATAAAAAAATGAATAAACACATCTGCACAGCCAGGGCTGGTCTGGAAAATGGAATTCGGTCTTACACTGCAGATTAATTTTAAAGAGCTTAGTTGCTTGGTTGTTCAAAATGATAATTGTTGTTTTTTTTCCCAAAAAAGATAATTGCAAAACCCATATAAGCTTGCTTTATTAAAATAAATAAATATATTCTATATATGCGCACGTGAAGACCCCAGAGAGAAAATGTATTTTCCTTCTTGATGGTGGTCATCTTCAAACACAGAGCAATATATGATTGAAAAAGAAGAAGAAGAATAGCAGATATAAATGAAGAGAGGTTTCTCATTCTTTTTTCTTCATACTCCCCGTGGAGAGGAGGAGGAGGAGGAGGAAGATGAGGAGCTGAAAGAGAGGGAGAAAGAGGAGCAGAAGGCCTGCTCTATTATTCTAATCCTTGGTTGTGTCTGAGTGACCTTTGGAGGGATGATTGTTTCTCATTTAGGAGTGTGAGGTGTGATCTTCCCACCCGTTTGATCCCACTCACCTGACCTTTGTAAATTGGCTGTTAAGCATATCACAACTCGACCCTCATGCCTCACACATGGCCTGTTAATACACACAAGCTGAGCGGCTGCACCCTCATAAGTATTTAGGCACTTGGAGTCACACTTGCACAGCAGAGACGCGCGCACGCTTGTTTTTCTTGAGACGGTGGATGCGATTTCGTACCGTGGATCGTTTAGTGTAAAATTAGTCAGATAATGGTTTATTCAAACTCTCTCGATGTAAAAAAAAGAAGAGGGATCGCCTGCAGGATTTATACATATGGGATTTTTTTTCTTAGTCTTGCACATATTCACACGTTTTTGTTAAAGAATGATTTCTATGCATATGCGGGCCATCAAAAAAAATGACAGCAGGGAAAAAAACCATAATAAAAATTTCTCCATTGTGCCAATCACCTTTTCTTGGCTTGGTTAATGAGTGGCAAAGCTGAATGGCAGCGAGGTGATTTTTCCATCTTACTGATGAGAGGAGAATTAAAGCCCACAGCTTGGGGTCTGCAGCACCATTACAGAAGAAGACGGGAAGAAGGTCTGAATTCATTTGGCCTGGCCACGATTCTAATTAACAACTCAATCCCACACAGCCATGGAGAGAGAGCCAGGGAGAGGCTGGCAGGGAGGGAGCTCCTATAGTGCGTGGAAGCATCTCTGTGGTCTGGAGAAACATCACAAAGATTGGCTCATCTTTAATCACACATTGTAATTTTGCATCCTTTCTCTATTTCTGTCTTTTCTATTATATTCTAACCTCTTCTATGTTTACCTTACCTTCCAATCAGCTGCCTCTACCTGACCTCATCCAGCACTGTGTTGTCCAGACTGCACAGTCTGCTATGCTTCCTGTGGTTTCCTAAAGCTGCAGGCTTATGGGCGACATTTCCCTGGATTAAAAGAATGATTTCATTAGCCTCCATGGGTGTCAGGTTTCATTCGAGGGATTAAATCCAGCAGATTAGAGGCCGGGGCTATTCTCCAGCACGTCATTAATATCTAATAGCACGGGAAATGTAATTTGGAAAGCCTGTCTTTCTGATTACTAAGCAAATGTATGCTCTGCTCTTTAAGACCATAAATTGGGCTTTGAACACTGTCTCCGTCCAGGGTTTAGCCCTCATCCCCAGGCGGGGTTGCGCTGATGGTCTCCCTCACAGGCTGCCTGACTCAAGCACGACTCAGGAGAGTTAAATCACGTTCTGCAACTTTTATTTTGCAGAAAGCAACGCTGATCAGTTTTTGCCTAAATCACTACCTAAAATTACAACCTTAGAGATTCACTAATCACAAAAGGATTGCGAAGCTGTGTCGGTCAAAGCACTCTCCTCCCATCTCAAGGGAGAGCTCGCTCTGGGATCTGACTTCAGCACCAGTGAGGATGCTTCCTTCCTCTTTTTTCCCTCGAACATTGGATCTCTGTGCCATCATCCCCGCGCCGGCCCCGGCCAGTCCCCACAGAGGCCTCCTCAGAGTGCCGTGCGCCTCCTGTCAGTCAGAATGCCACTCGGCACCCTCCCTCGCTGATGAAGTACGGACAATGGAGAACAAGGTGGGCGCAAGGGGAGCGAGCTGACTTAATGAGCCAATTTCTCAGATAATAAGATTGGTGGATATGCTAATATTTCTACCTTAAGGAGATAATTATGATGTAGAAGATAGAATATTTTATCTTAAAGCGACAGTGTTCTGGTCCCAAACCCATCTGCAGCTTTTTCTCTCTCTCTCTCTCATGGACGGTACGGGGGGGTTACGAATAGTTTTCTGTGTTTGAGCTGTGGGACAGCAGAAAAACAATGCCAACAGAGCCTTGATGCTTTTAGTGTGTCGTGTGTTTTGGGGGGGGCTGAGCCTTTGATCATGCTCAGCATTTGACACAAGGAGGAGAGGCAGGGGACTTTCTGCCTTCATAAATATTTATCTCGTTACTGCGGGCTAAAACTCACAGAAGAAAGGATAAAGCGATATCAATTGATCTTTATTGTTAATTGACCCAAAAGTATACTCTTGAAAACTGAACAACAAAAACACTGTTCGTCCTTATTCTCCTGCCGTCCCCTCCCTCTCGTGTCTTAGTTTCTGATACAAACTCGGTGAACTTCTTTTTTTCTGTCCTCGGGCTCCTGTAATAACTGGCTGGTAATTTTGTTTTTGTGTTTAACTTTCTTATCGACACAAATTCCCTACTTCAATTCCCCAAATGGCACATGCTCTGCCACCTTAATGTGTATAACTAGAGGTTAAATGATAAAATGTGTTATTGAAATGTAGGCCTGCTGATTACGGCTGCAGTTCGCGGCCTGTTCCAAATAGCCAGGGGCAGACGGGGTGGGGGTAAGGGGGGGATTGGGGCCTTGTGGGTTAACAGTTTAATAAAGGGGGAGGCAAAGAGAGAGAGAGAGGGAGTGAGTGCTGCTAGTCTAACTCGCTCCCCTCTCTCTCACTGCTCTTTCACTCACTCACTCACTCAGTCTCTCCCTCTGCCCTGTGTTTTACCATTTTAATTAGGCTATAACAAGCTCAGTCGTGTAATTAAGAGCTCAGCTGGACCAGAAAACAAGTCAGCCATTAGCCCCGACCAGCCCAGATCACCCACAGCAGCTGCTAAGCTAAAGCAGATAAAACACACAACATACCCACATATGGAAGTGTCACAGAGTGGAGAAATCACTCCTGTTCTACTTCTTGAAAACTTCACCTGTTTGAAAAAAAAAAAGAAAAGTAAGACTCCACTGGTACTGTAGCAGCTTGCACAAATATTTTGACAAAAAAAAAAGTTTTCACATCAGCCAAGATTTCAACCAGCCCTAGGTTAAACCTACACACATCGACGTGACACCATGCATGTACAGACACACACATATACTGTGAAGAAGCTCTGCAGTGACAGCTATCCCCCAGGTGTTTTGTTTCACAGAAACACTTTATTTTCTTTGTTCCTAAAACAAAGTGCAAAGTGACAGTGACAGCACAATGGCCTTTTTTTTTTTAATAGAACACACACGCACGCACGCAAACACAGAGCGCGTGTGTCTGTGTGAGAGAGAATTACGCATACAGATCTCTTTATCAGACTGATGGATGTGAGCAGCTCCCTCACCTCCTCTCGGCGAGCGCTGCTGCCTTTTGTGCCTCCCCCCAGTGCCGGCAATGCTTAATAGAATTCATGTATATGTAAAGACTCTTGCATCCTATTATGTACAATAAACTGCTTGCTTTATCCGTGGCAGCACCTGGTGAGTGGCACAATCTGCCAAACACACCCTTTTCCAAATCAAATTTATTTAGTTAGACCTCCATTCAAACCCACTCATGTAAGCTATCATGTTACACTCTGATCTGAATAACTACAGGCGGGAATCTAATTCATTTCATATTCACAGCACTGCTGCACCCAGCCCTCTTACAGGCCTGTATCAGTAAATTGTCAATTGTAGATGCTCTGCCACACGACGGTACAATGCAAACAAGGTTAGTTTTCAAACACCTGATTTGAATAAGCTCAACAAGGAAACATATCAAGCCGCGCTGCTTCAATGCTTTTTGTATTGCTTCCAGGAGAGGTGAGGGAGGGGAGGGAGAAGCAGACGGAGGGAGGCGCAGGGACACTTTTTGCAAGGCAGGGTGATGCTGGGCCGATAGCACTGGAGGAATGGCAGTTAATTTGAATATGGCACCTGAAGCCACAATGATTATTATCATCACCAAATCAAGGAAATAAATGAGAAGAGGGGCTCCAAAAATAGCGTTCGGAGCCTTTTGTGCACAGCAGGTAGACCCAGTGGGGGGGAGGTGACGGGAGAGCATTCGCTAGCTCATTATCCAGGGCTGGGCTCAGGGAATGGAGGGATTGAGAGAGAAATTGCATTAATGTGACCATGGACACTCTTTTCAGAGGCATCTCCACTCACCGCACACACGCTCACACTGTCGCTCGCTCTCTTTCTGCTCCTTTCTTTCTCACTGTCTCTCACTCTCACTATATGCCCTGTTTAATTTGAGTGTTAGCATGAGGTAATTTAGCCATGCTGCTGTCACATGCAATGAGGCCAGGGATACAAGGGGGACTGGGAAGAACAGACTGAAATCGTCCCCCCTGCATGCTGTCCATCTATGCACCCCCGCCTCCCCATTATTTTTTGCCTCACCAACTCTCCTCTCAGTCCGCTGTCCACTTTTCTGCAGCCCTCTCTGTCCAAACCTCGTCTCTCTGCCTGAGGCTACAGGAGATGGTGTTGGTGAGTCATCCAAGCAGTCGTTTGATTCATGCTGCTCCAGGCTCTCATCTCCCCAGAGAAATTACCAGTCATTTTAATCGGACCCATGTCTCTAATTCATTACACAACCCCACTCTGACACGTGCGCGCGCACTCACACACACCAACACACTGAAGACCTCTCAGTCAGATAGCTACCTTCACACAGTCACCTCCATCTTTGGTGTCAAACGGCACTTAACATCCCTGTCAGTCACTCATATTCAGAGGAGAGCTGAAGGAGAGAATGAGAGAAGGGAAATGGGGCGGGGGGTATTTAGCCTGCAACTCATTTCTCATCACTTTCCCACACCGTCTATTAGTTCTCCACTTAGTCCTCTCTCCTGTACCATCTGTTCTTATCTGTCTGCCTTCTTAAATGGCTTCCCTGCTTCTCTTCTCAAATCCCATCACCCCCTTCCATCTCTTCTTTATTTCCAAGTTTCAGGATGAACTAGTTCTGTTGGCGAAGAAAAGTTTACTCTTCAAAAATCACGAGTGTATCAGCCAGGGGACTGAGGCTTGTGGAGTTGCTCCCTGTTCATACGTAAAGGCAATCTGTTTTTTTCTGCATTTGTGGCACCAGTAACTAATAAAAAATCCAAGGTCTTTATGTTTTGTCTGCTGACTCATTTCACTAGTATGCTTATGAAAGCGGAACAGGGCTCTCACTGATGCTTCTTGCAGCATCTGTGATCCTCCTGATGTGACAAATTTCATAAAAATGTCCCATTTTCTCTCCATCTTATGAAGATTCATAATTTTTTAGTGTAGAAAAAACAAGATTTTCTCTTTAGAGAAGTATCACCCACAAGGCTAATACCAAAGGACAGAAATAATGGCCACGTTACATTCATGCAAAATTATTTTCACATTCAAATCGTTTTAGATATCTTCGATATGAATGTATTTAATACATGTATTAAATAGTAATTTCCTTTATTTTTGATACTTAAAATACTAAAACGTATTATTTTTAAAATGAATGATGTGTAGAAACAGATGTGTCATACTGGAATCCTAAAAGCAACCACACTAAAAAAAAAAACAATAAGTGGTATTTTTGTTGTTTTTTTGTATAATGCTACCTAGTAGTTCTTTATAACCGGGGTATTCTGCAAGGACATGAAGTCTGTATCACCCAAATGCAGATTAAATCCTGAGCTTCTTTTCTGTTGGTTGCCAGGTTTGCCTTTGTCTGCCCATTTCAATGGCCTGACTATATTCAGCCCGTATATTGTCAAGGTTTTTGTAAGCTTTTTTGTCCACTTGAGCTATTGTGTAACTGTATTTTGCTGGCTTAATAACTATTCAAATTAAAGTATTACAGTCATTTCTTTCAAATAGGTCTGTCTGTGTGTGTTTTTGTAAAGAAATTTATGCTGCATATAATTTGGTTGGACCTTGCATTGTCCTGATGGTCCTTGGTATCTTTAATAGAAGTTGGCGGTGTTGAGTCTCCGAGTTACAGGAAGTTGACTGAAATGTCTCTGTGTTCCTGCTCTTCTGGAAAGAAAAAAAACTATCCATGTCATTTAAATATGTTAGGAATATTTTAATAAAAAGATCCATTTTTGCTGCTTCTTAAAAGCATTTTTTCATGTGTAATGAGATTACTTTAATTCCCAAATGTGTGTAATTGCTTGTTCAGTAAAGCTGGTTTTATTTGAAGATTTTTTTTTATGTTTCTCTGGATTTGTGGTCTCTTTAAGAAGGTAATTACCAAACCATAACTATTATTTCTGCACCTGTGTGTGGATTAATTATTACATGATATTCTATTAGTTTCCTTACACATTCACTATGTTATTAAAGTGTCTGTTTTTTTAATTATAAAACATTTTATATAAACTCTTTTTAAGTTTGCAAACTACTTGTAAACTAGTTGTGACTCATAGCACATAAATAACATATGACACTTTCAGTATAATAAGTCAGAGAAGCCTGCAAAGGGCAGAGATATCTGCATGAAGAGACGCTGACAACATCGTACTGCCTGTGACAACAAAAATCAATTAAAACACACGAGCACAACACCCTCTAACACACACAGACACACACACACACACACACACACATCCTCTCACAGCTGAACAGCAGGGTTCAACCCAGAGCGAAAATACTCAGCTCTGTGCTTGACGCTGTTTCTCTAATTACAGGAGCTTGTGAATACAAAGTAAATTTAGTGGCCACTTGCAGGTCATCATCTTCAGCACTACACACATATACAAACACACACATGTGAGTTTGTGTTATGTAATGTATGTTTACTGGTGTTGGGGTGGGGGTGGCAAAGGTAAAACAGCCATGACAGCGTGAATGCCAGACTGGCAGTTTGCTGATGGGAGTAAAGAGAAGGGGAGTGTCAGAGGAGAAGAGGTCACCGTGTTGCAGGTGACTGTGACAACAAGAGAGGCTTCTCCTGGCTTTAATTGGCTCTTTACATGGAGGAGAGGTTCATGGTGAGTCAGTCGTCCATACCCATTCTCTCCTCTCCTCTTCTTTTCCCCCTTCTGTCTTTTTTGGAAGAAAGCTGTGATGGGTCACTGATCAGGATTAATGGTTATCTCTCTTTTTTTTTTTTAGTTTTTCTCCCAGTATTTTATATAAAAAAATCCCTCAGATAATTCTCACTGTAGAAGGAAATTGAAGATACCATGTGGTTAATTGCAGAGCTGATCAGTATAATAACTTGATTTGAACACACAGCCACTTTTCAAATGAAAAATGAAATAAACACCTCTTTTTTTTTTATTCCCTCCTTTGCACCGGCACCCCCACGCTCCAACCTCCCTTTTTTTCTGAAAGCAAGCCAAGGTGTACAGTTGACAGCAGGCTCTAGTGATTAAGTCCTTTCATTGGTTAATTAGCCCCTACAGCAGTTGCACACAGGCGAGGCAAGCAAGGACTGACTCACCAAACGATCAAAGACACAGCCTGTCAGGAGGCTCAAACACTCTGTGTACCTGTGGGACAGTCACACAGAGGCACGCACACACGATCATACCTGTGGGACAGTCTTTCTCTCTCTGTCTCACGCACACACAGGCGTGTGCGCTCATCAAGTCTTGTACCTGTGGGAGATTCCCCGGTGTCTCTAATTCCTGAGGTGCTGTGCCACACATACACACAGAGGGAAAGAGAGACCCATTTTTATAAGAGCGCACTCTGAAATACTCTGAGATACTGGCACAGATGAGTGCACACACACAGACACACTTTGGCTAAACACTTAATCAGCACTGAAATGAGGGTAAGAGTAACAGAGTAAGCATTCTGTTATCCTACAGTGTCTCCTTGAGATAGTGCAGATTTTCTGAAGATATGTTACACTGTTGTGGGTGACTTATCTTGAGTTGCGATGGCAGATTTAGGTCTTGATATGAGAAAAAGTTGCTGGCCTGCACCAACTGAAGCATCATGGATGAGAGCAAACAAGTAAAATAGATTATAATGATAAAGCTGTGATAATTTGTAGCCTTAATACTATTTAAAATTATCATCAGCACCCAATGTCTGAGCATTTCCACTTTTGAGTTGAAAAAAATACTATATAGGCATTTCTTTTGTAAATTTAGCCGGGCTGGAAAGATACTTAAAAACAAATTGTATTAATTGTTGATTTGTATGATAAATTTAGCTGTAGGCTTCTCTTTTTTTCAATTTAATTTATCAATTTTATATACATAGTGTCTGTCTATATATATATATATATATATATATATATATATATATATACATACACACAGTATATATATATATACATACACACAGTATTATATACACACACACATATATATATACACACAATATATATATATATATATATATATATATATACATATATATATATATATACATATAATATATATATATATAATATATATACGAGACATATATATATCATATCATATAAATATATATATATATATATAAACATACACACACACACACATATATATATATATATATATATATATATATATATAATAATTTGTTTAGATTGTGAGTTTTGCATCTCAGATTAGCTATTTGTACAAAATATATTGATAAGCATTTGTTATTTAAAGAAATGTTGCTTGACATTACATCTAGCTAGCTGGTATTTAGCTTAGCATTGGAACTAAAAGCAGACAAGACAGCTAGCTTATGGCTAACCAACACCTTGTAGATTTAAAGGCCTGCTAAGGAAAATCCTCAAAGCCTTTTATCAAGGTAAACCTTAAACTTACCATTTATATTTTCCTGTTTGGGGTATAACTACATTTCTATATGTTAGTTACACTGGATAATATATTTAGCCTGCATGGTGTATGTGTTTCTAGATGGCAGGGTGTTAGTGTCTTGCAATCTTATATAAAATATAAACGGACTGGCATATGTATAGTTAGGTTTTTTTTGTTTTGTTTTTTTGTTGTTGTTTTTTTTTACCACATTTACCCATTCAAACACAAAACTGGTGGCTATAATGCAATTTGAGGTTCAGTGTCTGATCCAATACACTTAACATAAAAATGGAGCCATGCTCAAACCACTCACTGTCTGATTAGTTAACATAGTCAATATGAAGTCACTCAACTTTTGTGAACTCCTGCTTAGAAGCTGGTGAAGCTTTCTTTGTCCAACTACTTCCTGCTGGTGAAACCAAGCATCACAAGTGAGGGTGGATCAAACCATGCCACAAACATTGTGCTGAATCATATTTTCTACTCTAAATGACACACTGTTTTACAAAACACTAGCCTGTATTAAATAAGGATATTACTATATTGCTAATTATTGCAGTCACAAAATTATTATAAATTAAGTAAGAATAGCACCAATAATTCTTCGGGCTTTCCGAAGGTCTTTCAAGGTTTTCCTTTGGACACTGGTGACTTTCACTCCTTTTTTGTCCAGTCCTTGTAGCTGACCATTTTCAATTTTTTTTTTTTTAAAGCTACTTAACCCTAACTTTATTTAACATTAAAAAAAGACACCTAACTCATGGAATGGATGAGGATTGTTTCTACACATAATGTACAACTTAGCAAAAAAGCCACTTTAAATTGTATCTTTAGGGATGTTGTTACCAGCAACCTGTAGCAAAAATATATAGTTTTGCTTTTCCCTGAAAACCTGGCATATCTCAGCACACTGCATAATTTGTCCTTAATGGATATGAGGAAGTGGGGGATAAAAGAAGCCGTGACAGGCCTAAAAAAAATCTACCGCAGATGAAAAGCATCTGATTGCCATGTCTTTAGGAAACAGGAAAAAATCCAGCAAAGAGCTGACACAAGACCTGAGAGATGGATCTGGCCTTACAGCTGGTCCATCTACTAAATCATCACTAAAGCCTCATCAGAAATGGTTTCAGAGGAAAGGTGGCTTTAAACTAGCTATTCTTAAGGAAGGACATGGGGAGAAAAGCCTGAGGTACACCAAATTGAAAATCAGGGGCAACTAGTCTGATGGAGTGATGAATCCAAATTTGACATTTTTGGTTGAAATTGTCATCACTAAAGTGATTATTTGTAGCCATCTGCAAAACAGAGGCTCTGTCATGGTGTGAGGCTGCCTTTCAGCCATTGGTTTTGGGGATCTTGATGGAATTGTGAATGGCATTAACTGAATACCATGAGTGAAAGCATGAATAGAAAAACAGAGAGCGGAACACCATCAGCCATAAAATTATCGAACCTGTGGGGGTTGATCTTGACAGAAACATTTAAGTACTTAAAAAATGAGTGATTGCTCAGAAATATATAGCATTTGTTATTTCATAGAGATGTATACGTTTTAAAAGTTTATAATTATTGGTAAAGACTTACCATTGGATCACAACCCCCTTCTTTTCTACGGCGCTCATTACATGGTGGTTGACACAGCTGATGAGCAGCTAACATTTCTCAGCAGGTCACCATGTACATTCTGTTTTTAAAATAATTTAGCACAGTAAACCCACTTTGTATAACCCTGCGCAAGATGGTCACTTTCCTCAACATCCTTTGTGACAAACTAATGGTTTGAAATTCTGATTTCAAATGCTGTTGATGGACATCACAAAAGAAGGCGCACACTAAGCATAGCAGCTTTGGTGCTAGTAGCTGGCCTCCAGCACTAAAGAACAGTAATGGTTCTAATTCCAATAAAGAGAAAATCCAAGGTCACACTGTGAACTTCCTCCCCATCAGAAGACCACAAAGACTGGCTGGGAGAGTGCATAATATCCTCACAGCTATTTTTACCCTCAAATTAAAATCTATGACATGTTGAAATGACTGCAGTGTGCAAGAGGGGTATTCAAAGCAGACACTAATGACGCTTATTAATGGCGTGAATGAAGTCTTGACAGGTCGTGTGTCATTCTGCAGGCAATGCTCCACTGGCATAATGGCTAATGTAAGTGGGGATAATTATATATATTATACCCTGTCTTATGGTATTTTGGCAGGAGTATGAGGAGCCAGGCAGTTAGAGAGGAGAGTGAAAGCGCTTGCTCTTTTTGAGACAGAGATGTGCGCGCGTGTGTTTGTGTGTGTGCACACACGCATTCAGGCATTCACCCCCCCACCACCCCCCATCTTCAGCAGTGGTCCAGGGGATGAATAATAGTAAGACAACAGCACCAAACTGTGGTTGGAGAAAATGCCTGCATACAGAGGCAGGTAACAGATAAGCAACGTTTACAGCAAGCTCTGTGTTTAAACGTTCTGTTCCACAGACACTGATCATTTAGTGTTTTAACCGAGTAAAGTAGAAAAACACAGGGAGAGAGAGACAAATGGCTTTCTCCGACTGAACAAATGTAGCATACGTGTGATTAAGTATGCACGTGTGTATGATATATTGTGCTTTGCGTGCCTCCTGTGAGGCGGGGAGACAAGTAATGACCATTTAATTCCATGTTCAAATCCCTCAAACCGTGATGCGGAGCCTCATAGATCAGCAGAGAGAATTAGGCAGGTAAAAAAAAAACAGTTAAGCCACTGAACCAAGAGTGGAAACGCTAGTGTGAAAAATAAAAATAAGGATTATTGCTATTATTATAACTGTAACCATTTAAAAAATACTAAAGAGTCTGTCATTGAAAAATACCCTATCAGCACCTTTATGTGAAGGTTCAGCATGCGTATGGCTAAGATAAAAAAAAAAAAAGTCAGAGAAGAAGAAGAAGGGGGGGAAGAAGCAGGACTGCAAGAAATCAAAATAAAATATCTTTCATTTATGAAAGAAATGAGCTTAGAATCTGCTAAAATATACAATTATCAAAACTGCTTAAGTGCACCTGCTGATTCACAATCAGGTCGCGGAGGAGCTCGGTGCAGCTGGAGTGTCAGGGACAGCTGTGAGGAGGTGGCGAGGAAGAGGAGGAGGGAGGCTGGGGCTGAGTGGATCTTTGTGGATCTGTCCTCTCTGTGATGTTGGTGGGAGAGAGTTAGCTAATTGGAGGCCCGGTGGTAAAAACTTGTTCATTAATGCCTCTGCCTCCAGGTCCCCCCGCTCAAACACCTTGCCTCATTTATCTCTGTATTTACCCGCTCCTCCCAGTCCCAACACAGGACCTCAGAACACACTCAAGGTTCAACTTGGAACAAGGGAGAAAAGGAAGGGGGAAAGAGGGAAAGAGAGGCGGAGAAGGTGGCGAAAGAAAAAGGGGGAGAGAGAGCGGGAGAGAAAGAAAGGGTAACTTATGCTCGGTGGGAATTAACAAAGCACTTAGTAATTAAATCTGAATTGACATTCTGGTAATTAGCCTCTTGATTAGGAGCAATAACACAATTAGCCAACCAGTCTTTGCTAATTGTTAATTAGTATAAGCAAAATTATTGTGTGTGTGGCAGAGGGAGGCATGTAAAAGAACAAATGTTAATCTGTCTCTCTTTCAACAGCCGCGTCCCCTTTCTTTTTTCCTGCTGCCTCTCTATTGAGCTAGCAGGCAGGTTCATTGCCTTTCTCTTCAGTGAGGCTGCATTCACAGGCAGCAGTCAGTAATTAGCTAAAAGTCTTATCGAGGATATCATCAGAGAACAGGCTGAGCCGGCTGTGCTGGCACATCTTCACGTCTCCCCCCCTCTCTTTCTACTTTCGCTGAAACATTCCTTCTTCCTCTGCCCGCGCTCCGCAAGGTGTCATGCGGAGGGTTGTGTGTGGGGGGTATTTGTTCTGAATAAAGATGTGATGTGGATTAAATACAATCATAAAAGGGGGAAAAGAAGCCACGGCGCTGGAGATGAATCTTAAGGAGATGTAATTCATCTAAAAGGTTTTAGTTTATGAGGAAGACGAACCGAACACCTCGTTAAAGCCAGGGAGAGGAGAGAGGACACGGGGAAAATAGACGAATGGACAATAAAGATGTTCTGGGAAGTGGAATTTACATTGGCCACAGGTGAAACATGGGTTATTTTCAATTAACATGGACTTAGTAGAACAATATATTTCCCTTTGCACTGAGCCTCTACACCAACCCAGAGGAAGTGAGGGAGATCTCGGCCATTTCCTTTTTCCACAGCTAGGTAAAAAGCGAGAAGATTTTCACTGATGCGTCCACCTGTAAACACGGCAGTCGCACTTGAGCGGTAAACACTGACGCACCATTAACCTTCTGTAACTTGGCCAAATGGTTGACAAGCTCGCAGAGGCAGAAGCTACATGCTGCTATCAGAAGCTCCACATCAGTTCCTATACACAAATTGCATCTGTGGGCACACAAAACCTACCTGTTCGCCGATAAGTGTGTGATGGTGCCCGTGTTTGTGTGGGGTGAACACACGGATGGGAACGGGCAGCCAGCTCCAGATTAAACTGGTCTTCCCAGCACAAATATTTGGGAGCAGGATGAGCTGTCTCAGGACGCACCGGAACATGAAATTAACCAGGAGAGGTGGAGGTGCCAGCAGAGCTAAAACGAGGTGGAGTGGGAAGCTGGCCTGTGCCACCCAAACCTCAGCTGCAAGCCAGGTGAGAAGAGGGAGTACGAAGGCAGGAAGATGCCAGTAAAGTTTGCTCTGCCTGCAACAAATTGATGCTTCTAGACTTCTTCTAATGAATTTTGGATATTTAAAAAAAAAAGCAAAACACTGAGTGTGTTAGTGGGTACGTACCAGTGTGTGTGTAGGTGTTACAAGCTCTGTCTTACCATGGTTCCTGCTGTGTCCCACCCACTGTGGCTCTAATTGGATCCTTATTACCAGGCTAGCCTCCATCCCAGAAATGATGGATTCATACCATGCTGAATTTCATTAATCATTCCTTATTCACAGTCCACTCTGTGAAGAGGGCAAATTCATTTCTTGGCATGCAGAGCGGCTACTATAATGAATATTCATGAAAGGAAATTTGGGGTCAGGCCTAATAAGGGAGGTAATTTGTAATTTGCGCTGTTCCCGCTCGGGTCTTGTTCGGCAGGTTAACCTATAGAACGCTGAGAACAGACACCAGCAGCGCACACGCACCCGAACCCACACTTAAACACGCTGTATTTTTACTCCGAACCTGCCACGAGGAGTCACGGAGATATTCAGTCCCAGTTTTTAAACATTAACCTAATATTGGCAATATTGGCACCTCAGAGAGCAAGACCTGGGGTGTGTGACACTTGTGTCTCTCAACCAAATGTGTATTTGCTCTTTCTGAAACTTTAAACACATGAGCAAAAATATTGCCAGAAAATATGTTTGGTATGACCTCTTAAGGATTGATGGCAAACTAACCACATAGCAAATAAATGAAAAAGAAAGAGGAAGACATCCTATTCGGTCTGGATGACTGCTCGTGCTGTTAGAGCCCTCCAGCTGGAGTAAAGTAAAGAATGAAAAATGGCCTTAATTTTTGCAAAATGGTGGCTGTTTTCCGCCTGACCAAATAAGCCCCGTAGACTGTTGAACACTTTGAGAGAAATCCCCTTTTAAATAATACAGCTGCTTTAAGAGAAAAATAACAAGCTCCCTGGCTCTGCTTTCACATCACAGGATTTTCAATTCCCCCCCCCCCCCAAAAAAAAGCATTTTATTGCTCCTTCTGAAATTATGCCCACCTGGCATCACTTAAAGTCACTTAATTAATAATTTATCAATACATTTGAAGTGATTAAAATTCATGAACAGAAAGTGTTTTTAAAATAGTGCCCTTACACCCTCAGGGTGTCCAATCAGTGCACCGCGTTCGTTAGATCAGGAAGGAATAATTAATTGTACCTGAATGTTTAGCGGGGTCAGGAAGTGGGGGCAGGATGCCTACGGTTGTGTGTGTGTGTGTGTGTGTACATGTGTGTAGTGAGATGGAGGATGGAGGGTGTTAGTCAGAAGCACTCTTAGCGCTCATTGGCTCTGGACCATGACACCGTTGCACGAAGGTCAATGCAGTCTGCAGGCGGCAACTTTATTCCACATGTATTTGTTCTGTTATGACACACACCCTATCATTTTCTCTCTTCTCCCACCTTGTCATCACCTTCGTGTCGTCGCTGCCCTTCCTCTTTGTCTCCATTGTCGACCTCTCCTAGGAAGGGAGCAACAATTAAGTAACCATGATTTAGACTTTATGTCAAACCTGTCACTCATGCTGACACACACACGCCTGACATGATTAACTACTGGGAGGCTCCTCAACTGAGTCAGCAGTGGGGTTAGCATATCCACAGAGACGTATATACGTACTATATGGAACTGGAGATCTACCAACTGTGAGTTAATCAAATCCCCTACTGTAAAATCCTTACACTTCATTTATAAGTCATTTAAATTTTGTCCATTCTTTATGCTTTTCACTTCATTTGGTTTATGTCAGATGTGCAATTAATTGATAATTTTCTGTGCAGAATACATAAATATTGTAACATTTTAGCATTTTAAAGTAGTACTGAGGTGAAACTGGAACAATGATGCACTAATATACACCAAAAATGCAGGAATTTGGAAACGACACACCGTATAAAGTCTGTAGTTTTATCTCAGCACCACCTTGGTGACCTGTAACCTCAAAATGCTTCTTGCAGGTTTCATACATCAATAATTTAGCTCTCTAAAGGGGACCACTCTGCATAATGACTCCGTTCACTTCTGATGGTTGAATATATTTTGTTGCTGATTTTGATCCTAGGATTTGTTGCTCTCTTTGCTTTTTTAAAATAGGAACGCACGTCACAATGCACGGCAAGTAAAGCGGAGTGCTAATCTGTGAAGCTTAAGCCACGCTGAGCTGAACGTTCAGATGACCAGAGGAGGGCAGAGGGGCGGCAGAAAGCGACTCTGCAAAGAAAGCCAAGTGCTCCTGAAGGTCTAAAGAAGGAACAAGGTGTGTCTTGCTGCGGAGGCGAGTGGACTGGTCTGTGTTTCTCGGTCCTCTCATGTATAATACATCTCTCTCTGTTTCACCCCAAGGTTCAGAAGCCCAGGGCCCCAGAGACCGACACAGTCTTTTAAAGATATGTGCTCACTTAATCACTGAAGAAAAGGGCCCCCAGAGCTAGCCTAATATTATAATTAATTAATTCAACCAAAAAGGGGTATTAAATTTCCTCCCTCTCAGGATATCAGCTGAATACATTGACCTTTGTGGAAATCGCCCTCTAATTTGAATCAGGGTTTTTTTGAGTCGTTTACAGACTAAACTTGTTTCTTTTTCCTCTACTCCCATCTATTTTTTTTTTTTTTTTTTTTTTGGAGGGGGGATTCTCTCTGTCTGCAGGAGTTTCAGCAAAAAGCCTCATACTACAGGGTGTGCGTGAGAGAGCACCTTTGTCCATAACGTGCCTCTTTTTGTGTGCGAGTGTGCGCGTATCTTCACAGATTTGTGTTTTATGTGCGTGTCTGTGCAAAAAAAAAAAGTGCATGTGAGTGTGAGTGATCCCTAGTTTTATCTCCCTGCTGTAACACAGAAAAGAACAGAAACTTTTCTTATTACCGGAGAGAGTGGTAGAATAGCAGGCAGCTAAGTCTCTGTCTATCTCTGTCTCTCTCTCAGTGGTGTAGCTGACTCCCCAGTGTACTCCGGGTCTTCAGTAACTCCGACTGAAGTTCAGAAGGGTTAGGTAGTATACTCAGGAGGAAGGGGGGAGACAAGAGGAGGAAGACGAGGGGGGGTTAAGTAGGATTGGAGAAGTGGCAGTTTTAAAGCAGAACTTTAAATCTCCACCTACGAACGAGAGAGGGAGGACAATGGCGTCATGTGCCGCGCCGTTATCTTCAGGTCTCTGAAAGGCGGGAGACGAGAGGACGAGAATAAAAAAGAAGCTTGAAGAAGGGCATACATGTGATAAAAGCTGTAGGCTGTATAATCTACGCTGCTTTTCAGGGAGGTATGAAAAAAAAGGAGTCAAATCTTTGCAACCTTCAGATTGTAAGTTCATGGAAACAGCCTCTCGCTCAACAACAACACAGAACGAAACAGACGAGGATTTGCAAGATGGACGGATGAATGGATGAGTGGATGGCTGGACGGGTTGGCAGATAGAAAAACAAACACAGCAAAAGAACAAATAGATCTCAGGAGCTTAGCAAAGAATAGCACCTGTGTGCCAGACCATTAGCTATTTTGTAATCTTCATGTTTTTCAATTTGGGTTTTTAAAAAAAATGTTTTTCTTAGAGTGATGATTTGGTAGTCAAGGTCACGGATACTGTGCATGATAGAGTCTGACAAAACTTCCAATAGATATGACAGAGTCACCACTTTCACGGGCACACCATCAACCGCAGGAGAAAGGGATGGAGCAGTTAACCTTCAAAATGTGTCAAATCGGTGTCAGGCACATTATTTGTCTTAATAATGATAAGCTTACTTTAGCGCCTCTTCAATCAAAAAAAAAAAAAAAGAGGGAAAAAAAAGATGTTAAAATATTTGTGTTCCAGCTCTGATCTCTCACTAGGAGCCGAACAACAGTTTGCCTATTATGTTCCCGAGAAGCCTTCTGGAGGAATTTAGAGAGGGACACCATGTCTTAATTTGACAAAGGTTGCACCAGATGTTCTTTCTGTCAGCGAATGACATTCAAGCGATTCAAAACAACATATTAATTCTCAGCGCTGAGAACTGTCAGGCCCTGTTTGACTTCCATTTTCACTGGGCTCAACCGAGGTGTGGACCACTAACTCCCCCTACTGGCCATGCAGAAGAAAAAGTAACCATTTGCAGCATATGAGGAGAAATTAGGCTACTTTAAGACTTGATTGTGATGATAGAATAAATAAGAAAGCGCAATGCTACTTATGATGTTAGGCAAACACAAAAACTGAATAACAGCTTTCACAAAATATATATACACCTGTTTCAAAATATCTAAAAGTCTAAGCCTCAGCTGACAGTTCTTTCAAACTCTTTTTTTTTTTTAAATTTAAGCAGGAATTTGAAATTGCTGCAATCTCAGCTCACGAACCCTTACTCTTTGCGTCTTTGCAAAGCTTCATCTTACTCATTTCTTCTCTGCCTCTGCCGCAGTCTGAGCAAAAGTTCGAGAATGAAAAGAGTGCCGCTGCAACCGGCCCTCAACTCTCCCGCAGCTGATCTCGTCACCTCTGCACACATGAAAAGACTGATCCGTCCGCGCCACTGTTAATGGCGGGGACATTATTCATCTCTCCAGCCAATTTGAGCCCCTTTTTCTTTCAGGAATAGAGGCACGAGGGGTTGAGAGGACTCAGTGGAGAGTATTAAATATGTAGAGGAAGATGGACAAAGAAGCGGCAGAATAAAGAGGGGCAGGAGAAGAGGGAATGAAGAAGGACAGGGAGGTGCGTGACGATAGTGTTGAGACCTAGTTAGTTAGAGACAGTGTGCGAGGAAGGAGCGTTGGTTTTAGCCTGTTTAATGGTTTGAAGGAGCTTGGGTCTTTCCTTACAGAGGGGAAGAACTTTTTTTAGAGGTGGGTGGGGAGAAATACGTGGACATCAGCACTTCAGAGATGCCCCAAAACTTTAGGGCAAACTTCGGTGCTGATGAATTATGAATCTAAAGGAAGGGGGGGAATCAATGTTGTGTCATTGTGCCATCTTCATTAGAGGCTTTTTGATAGTGGGCCATCAGAGCCTACAGGACTATTCATGCCTACAAGGGCTATAAAAAGTGTCTCCAATTTCCATCCATAGCAGTAAAAGCCAGTAGTTTTGGGGTGAGTTGCAGCCTGCCTGTCAAAAGGAGAATGTGCGGTGAGTGGCCCGGGCAGGAGAGATCATAAAGAAGGCTGTGATTGAGGGTATCTTAATGGAGGAGGATGGATCAATAAGTAATATCAGCAGGTTTTAATTCCAGGCAACACACATAAACCTTTACCAACTTCGCAATGTCACTCGGTGTTCATAAAAGTTTTTTTTTCCCCCTCCACATCACCTCGGACAAAAAGAGATAAATCCATCAAAAAGTCGCCTCAGTTTTATCGTCCCCCCTCCCTCCACTCTCCCCCCACTCCCTTTTCCCACCACCCCTCCCCCTCATCTCCATTTTGATGTCTGTCTATTAGCAGAGGGTGAGGCCTTTTCTGCTCTCTCATCCAGGGGCTAAATTAGCTCAATCAGCCCCCTTTCACCCCTCTTCCGCGGGCTTCAAGCTGAGTGACACACTGCTCCCCAGGGATGTAGGTGGGACTAACACACACACACACACACACACACACACCAAGTCAGCAGCTAGAAGATGAAGAAGACTATGGAGGGAGGGGGCTGCATGTAGGGGCAGAAGTTGGGGTGAGGACGAGGGAGAATAAATGAGAGGATTGTTTGGAGGAGAGAATGATGCTTCATTCTGTCCCAGTCCAACAGAGGTTTCTACCCTGAGCTCTGGGTGGAGCTCTTTGTCCCCTGCTTGTTGAACATGCTGTTTTTTCTTCTTCTTCAAGGAGGATAAAGTGATCCCTTAGGTGCAATGCCTTAACCCATTCAAGATGGTCAATCCATCAGTAAAAGAAGTCATGAGTATTTTCTCAAAGTGCCTCCTTTCGTTTGCCCACCCACGAGCACACTATGCCAGGGCCAGACTCTGCATTTCCGTGCCAGCATCTCTTAAATTGCACCTTCGTGTTTGATTTGTCTCGACCCTTTCCCTCGCTCCCACTCGCTAAACAGCCACCCAAGTATCAGTGGAAGTGCAAGGCAGGCGTTTCTGCAGCAGTAATAGCAGTGCGTGTATGTGTGTTGTGGGGGAGACGGGCGAAAAGGTGGTGATCTGAGTGAGCCATAAGATCTACTCTTTGCAGCTCTACAGGGATTTATTAGACCGGGAAGTACATTAGCATCATAAAGACCCAGGAGAATGGGCCTGTGGATGGGCTGCAGACACTATCGCCACACTTTAACATGCTCTGCAGCATAAAGCGGGTGTGTGTGCGTGCGTGTGTGTATATGTGTGTGTGTGGGTTAGGGATAAGATTACTCTGAATTAACTTAAGAAAAGGCTGTTAAACGGTTTATGGATCATCCTGAAGCAGCTCTGAACTAATACATCAGGAGATGACGGAATGAGCAGTAGAAAAGGAGAATTATTTTTTAAAGAGGCAGGTAAGAGACAACAATGAATGTAATTATCAGACCCTTTAAACTTTCTTACTAAAGATGTTTGCTGGGATAGTTGCAATGCAGTTCTTTCATTTAATAAACATTTTGAATTTCCCTTTAAAGGGGCCAAAATATCCAATCAGTATCCTTAACAGTTGCTGCTGTTCTTTTGACAAGAGAAAAATAATGCTGCTTGGTATTTGTGAAGAAGCAACATTTTTGATTAGTTATTCAAGTAGCATTTAAAAAGGTTAATTGCACGGTAGCCCAGTCCTTTCTGTGACCGCTGTGACAGTGTTACAGGAGAGCAGAGTTGAAGGAGACTCCTGGATTGTGGTTTTGGGGGTGGGGGGTGGGGGTGGTACTGTAGATCTCTGGTGCTCCCTGGTGGACACATGATGAAATTTGCTTCTCTAATCAGCCTCCGATAGTCACACACACAAATAAAAACGAGGCACAGACAGTTGAATTTATGCACATAAAACTATAATTCACTTGTAGTCATTGTCTTACATTGGTATTGGTCAGTAGGTTACATAACCATGCTTCAATGACACTGTACCAACAAATATCCATTTTTTCTCAGTCAGCTGTGTCTTTGTTTTTTGGCCAAAATTCAGCAGGGATACAAAGTGTACACATATTTCTTCCCCCATTTACCATGTCAATTTAAAATATTTTTTGTAAGATGATATAAAAATACTGCTTTGAATGATTATTTTTTAATAAATAACCCAGTGACAGAGTATACAAACAAAATCTCTCCTCTTGCCCACTGACAAATCCACAATGTGTGAATACGCCATATATTCATTTCAAAATAACTGCTAAATACTATATGCTACTGACTTTGCTAAAGGCTGAAGTCCATTATCAGTGGATTTGCATTGCATGCTTCAAGTTTCCACCTTACTCAAAAGTTGCACATAGAATATTTCTAATGGCACACGCAAGCATCAAATTTAGAGACACTTTCATTCGTCACAGTGAAGGCAAAACCTGTGGTGTCTGTTTTGGAATGAAGGGGTATTTTAATTTTTATCTAAAATAAGGGCTGCGTAGAAATATTTTTTTGTGAGTAACACTCACACACATTTCTCATGTCAGAAAAAACAAAAGGAAAATAAAACTTTCAGCCAGTGTATGGGTTCTAAAATATTTTTTATAACGTCATTAAATTCACAACCACCTTCCCCCTTTGTTCTGCAGAGCGCCCTCTAGTGGAAAAATAAAGGGAGCCTGAGAAGCTCTAGTTGGATGACTGAACAACAACAGTCAAACTGTAGCTGACGGGAAAAGGCTCGTCCCCGGATGATGACAAAAAGTGGTACAACGTCAGGAGAGTCACAAATCCCTGGCCTAGTTTAACTGAAGTCAATCAGCTTCCAGTCTCCATGGAAACCAAAGACAGAAAATCAGGAGGCAGGTAGGGCAAAAAACTATAAAAACAATGTTCTTCAGTCTGACAAGAACTACTGGTAAGCCTTTACATTCATCAAATGAGCAACTTAATTTCAGTCCAATGATAAAAAAAAAAAAAATTAAAAAAAAAAAAATCACTCTTCATCTATGTCTGGATCCAAATTTCAAAGTGAAAAGAGAGATAAATAAAATCCCAATCATACATCAAAAATATACACAATCTCTTTTAAAATCAGCTGAAATCTTGAAGTTTATAAATGGTTCCCCAACTCCAGTTAAAACATTGTTTAAATGCCTGTACAGTACACCTCCTGAATATGGCTCTGAGAAGAAAGGGTTGTTTCGGAATAAAATTGAAATAGAACTAAAATATCAAATACAAATAAAATACATTTAAATGGCATAAAACATCTGAAGTAAATCTTATTCCATATTTCTTCCATGTACAAAGTAAAAACAATAATGTCATTTCTTTCAGTGCTTTGGGAAATACAATAAACAAACTAAATAATAAAGAAAACAGACACTTCTTTTAATCAAAAACAAATCCCCTTGAAAGTATGTTCACTAAATAGATTTCTGTTCTGATCATAAACTATATCAATCAAAGGTAAGCTCCAGGTCTACCACAGCAGAGATACGACACAGGTTGAGCACAACCTGCTCCAGTCGTCACTTTAACAGCTGGAGCAATGAATCACCATTGGGTGACAGTTTGAACAGCAGACCTGAGCTTTACCTCTGCAGCTGGCAGCTTCATGTGAATCTCGAGGCAAGAGAGTGAAGCAGTGGGCTCTTCTGAAAAACAGCCTCACTCCACTTTGTGTTCATTTACAGTTACCTCCAGGCATATGTGGACAGTGGCACATTTTTCACAATCTTGCCTCTGCGAGTCACAACAAATGATTCGAAGAAAAGACGCTATTACAGTGCAGACTCTAAACAGAAATATTGCATCAGCCGGTGAGGAATTACAGCCATTTCACACAGTCATTTCTTCACTGTATAAGCAGATAAAAAGTCTTGGAGATGATTTCAACTGTGGCATTTGCATTTGGAATTTGTTGCTCAAAAAGTCAAACGGATCGGCCTTAGGGTACAAAAACAAAACAAACCTTGAGAGAGGCAGTGGAAGCTCGGTACATTCTGATAAAAAAAAAAAAAGAAGAGAAGAATGTACCGGAGAAGTTTGGCAAAAAAAAGCAGATGATGAACAGTTTTGAAAGAAAATACAGGAAGAATCCCTGCTTTAGTCCATGAGTTCAAGACTTAAGGCAGTCATTGCCTGCAAAGGAACCTCAACAAGATATTAAAGAACTGAATTTACAGTTACATCAATTTGCCTCCCTGAAAATAGGGGTCAGTGTATAAAAAAAGGCAGTAATTTCTTGAAGGTAAATGCAATATTTTTGTTCAACCCCTCAAAATAAAGTTGACAATCTGCACCTTAACCCCTTGTAACTGTAACTTGAATATGTTTTGGTACACAGCTAAAAATAATAAAAATCACATCAGTGTCCAAAAAAACAAAATGAAACAAAAAAAATGGACACACCTGCCTGTGAGTACTGTAATACCTAAGTGATCGTTTGTGGTGAAAGTGTGCATGTCTGTGAAGTGAGTGTGACCACAAATACATGCAAGTGTGTTCTAATGTCATAAAGACAAGCCTACGGCTGCTGACAGACAGAACTAACACTTCTAGTTCCTTCAGACATGCACTCTGTTCCATTAATTTGACAGGTCCTTAACATTTTGGCTTCATGTCTGAATGAATACACAGGTTTGCTTTGGGTGACGCTTGGATGAAACAGCGTGGAACATGAATAAATTACCAATGCCTGAATGACCGGAATGGCGACACCAACAGACAGACGAAGCCAGCAATTTTGCATATCCTGTGTCTGAAACTATTAAACTATTTAAACATGTCAATTCTTTCTTTCACCTCGCCCTATATATAAACCTTAAAAGGTCACTTAGTGGGAGGAAATCACTGTATCTCCTGTGCTTACAAGGTCACACTGATGCAGAAGCAACTTCTAAAGCATTTACAGGTATAGATGAATGTGATACAGAGTCAAAGCTGAAGACCTCCGACCCATAAACACGTGCCTTTGAAGAGGAGCAGCAAAAGTAAAAAGGCACAAACAGACAGGGGTTACAGCCCTGACATATTTCAGGTTAACATCCACTTCTATTTAAAAGCCTGCTTGTGTATTCTGTTACAGTACCTGAGTGTTTTGACACCTCACAGAAATGGATGGCCCTCAGATTTTTGATGGCCATCCAGTGCATTTTCTCTACCCCCACTCCAAAGTCAACAGACTTTACAGTGTTGAGTAAAGATTGCAACAGTGCTGGAGGTGCTAAAAAATAAAGGTGGGCAATGCTACGTGACTGCCTGTGCATGCATTTCTTTCAGAAGACGACAATTTCAGCTCAACAAGTAAATATAAAGGCCTTTGCTAAAAGCTGAATTATCCACCTTTTGCAGCAAACTTCAGGGTTTTTTTTGGCAATATTCCCCAAGATATGGATACATATAGACACTTGAGCAGGCTAACACAAAGTTTTGTCCAACACCAAACGGCTAAAACCTGAGGCCAACTAACAGCCTGAGGAAGGGAACAATGTGACTGCACTGCATCCCCTCAAGATAAATTATGCATGCAGGGCCATAAAGCCATTTCCATTTTGTTCTCTATTGTTCATTCAATCGTTTATGATTACTAAAAGGAGCTGATGTTAGGGGCAAATAACTTGTCCTCTTCGTGTGTGATGATGCACTTGGTTTGTTCTTGTATCTGATAATGGCAGTCTAATTAACTGGGTGTTTTGTCCCTTGTGCAATTATGATTCAGGGCCACCTTTATGGAAACAAGGCCAATTGTGCCATATAACTCCTGACCTGGCAGTGCTGGTTCACACCTTGTAAATGCTCAGTGTGTTGGGCAAAGTTTTAAGCTGCTCAGTTAAACTCACATGCACTTATGTGTGTAGGTGTATGTGTGCGTGTCTGTTTATACGCTCGTGAATGTTTGTGATGAATGTGTACTGTCTCTAATGACACCGAGGGGAAGTTAAATGTACCACAAAGGAGTGTCACTGGTGTTTCCTGAAACTGTGTGATATAAATGGTGTCATGTCTGGGGGCTGATTCATTTCTGTGTATGTAATGTACGCATTTTGTGTTTTGCAAACGTGATATTTATGTTTACTACAATCTATGCGAAACCTCGTGTGTTTGACTGAGCGAATGCATGCTTGTCTACATTATGTCTCCATCCTCTATGCTGAAGCTAGATCTGCGGCTGGAGTCGACAGACGCTTCAGGGGACATCGCTGAGAGCAGCGGGTCTCCACCCATAGGGGACAAAGGCTCGTCCATCATAAGGAAACCTAGGTCGCCTCTCCTCGCCTGGACGTCAAGTCCACCCAGGTCACCCAGCCCAGACATGCCATCTGAAAACCCTGATATCCCATCGCACAAGTCCAGCGACTGGGCAAAGTCAAAGTGCTGGGAGCTGCCCACAGCTGGGTACTGAATGGGAGGCTGAGGCTGGAGATGCTGTGGGAGTGGTGGCAGCTGCCTGGGTTCGGGCTGGGCCTGGCCCTGAGGGTGGAAGTGTGTGTGGGAGAGGAACTGGTGCTGCTGGGCCTGGGGATGAGCCTGGTTATGGGGTAGATGCTGGGGCTGGTGGTGTGCTTGTGCCTGGGGGTGAGAATGGTTCTCCTCTAGGCTGGTCTCTTGTTTTATATAAGAACCCATAATGTCACCCGTGTTCAGGCCAGAGGGAGAGTTGCTGGGCAGGCCATGCAGACGAGCCTGCATCTCCAACTCCTTTAGACAGTTGGGAAAGAACAACAGCAATTTTATTACTATTAATATTATTATTCATTTTCTATGGTTCTGGACATGTGCTGTACAAATGTGTTACCTGGATGCGCAGCAACAGCTGCTTGTTGGCCATCTCCATCCTTTTGAAGTTGTTCTCTACTTCTCTTGTCCTCTGTGCATCCTTTTGCATACGTTTGATGTACTCTACAGATGCCCGCAATATAGTGCCTTTGTTCCAGCGCACATCACTAAGCAAACAGGGGAGCAGACAGGCAATTTTCACATGCAAGTTCATGTCAGTAACTACTCAACATCTGTATTTACTTTAAAAACATGGTGCACTAAGAGAAACTCACAGGTCATTGGTTTTGGGGATCATGGTGCCCAGCTCTTTAATGCGATCATTAATGTTGAATCTCCTCCTCCTTTCAACTATTGCAGAAGAATGATAAGACCAATGGAAATTAGCACAAAGGAAAAAACACACTGAAGATAATATCACTGTGCAGGTGAATCAAAGGCATTAAAATAAGGAACGGGAAATTGTACAGATGCTACTCTTTAAGTATGTATAGCATAGATCAGATACTGGAAATATACAAAAAGTGTAAAGAGAAGCAAACATTTAAGCACACACACACACACACACACACACACACACACACACGCAGTCACAGGCAATTACACCTAAGTGCAAGGACAGCAGAAATTACCAGGTTAACCATCCACCCAGTAGTTGGACTATGTCAGCTAAATCAGCACATGGGCCGTATAACACTGTTTCTGCATCGGAAAGATTATGCTTTGTGTGCATGTATGTGGTACGTGCAAATTCTTCAGAAGGCCTGCACATTATCAGTGTGAGAAAATAAAAAGGGAAAAAGGATTTAGGGAAATAGCATTCTGAGGGAAAGACTTACTCAGATTGTGGTTGTCTTTTTTCTGTCTCTCCTTGGCCAGCGCACGGGCTTCTGCGTCTTTGCAATAACAAAAAGTGATTAACTAATGGCTGAGAAAGCGCCACGTCTCAAAAAAGACAGCTTATCAAGAGTGCCAATAAACGCACGCTACGTTTCCACTGATCAACAGAATCTGCATCACTTTGTAACATCTTTCGCACCTGAGAGTTCTCGCTTGATGGTCAGATTGGCAGGACAGGAGTTGCTGGTCATAGCAATGGCTGGACCCTTCATGCCAGGACCTGCATACACATCTAGGTGACTGCTAGAAAGAGGGAGCTGCAAAGGAAACACACGACACACACACACATGCATTTAGAAAATGCATAGTATCTTACAAATACTTTGCAAAGTAAAAATAGGAGATGAGCAAAGGTTTCAATTTTCCGAATTAAAAAAAAACTAATCAAAATGAAAACTAAGTAAACCTGACTTTCTAACATCTCAGTAAGTACCTTTATAAAGTTAGTGTTCATGTTTATTGTGATGTAAAGAGCAGATAGCAGCAGATAATGCAGTAATATCACACCTGAGAACAGCCTGCCAAGTACAGAAATGATTGACTATCACCTCATCTATCTTATCTGTCTTTATGGCTCATTTCTCTCCTCTGCTTTCACCAGCTCCTGAACTCACACTCATGCAGTGGTCTCCACACTATTGCACTTTAGACATTGTATAACAATGGTGATTTGGTTTGCTATGGACTTCTAAAAAGACGTGATTTCCTTTTAATTGTACAATCTAGTTAGCGTGATGAACTTTTTATGCCTTGTAAGCAACCGTGTCGTACTCCCTGAAGCAAGGGCAAATATGACGCTGCTAATGAGGCCTGAAAGATAAAGAACTCAAAGGATGAGATAGCTTAATCTGCTGGCTACTGTTTGAGCTGTGAGATCAAACATATTCACTCACTAATATAAACGCAAACCTATGTATTTAAGTTAGATTTTTTTGTTACAATTCTTACAAAAGATCTAAAGAATATATGAAATGTAAAACTTTAACTTAAATGATAACATTATCGACCGAACTGAAGTTTACCCACACTGTTAAATACCAAAGACTTTTAATTTGTAGGATCTCAAGCATTAACTGTTTTCTAGAGGTAACATTTTTTAAAAAATTTCTACATCATATTAAGAAGAAGACAGAAGCCCATTTGAAACCTTGTCACGATTACAAATCTGGGCAGATTGAGTTATTGAATCAAAAACACACAACTCCAATAAGCCCAAATTCCCTGCCTCGTCCCTCTGCAGCGACCACATTCTGACTGGAAACACCACCTTCATTCTCCACTCCAGTAAAGGCCCATTTAATTCAATTTGAAGACTAAATTCTACTTGAACTCAGTATGGCTCAGTGGAGCAACGCACAAGTCAAACTGTTCACTTGAGCCTGGCATTCAGGGGTGTTCCAGACTTTTGCTAAACTTTGAGATTCCAAGAATTCCATGGAGTTTGCTGCTTTAATCCCCACCAGGATTAGCAGGTGACTTCCACGCACACTGTTCTGACAGCTGGGCGTAAAGCTGGATTTTTTTATTTTTATTTTTTTAACATTTTGATTTTCACTGAGTTTCTGCCTGTGGTAGTTTATTGTGCTGGCTTCTCACTTAATCAATCTAAACCTGATCAGCACGGTTCACCTTATCAGTGTAATAGTGACTTAAGCAATTAAACACATCATGCAGGATTCTCACAGTTAACTCAGACACTGCACGCAGATGGTCAGATGTATGTGTACAGAATTAATTACTAAAAGCTTAACTGTTTCACAGAAGAGAAGGAAAAAGACAGTCTTGGCTGCTTGTATCAGTGTTTGACATGAGTATCAGATAAAGCAACAGGAGACTTTGTAGGTTTCCCTGTCTACCTGCTGCAGGAGCAGGGAAAATGTTGGACAACTACACAATATGTCTGAGAATGCAGAAGCTAAGTCCCGCCAACCTTTATGTTTGAGTGCACCCTGCAGGAGTAATCTTAAATTAGCTTAAATGTGCAACAGTTTTGATTCATGTCCAGCAGAAAACAGCCATCACATGCTAACAAACACGCACGCACGCACACACACACACACACACACACAAAACCACGCCACCACCCCTGCTATTCCTCTTTTTGATAATCAGGCACTCAAGGCTGGGACTTAAGAGTCACTGTGGTTCAAATAACTCATTCAGACAAAGAAAGGAATCCAACAACTCCCAACCAAAACTCAAAGAATTATAAACAAGAGTGCTTCATTGTCTTACCAGTTGAATCTGTTCTCCTTCAATAACTTCCACAATTGCATACGTCTTACTCATCTCCTTCATCCTCTAACTCCTTCTCCTACAGTGCCAAGGCGCTCCCTTCTTCCCTCTAAAGGCACAAGCAGCACATGCAGCTCTGAATGGCACTGCCGCTCCTGTGCTGCCAGAATGACCACGGCAGCTCCGCTCCTTTCTCTCTTCTACCTCTGCTCCCAACCAAACAGGAGTGAACTTTCCCCTAACTGGACTTTCAGCCTGTTTTCCCCTTACACAAATTGCCCTCGCCCCCCTTTCCCTCCTCCTTTCTATTCCTCCCGCCCTTCTCCCCCCCGTTCCAAATGTCTTGTAAACAAGTTGAACTCTAACTGCTGCCAGTTTAATTGTTAATTTTCTGAGTTTGCTCCCTCAAACACAAAGTGCTGTACAGTCTTCCAACTGGTATGTCCGCCCTACAGTTTCTAATTATGCCCAACATCATTCAGGGCCAGAATGTTTTGCGACTAAGTCAATTAAACATTGTTAGTGTATGAGAATATACAGAATCAAATCTAGAGAAAACTCTACTTAGAAACACTAATGTTAAAGTGACCACAAAGCAATACCCGATAACATTAAGAATAACTAAGAACATTAACAACTGCCATAAAGAGAGCCATTTTCACACACAAGAACAATGATTATAGGAAGCACTTAAAAGTCTGAGTACTGATGACCTGGCATATCCAGCTCTGTGACTCGTGTAGTACAGACAGAGCCGGAATTGAAGTGGTCGCAGGTTTCAGAGAACATCATACTTAATTAAAACACTTGGGAATTCCCTATTTTATTTTAAGGTGGTGCATTCAAGCTATAGAATCATGTGGTAATACAGAGAACAAATCTATGTAACGCTTGGTTTCAATTTTCAGAATAACACGACGCAGTAATGTTTTCAGTGCAAAAATCTATTTTAAAAGTAATTCTGACTGTTGCAGAGCGGCCAAACCTCTTTTGCTGCACCATTTCATAGATACGTCACTTGTTTGTTTTTGTTACCACAATACCACTGTAGTGTCACAGCATAAAATCAGCAGAGACAAATTTGCCCGTAAAGGTTTTGTGGCCTTTATAGTCAATGACCCATTTAAATATGCAAAGAGTCCCTTAAAACAAACTGCGTGCGCTTACACAATGTGTAAATAAAATCATACGTTTGGATGCAATGTAGCTTAGTTATATGTATTGTTCCTACTTACTGTGTTTGACATTTGGACAGCATCAGTGAAACTTTGAAAATACTCATCATTGGACTGCATACTGATGATGTTATCAATGACCTCATCCATCTGGGGGAAAAAAAAAAGAAGTGTTAATTATGTTTTTGTGACCTGTTTTTATCTAATGTTAAGAGAGGGAAGCAAACCAAAACCACCATTTGAATGCTTAGAAAACACTAAACTAAAAACAAAATGCTGTCCCTCCTCCTAAATTGATTAAAGCCTCAGAAACTTGATTGTAACCTCCCCGGACATGCATGTTACACTACTTATCTATCTAAAAGGATTAGAGAGAGACAGAAGAGAGGTGGTTATGCTAAAAGCACACAGCAGGTCAAAGTCTTACAGGTTCAAAGGGCCATCCATTCTGCTGCTTCCCTGTCACTTTTTAAGCTGTAATTACTGGTGCAAGGCCATTATGGAGCATTTAAATCCCACTGATTACCATTCTCAGTTATTGCCAGTTAGTCAACACATTCATCCATGTCCCTACTGTGTGCACAACACATTAACATCAGCACAGTGACAAAATGCTCCTCTAACCCTTCAAAAGACCAATTAAATCATTATGGTGCTTTCATAAAATGTGGAGATGATGTTACTTTGGGGGTAATAGTCAACCCTCATAATTTTATATATGAGTGTAATTAAGTCATATTTTAGGGATATTTGTTCAGTCTGGATCCTGTAAATGGTACTTTATGACCTGCCCAGGAATGAATGTTTATGGGTTTATGCTTATGCTACTGTCGGCCCACACATCTACCTCTTTCTCGTGGCTGGAACCAATGTTGAGCATGGCCATCGGGCTGTTGGGGGCACTGTTGCCAGACATAAGCTGCTCGGTGCGCATGTGTGGGGACTGGAGAGGTGGGGGTGCAGATGCTGAACCCCCTGCAGGTCCCATGTTTGTGGGAGGCGAGGGTGGTATTAGCCCCGCTACTGCATTGACCGCCTAGGAACACACAGAGAAAGAGAGTGTTAAAGCATTAGTGAACAGAGATCTGACATACTATAGGCAGATGTATTTCAATACTACATGGACGGACTGAAGAAAATGACAAACGTATACCTGTTTGGTAGCGTAGGTGGTTGACAGGTATTCTTTCACTTGCTGTCTTCGAGACTGACGAATGTGGTAGTCTGTAGGATTTTCAAGGTGAGTCTGTACCTATAGTAGGGACAAACAAAATGCAATCAGCTCTTTTTCTATTATTAATTCAGCTGGAAACTCAAAGTATCATTTTTGGGTACTTCTTTCTATTTTGTCACAACATATGTGGCAACAAAAAGCAAAACTAACAGCAAGTTCGCTTATTTCGGTTACCACACAGGGATATTATAAAAACATACATTTAATGTACAATATAAGCTTACCTTCCAATAATATTTAAAAAGATAACACAGAATATGCGATTCAGACCTCATTATCTCAGTTATGGCACTAGGACATAGTATGTTTAAGTCAGTGGTAAAGCCTACAGGAGTAAAGCCTCACTGAATCCTCTGATGTGGCCACACAGAGCATTGGACTGGCCTCATTCCTTCAGATCAAAGAATAAAGGAGAGAGCAAGCTTGCTCGCCATTACTACAAAGAAAGACTTGACTCCTCAGCCCCCCCTCAGCTCTCTTTTATATAACCATGGTAGGGTTATATTAAATGAACTGTGAACTTTTCAGTCAATAGATATTTGTACTGTGTTTACCTTGTAAATACCTGGTCCAGCAACAGTTCTTTACATGTATGCATTTACATGTATGGTTCAGAGGGAGCAATAGAGAAGCTTACCTTATCTACAGAAAGAACAATGACAACTTTAAACTCTGTGGTGATTTCATAAACACCATTCCCCTCTCCCACATATGCGCGCATGTGCACGGAGTAAACTGTCAATGCAGCAAGTTGGAGCATTCAATACGAGTTACACAATGTATGAATTCTCACTGCAAAATGCACAATGTCATATAATGGAGTATTCCACAAACCCATAAACTCGCAAACACACATTATGTAAGATAACAACGCACACAACAAGCATCTCCGGAATCGGGCAAAATGTCACTTCGGCTTTATCTCTCCCTGACTGACTCTATCTATCGCTCCTGTCTGCCCTATTGCACAACGTGTCAAACCACTCTTATCTCCCCTTTGTGTCTTCCTACCTGCTTGGCGCGCCTCTGCATTGTTCTCTTTTAGTTTTTTTTTCCTTTTTAAACCTGACTTTTGCCTGTGTGTCAGTGCTGCTTGTTTGGGAGGCCACAATGCTCAGTGAAGACCTGACCACCTCCAGCTGCGTGCTCCTGCCATTGCTTTATTGCTATAACATGTAATTAGATAAATAGAGGCATATTTTTCAAACACTCGACCAACATGTTTTCTTTATTTTACAGTCCCATAAATCCGTTTAGTGCTTTCTCTTGGCATGTTTGCATGTGGACTGGGAGCCGCAGACATTTTACTACACTCTGTTTGAGCATAATGTGCAGCGGTCCTGTCAAAAAGAAGCTGTGTGGGGAGTAAATCCAGCTTAACATATCTATCACAATAAGCCATTTGCATCTTAAGAATATCTGACCTTCAGAACCTCCATGGGGACCTGCATGCTTTGGTAATGTTGTGGAGTGCTAATGGCTGGGGTGGGTGCAGGTGGTCCAGCCATGTGGTTCTGCATGTACTGCAGGGCTGCATTCTGCTGCTGCTGTAGCTGCTGCCGCTCACGCTGCTCCTCCTGCTGCAGCTGGTCTCGCATCAGCTGGAAACAAACATGCACACACACATTAGCGTTTATCCTCCACCCAGAAAGACAGTGTAACCAACACCAGCTTGCATCTGTTATTAAAATGAAACCGGCAACATTTTTGGAAGGTTGCTGACCAGAATCGCCTATGATAGAAACAAATGGAGCATATGTCATGCTTCAATAGTTACAACAAATTTGATTTTCTTTTTTTTGCCTTTAGTTCAAGGGCATCTTTATTTTTTACTGATTCACTTCATAAAGTTTTTCCGAGCTATAATTGAATTTGAGGGGAGGGCATTTTTCCAGGTGGAATTTTCCCAAAAATAGTAGTCAGCAATCAGACTTTAAAATATGCACATAAAATAAATATTTTCCAATCATCATCTGTGCAAAGTGTCTGAAAGGGACACGGTGAGGACTTGTGAAAACTGTAAGATTTGTATGTAAAAGTTTATAATCAGCCGTGTATTTTAAAATTTACTTTATTTTAAAAGCTTCAATGTCCATTAAAAAGCAACAACAACAGCTCTGACCTGCCTTTTAGTATATTTTAGTGTATATAGCACCACTTGTACATAGTACCAATAATTCTTGTATAATATTTTATTGATTCTGCATTTTTAGTAGCTTTTTCACATATTTTTTAAATGTATTTTTACTTATTTTATTTTTTCTATTTCTCTTGTTTTCTAATGTACCTCTAATTCATTGTTTTTCTTTCTGACCCTTGTGCTGCTGCAACAAGGCATTTACACCACTGTGGGATTAATAGCGTCTATTTATATCCATCTATGTAAAAACGATGACATAGTTAAAAGAAAAAACAAGAATTTGTTTTTTTCCTTTTATTTTTTTGGCTCTGTGTTATACCTTATACATGGCAGTGAAAATCAGGCCCTAATGAAACCTAGATAGGTAGACACGCCCATCTATCAATCAAAATGCTATGAGACATTTAAAAGGAAAAAAACGTTTCAAATTCATTGCACAACATTACAAATATAAAGTGATATAAATAGCCAGCAAAACTCCCGCATGTTGTTTACTGAACGGTGGAAGGTTATGTTGTACCTGCATCCGCAAGCCAATGCGTGAGGCCATGGCTGAGGGGCGGGGGGGCAGGGGAGGGCGAGCTGACGTTAATGCACCACAGTCCAGCCCGAGAGGTAGTGGAAGCTGTAAAAGAGACAACGAGGGGGGGAAATGAAAAAATTGTAGAAACATAGAAAGAAGCTAGAAATGATCTGATTAACATAAAATGTAACCTCGCTATTACAGATCATTTGCAAAGAACTAGACTATGGAAACACATCTAACCTCTGAAGAAAAGCCTAATTAAACTAATTATTTTATGTTTAATGGCAACATCAGTGGTAGGAAGGGAGGTGTGAGACAAGAGGAGTTGTGTGCAATACTTTCGTGTGAACAGACCTGTGGCTTTGTGATGTTACAATTTTTTTGGCTTTGTTTATTTAACAGTGAAGCAGATTCTCAACTTTAGTTTAAGCATTCATTTCTTGTTGCAAATAACAAACAAAAGTCTTACCTTAGTTTGTCTTATTTATGCTAGTATATGTATGCAATTGTTTGACAATAACAAGATTATCAATAGTTAGTAAAGGTTTGGACAAACAGCTATTTAAACTTAAAAGAAGTCCAGAACCAAGTTGATTAAATCCTCTGTTCAGTTAAGTTAAATCAAGGTTAAAAGCAGGGTGAATACTCATAAAATGCAAGTTGACACAGCATTCGCTGATTCAGTCTCTGATCAGGCCTCAAGTAAGCAAAGCTGGATCAGTGAACAATCTGACACATCACCAGAATCAGCCAAGCCTCTCAAATCTATTCATCTAACCATCCATTCATTGTCTGCCTGTTGTGCAACGTTTTCAAAGAAATAAAAAATAAACAACCCCCCAAAAACATACATCTCATGACTGTTCCCAAATTGAAATGTCACTTAAAAATCCACCTTTCATGCTGTATCTTTTGAATCAAAATTCCTCAACTACAATGACCTTTTGACTTTCACACCTAATGTGCATCAATCACATAACATTAGCAGCTAATGCAAAAACAAGGATCACTTGCACACTCCTGGTGTCACCCTGACTTGACCCTTTTAGTTTTGTTATGATGAAAAAAAAGACAGGAAATATTTTTTTTTTCTCCCCCACATAGAGGATGATTTCCAGTCATGTCAAAGTCATGTGGTCTTGTTGTTCTTAAGTGATCATGTGAGCAAAAAGATGAGGGGAACACCCGTCACCCCTTTCAACATCTGCTTTTTTTCTCTCACATACACAAAGTTAACATAGATTGGGGAGTTCCTGGGCTGATAGTTCCCCTTTTGCAGTGACTTGCGTTTAGCCCCTGCGTGACTAAGCTTCTCTGGCCCTTATAAAGGTGTGATGAAATCAGTGCTACATCTCAGTGTCTAGTCAAATATCTTGTGCTTGCGGTGATGTGGGATGGAATAGCACAGCATCAGTCAGAATGTGATTGCTCCATTCTCTGTATATGCTCATAAAGAGAGAAAGACAGAGCGAGAGAGAGAGAAAAGCTCATTGTGCACGAGGTACAATAAGAAGGGCAGCTCCTATTGAGAAGGACTGAAGCCGCCTGTTGTCCACAGTGTACATTTCAGCAACCGAGGGGGCACACACTGCCTGCTTTGTGCCCATTAGATGGCCCACATGAAAAACACACACCCATGCAGAGATACACATTCAAACACATACAGTTTCCAAAACACACTTGTGCCAGAACTTGGACTTTAGGGCAGGCCAACCGGCAGATCTTAAAGGCCAACTTGCTTTAATCTCCAAGATTTACAGCTGTTGATGCAGTGCTGCAACAGAAGGAGCCTTCCTGCAGCGACAGTAGTAAATGTCTTCAAGGTGTGTACTTGTGCACAACAAGGGCTAGTTGCACAGGGGTATGTTGTCGTTGACCATAAAAGCTCTTTGCAGACACAAGCTTTACTTATAAAAACATATTAGATTTGACTTTAACCTAATGGTCTACTTTGTAGAGAAACCAGGCTACGTGGCACAAATAATGGCCCAAAGACACACATTTGAATCCCCGATGCACAAGTGAAAGGATTCCAAATCTACCTTGTTTGTAAAGCTGCTGACAGTGGCAGATGCGTTTGCTGCAATGTTTACATTTCACTTCCTCCATTTCATCATGCAAAGTATGTATCATACATCCACCCAGTGTAGCAAAGCCATGATCCATGACCTACATGTCCTGTAAATGTTGCACACTTATTTTCATCATATAGGATGTCACTTCCTGATATCATATGGTGACACACTGCTACCAGGCAGTGTGATCCCCCACACGGGCCTTCCCATTGCCTGACATCAACTGGGGGCATTTGTGACGCAGTAGAAGCACAGAGCAGCTATTGTGTGTCCGACGCTGTAATGTCACAACCCCTTCACTTCAAACACTGACAGCCAGTAGTAGGATGCAGAGCGGAGGAAGCCCGGGTCAGAGGCCAACACTGCCACGTTAGTCACACAAATATATCTCAACCAAAGTCCAGCTTTCATGTCTAAACTACCGTAAGCATGTGTTACTGCAGTACTTTGTGTGAATGAAAACATTTTCAGATCAGGTCAAAGTAAAGGCTGATCAGATACATCTGTGAGGAGGCAACATGGCTAGGTAATGACAGCTAACCAAGAAATCCAAGACGTGTGTAATATATTCAACTTAGAGAGTGATGACAGCTTTTCTTCCAGGCAGAAGCATAGCAGGTACACACAGAAGTACACACTAATGTGGGGGCAGTGTGGGGCTATAGCACCTGTGCTCGGAGACAGCGTGTTAATTTGTGGAGTGTTTATTTTTAGAAGTGGCTGTGCAAAGCCAAGAAGGGCCTTTTTGGCAACCAGCAGTTATATGTGGGGTGTGTACATACACACACACCTACCTCTATGCATGCATGGTGCACATGTATGTTGTCAAACCTGCATATACATAACAGCATGTAAAACTTTATTTAAAGCAAGTGTAGGACCTGTGCAAATCAGTTCTGCACAGTTAGTGAGCATAGAGACAAGAAGTGCAACATGGCTAGCCCTGCTCTGAACACCAACACGTCAACAATGTAGTGCAAAAGCTGCTTAACCTTCCTCATGACAAGACATTAAAGTTTTCACAAACCAAACTTGGAAAACCAAAGAATATAATTTCAAGTCAAAACACAAACGCTGGCTTTCTCATTAAGTTATCTGTCTTCCTGTGCTAATGGCTAAAATAACCCCTGCTCTCTGTTCTCCTTTTCAGGAACACCATGTTCCCCTGAACTACGATGTGTTTTTTTGTTGTTTTGTTCATGTGTTTGTGTTTGTGTGCGTAGCCTCATGCATTTGTGCATGTGTTTGTCTGTAAGTGCGGGTACAGGTGAGAGGAGGGCATGCACATGAAGAGTAAGCCTGCATGTGTATTAGTGCTCTACAGTGTTTGCCAGTTTTCATGCAGACCCCTTGAAAACATGTAAACAGACCTCTGTTTTGAATACACACTGGCAAACAGGCAGATCATTTTCATCTGTTACCACAACATATCTGTGACATAAATATATATGGTTAGAGTATACAGGGGTTATATAGGCACACTGATTTTATTTCTAATTCTGAATGAAGCACAGTGCTACAAACACTTGGCATGATGATTTTGACGGTAGAATATGAAAAGATATCTTAACAGCACGCAGACAGACACACACACAAAATACAATTACCTGTTTGAGAGTAAATAAGAGTTCACAAAGTAGTGTGTGCTCTGCTTATGCTGCTGACTACATGTCTGGATGATGGAGAAAGTCGATGGCCAATGGGATGAAGGGATGAAAGAACAAAGAGACAACAACAATCAAAAAGAAAAAGAAGAAATGATTGGTTATAAAATGTAAAACTGAACAGAGAACTGACAGATAAAATGAACAGCTATAAATAAAGCATATAAATTTGGCAGTTGTGAAAAAGCAGCTGAGGAAGCAGTGAAGTATTTAAGAAGGGGGAGCTGCAGGTGTGCAACACACACTTAAAGCAGAATTTCCATAGCGGAAGCAAGTGAAGCAACAGACCATGGTGAGGCTTAAGTATAAACACATGCGACAGGAAGATATTCTCAATAACTGATTTGAAAGTTGTTGTTTTTTCCCCTCGGCTCATTCTTCAGGCACTGCATTTCCTATACCTGGTTTCCAGTCATTTTAACACCTTAATCATTAAAGTAAGAGCGTCAAGGATGTAAAGGTTTTTATGAAAAGGGATGCACACCCAGGGAAATATCAAAACATTGCACAATATCATGTTTAGAGTTAAAAGGGATCTAATATACACACATATACACAACGCACACTTTTAATATCTTAGTGAGGAAATCTAAGTGACATACTGCTTTCCCTAGCCGCTTACCCTAACGCTAACCATCAAAAATGAATCCCTGAACCCTTAGCCTAAACCTAATAGTAACCCTGACACCAAAACCACATTCTGAGTCTCAAAAACGTCTTCAAACTCGTGGGGACGGGCATTTTGTTGCCATAAGGGACTGGTGGTCCCCACAAGTATAGTAGCGTTCCAATTTTTGGTCATCACAAAGATATCTAAACATGGTACACACACACAAAGAGCATATATGATGCAAAATAACCACTCAAACATAGTCAGTATTCTTAAGACTGTAAATGTAACGTGGATAGAAACATCTGTGTAATTTATTACCATCTCCTCACCAAGATGAAGTGCTAAGGTTGAGTGATTCTACTCAGTGGCTAACTTTCAGAAGGTCATCTAAATGAATCACCATAACTCATCAACACTGTGCCTGAATCACAATGCCTGTCACATTCAACAGCCTATTTATAGTCGCTCAAGAGAGACCCTGAGCACAGCGAATCTCAGCTGCAGTGATCACAGAGCAGAGAGTACTGTGAAAAAAAGCACGGAAAGAACAACAGCAGGCTCTCCGCAGTATCTATTGTACAACACAGAGATATAGGAAGGACAATGAGCCAGCATCATCAATAAAAACCACAACGCATTACTTCCCCTTTCCTTCCATGAGTTTTCACAACTCCTAGTTCTGTTGGCGGTGAAGCAACTTCCTTGCCAGGCAAGCCATGGAAAAAACGAAAACTTTTCAAGCCATGACTTTTTTTTAAATTAGGAGTAAGGAACAGTTTACACCAAAAACTTTGCAATTGTTTGACACTCACAGCCACTCTCATACAGCACTTGAACTCCTAGAAGGAAGGGAAGAAAAAACCTACAATAAAACAAACGCTGTCTAATCTAAAATCAGTTAAGCTATTTCATCTAACCAAACTGGTTAAACAGACACGAGACCTGAATTATACACAAGCCATATAGAGATTATGTAAGTGAAACACAGACAGTAGGGCACTATAGGGCAAATTATAATACTTTTATCCAGCATCTCTAAGAGCAGGTGTAGTGCAGTCTAACTTATAAACTAGAGGATAACCCATCACAGAAAACCTTCTGAAAGTCTGGCCTCCACTGATCATTTTTTCTTTTTATGCTTGCAGTTCAGCTAAGATTAACTGCCCTCTGCCATAATCGATCACAATGCTACAGAACAACGCTTCAAAGCTGCTCAATCATATTTTTAGTTTTTCTTTAGTTTTTCTTTTTTAAAGTCACAGACAGTACGTTAAAATTGGGTCATAATAGAGTGGTTTCTGTTGCTGTAAGTGTTTCTGTTCCTCTGCCTCTTACTAAAATACTTTGCACATAATATGTTCAGATATGTTTCATAGTAAGCACGAACAGAACTCAGGGTGACAGCTGTCAACAGCCAGGCACCACGAAACACACACAACAATGGATATAGTTCAGTATAGTTAAACTTCAGGTTCTTACCAGAAACTCTCCAACTACTCCAAAGACAGCATAGTGTATCCAGGTGAAATGAGCTCCTCCACGTGTTAGTAAACACACTGACAGAGACCATGAGCCGTTTGCTTGCTCAGCCAACCAGAGCTTACATGTGCTGCTCCACTGATTGTGATGCCACCCCTTCCTCAACAGAACTGCTTAAAGTACAGTGTCAGTCACTATTAGTCACCTTCTGCCCCCTTTCTAACCACCAGCTCAGCTTCCTAGACGTCCTCCTCCTCCTGCTGTTTCCCTCCTCTTCCCCTAAATTACCCTGAATGCAATCGTCTGGGCCAACAACAAGGAGATCCCTGTGTCTAGCTAACTCTTTTAGTTTCTTCATTCTCTCTCTCTCTCTCTGTCTCCATTGGGCAGCTCCTCCTCAGTCCAGCCTCTCTTCTTAATTCAGTGCACAATATTTGCATACAGCAACACCTACACATATGCGTGCGCAATTTGAATGCAATTCCTTATTTTATCTACCAGGTCACTGTGTTTTTATGACCTATGGGGCAATGAATCAGCACATTTACTTCTTTAATTGAACACCCACACACTAAAACCACAACACACAAACAAAAAAAGCACACGAAAACATTAACATTGATGATCTGCATTTTTTCTGTGTTGTTTCCACAGCTTTCTGACTTTTTCTAATAAATGAAACACAGCCATGGATTTCTAAAGCTGTGATCTCTGCATTATTCAGGTATGATTTAATTTATGTTTAGAAAAAAAAAACCCACACAGGATACATCACACATAGCTAAAATGTGATCCAAATAAACATCTGAAACACTAGTGGTAGCTTTACAGGCATAAGATCTGACCAGCAAAAAACTGCCTCCAATGAGGGTTTACGTTGTGTGAAGTAGCGCAGCAGAGTATTGCAAACTTAAACCTATATGAAATATCCATGTATTTCTGTCACTAATGAGATATTACGGATGAATGGCTCCTGAAGGCGGCTCTCTATAAGACAGTAAAGAACATCAAAATCTCACGTTCAATAAAATGCATATACACAAGTACGTTGTATCCATCAACAACCAGACAGACAAAAAAATAAGGAAACAGAATACTTATGGATATGCCAGAAAGTTTATTCTGTTTATTTGGACGTAGCTTTTTTAGTGGGAGAAACGTTTTGTCACTCATCCGAGGGACTTCTTCAGTCAGCTGACTGCAGGTATCACCAATCTTAAAAACAGTACATTTGCATAATGACCAAAACTAGCATCACTGATTACCAATGGGCCGTGCTATCAGTTTCTTGCAGTCAGCTGACTGAAGAAGTCCTGTGAATGAGTGACGAAACGTTCCTCTTATTGAAAATGCTACATCCAGATGAACAGAATCAACTTTCTGGGATTTCCCTACATGGATGCTTGAGCATGCATCAAGACTTATGGATAGGATTTTTAACAGACTCTGAGTGATGAGTTCAAGCATCATCGCCTGAACTGATATTAGAATAAATTCATGGCATAGCATACTAAACAACAGTATCGTGTACAGATCTGGCTAACAGTATCATGTTTTTAAAGATATTCCCCATTGATATTCACATAGATGTTCCCATAAAACTATTGTAAAGAGGCAGTACTCATCTGAAAATCTCTTATGTTAAGGACTATTGCAATTAATAACACTGTATCTAACCCAGTTATTTACATCCCTCCATGCAAACACTTCCAACCTCTCCACACCCTGTATGCCTCAATAAGGAAAAACAGGCCACTATGCTAGTTGTTCCTAACACAACAGAGGAGGACACAGGCCAGCATGGTTCAGCAGCACCCAGCTGACAAGAATCCCTTGTTTGTACACAAAGCTTTAAACAGTAGGCCAGCTCCAGTTCTCATAGTGCCCACAGTGTATTTACTGGGTTATTTTCGTCCAGGGGCAGGACCCATGAGGGTCCTCAGCTTATTGGCCAGAGAAACTGCGTTCCTGTGTAGGCTACCAATGGTAACTAATTTCAGTAGGAGTAGGGGGGGAAAAATCTCTGTCCATGACAGCCTTGTACCCTTTTACAACGGCCTTTCAAGGATTCACATACATTGACGCAAACATACATACGCCAATCAAGGCCCTCTCCATTGTCGATACGCAAGTTTCCCATTTTTTAGTGCCTCAGTCACTACAGTTGGGGCCAGATACCGTCTACTCTATAAAGACCAGTACTCCGTCTCTGCTGAAAGTCTAAAACACGTGTTTTGATATGTTTGAATCAAGTCTGACCTGGCTATGCTCACTTATACCTATACTGTGTGCTATTGATGTAGGATAAAACAGGGCCGTAAATATGCCAGGAAAGTCAGAGAAGCTGGATGTAGCCTGTAACTTCACCTGTGTGTGCTTTTGTGTATGATGTATCAAGAAATAATAAAATATAACTATTTTAGAACTTTAAAATGCATTCTTTTGGGTTTTTTTTTTTTTTTTTAATCCATTTAGGCTTTATTTAACCAGGAAGTCTGCTGTGATTAAAATCTCTTTTGGAAGGGAGAAGGTGGCGCCACACCACTATACCAGCATGACACATGATATTTTTGGTAACCAAAGTGATGTTTGCAAGATTTTGCAGACCACAGCAACTGACGAAACCAATATTCACTTATGTAAGAGTTGCTTTACGTTAAAAACACTAAATAACTGAAACTCTTTGAAAAAGAAAACAAAAGAAAAAACAGAACCCACAGCACTTCCCGACTATGCACATAACATCATTTGGCCCGAGGTGACCCCATGCTGTGTGTATGACTAATAGGAGTGTTGTTGTGGTTTAATGATACTTGTCACATGCTATAAATTATGTGGGATATTACAACTCTAATTTGAAGAAATATACACTTTTACAGTTTACAGGCAACGACGTCATGATATTCCAGTCACCGTGTATGAAGCAAATAGCTGTTTATTTTAAATCAATCCCATTTCTTGTTGGAGAATTTAAAATATACACTAATAATATAGACAAAACAAAAGTAGTGGTCTCTGTTTGTGAATTTAAGAGTGGGTAGTACAGTAACTAACCAACCAGCAACCAGCTACACTACATTTCTTTTTGCATGGGTGAACATCACCATATGCGGGGAAAATGGAATGGAAGGCAATCTAGAGATGAGATGAGAGATAAGGCACACACACACACACACACGTGAGTGAGTGAGTGAGTGAGTGAGTGAGTGAGTGAACGAGTGAACTTAATTTGACTTTGGCTATCACACACAAACTTAATGACCACCTTGAGTACAAAAAAAATCAAATCGCTGTAATGCAATCTAGAAAACCCTTGAAAAACTTAGTTAGTATTAGTGATGGAAAGTAACCGAACGTGCCTGTACATGTGCACAAGAGTGCGTTTCCGATCAGAATGCATTTCTTGTCCTCTGATCAAAAATGAGACAGGTTTTATTTAAACAGTATAGACAAAGGAATGTTATCTATACAAAGACACCCACACACAGCTTGATGCTGTATATAACTTTATCAAAGAATAATCTAAAGATTTTTCCATAGACTATTACCAGCCCTAAGAAAGAAAGACAAAAACAACAACAACAAAAACGCAGCTATTAAATTACTAGGATTAATTTATACATGCTTGTTTCACTCAGGATTTTTCCCTGGTCATTCCCAAAACACTGAATATGCCAGTGTTTTGGGAATGACAGCGAGAAGCCAACCACCTTCAGGTTATATAACATACAGCATTATGCAAGGGGAAAGAAAATATCTAAGGAATCAAGTTATAATCACTTGGAATTTGAGTATCTTTTTGTATTCAATTCATAACTGAAAGCTGCACAAGGTACAATTCAAAGAAAGTTCTTGAACGCTATTTTTAAATCACTTCCTGGAAGTACCATGCTTGTCTGCAGTTTCATCATGAACCTCAAACTTTCGTGAACAGCAAACATCAACCTCTGAGTCAGACGGACCCAGCTATCATTTTACTAATCATCATGGGTAACTGGGACACTGGTCTCTCTTTTTTGACACAAAGACCGAACAGTGGTCTTAAATGGGAGAGTGGAAGGGAGCGCCACCAGATCCATGTCATTTTATTTAATTCACAAGTTGTCACTGTAAATTTGTCCCTGAAGGTCAAATGTCTGTCAGTGAAAATTTGGCTCAAATTACCTGAACTTAGAGAGCAGGCTCAGCTCATTTTGAGCTGTTTACAATCAGAACTACTCCGTTTGACTCCATATTCTTCCTTAAAATGACATTCAAGTTGAACAGTTGTTATCGGGCACTGCAAATCCATGCCTAGAAATGGTCAAAATGGGACTTCCAAGGAGCAATCCAAGCTTAGCAGGAGTGCTGGAACACTTACAGCACTTCACAATGAGCTGACCTTGAAGGGGATAGTGGGCAAATTTAAATCAGATATGCTGTTGAGGGAGTAAAATATTGTTGTTTTAAATCTTCAAGTACAAACATGAAAAGCAATGTGACGCCACTGTGGAGCTCAGTATGACCACCCCGACCCCAAAAAGGTACAAGCTGAGGAGGATTGAACATTTCTGAGCCTAGATGAAAAAGTAAGGTCAACACAAGATGATAATAAGTTCCAGGAATTTGGGATATCAGCCATTTCCGAACGACAATTAGTCAAAGGCAGAAGATTATGCATCCAATATGGATAAATATGTCATCATAAGTCATCAGTGAGTCAATAAATACTCTCCCTGGATCTTTTTTATGCCTTAAAACTAGCCTGAAATCTAAGCTAAAAAATGCTGGTGAGATAATCTTGAGAAAGCAGATTTGTGTTTTCAAATCACCAGTGGTTTCAAAGTACAGTCAATAGCAACAACACTTGGAATCACATTATGAAAACCTGTTTGAGGAGCCCACAGGGCATAACATTAAGGAAGCAGTCTGTGGAGTACATGTGAAAGTTCCTAGTAAAGAACTGAACTGTTCAGCTGGAACTACTTTTCACAGCACTGAAGACGATTATAAATGGAAAGAGTTTGTGCACAACTTAAATAGTAGCAGATACAATACTTATCTTTTATCATCAGTGCTTCACTGAACCTTGAAATCTATATTTTTTGTGTTAATTTCACAATGCACTTCAACTGTTAGCTTCCTGAAAGAAGTGAAACTACCAAGGACATTCTTTCATATTCATTAAACACACTTACTACACATACCTTCCTTTATTAAGAAAAGCTTTTAACACAATAACTGATTCATTCCCATTTGTGTGAACAACTTTCAAATGTCACACACATTGTGTGTTAAGTGTGCAGCAACTTTATGTTTAATATTTCTGAAAAACATCTTAATAAGGAGACAAAAGGTAACTAACATTTTCTGTGGGCCACTGTAAGAGATGAGGTTTAAGAGAGACACATCTACCAACTACAACTGATCACTGCAGTTCACAATGATAAGAAAACTGTAGAAACACACACTGCAGCTGCCCAGTTGTGTACAACTCACAGATGCAGATGAGCAGTGATTCTTACAGAGAGAAATGAGACTGAGCATGCCTGTCACTACTGTCTCTCAGTTAAAAAAAGAGGATGTGAAACTGTGGAATGAAGATAAGATGAGGAAGTGGAGTCACACATTTTGCACATGCCCTAAAACGCCCCACCCACACTTACCTCTGGGAGATCATGGGTCATGTTGTCATATAGCACATGAAACGCTGTCATTCCCGTGGTTTTCTAGAAAAACTCCGAGCTTCAGTGAAAAGCTTATGCAGTAGTTTGTGTTATATTTCTGTCTGCTTTTTTAAATTATTATCTCTAAGGAAAACCCAACAAACCACCAGGATAGGTCCTGGTCTAAGGACAAGAGCTGAGAAAGCTGTGTAGGTCATGGGAGAACTGTCCATATGGCAAACGGATGAAGCTGTGTTTACACACACCTGATGCTCTTTCACACTAGAGTACATCCATTGAACCGAGCCACTGTGCTTGTGTGTCTCAGTGTGCAAGTGCGGGTGTGTGTGTGTGTGTGTGTGTATACACCTTGCCTGCCTATGTTTACCTGAAGAAAATTAATCCCATCACCAATGGACTGCAGACACATACCCAATGAGGCTGAAAACATCTCTCTCTCTCTCTCTCCCTCTCACACACACACACACCCACAGGATGCAATGCTTGTACTAATTTGTGCCTTTCTGTGCCAAGTTGAACACAAATCAGGGAACAGAAATACTAAAATGAAATCTTAATTAGAATACTTGATGTGGTCACATTTCCTGTGATGTTTCCATCACAACTTTGGGTTCTTCTGCTGCTCTGTCTGAACAGGTGGCAGCTGTGCTATTGGAGAGAATTAGAGTGCAGTCAGTCTATCAGGCGTCACTGCTGCTCTGCATACTGTGACCAGTGACCTCTGACCTTGCTGACAGTGACCTGACAGCTCTGTGCGTTTAATAACCCTGGCCCCTCTCGTATTGTGTGCACTACATAACCCTGCTGGTTTCACGATGACCTTCAGTCCCATTCTTATCTGTGTGCTTACACTTGTTCAAAAGGAGTCTAAACAGCTACACAGACACCTTGCACATGAATACATTTAATCTTATAAATTTAGTTTCAATATCAATTGACTCTATGTAGATATATCTCCAGCAATCCATCATTTATTTGAAAGTTTAGCTAATAAGCAGTATAATCTCCGTTATGTAAACATGCCGAAAGGCACGTGATAAAATTACAAGGCAATAATTCAATTAAAATGGTTCACTGGCATGCAGACTGGATTAGTTACAGCTATGCTATCTGCCCATGCTGATGCCCAGTTTTTTCATCATTTCTGACTGGTTACAGAGTCATGGTCACAGTCATGAGAGAGAAACAAAGAGAGTCAGAGGTAAACTAGACAGAGGCAGAAGGAAAAAAGAAAGTTTCTAATCATGCATATTTCAAATTATACATTATTCTCATAGTCGGATCTAAATCCAGTCACATGCATACTTATCGGTGGGTGTTTTTGTGTTTCAGTAACATGTAGACAGACATCCTCTTGCCTCACAGCTCTCACTGTCTTCTATATCAAAACCTATGTGCATATATTCACGTATCACGATGAACCCTGACCTCATTGATGCCTTTGTGCAAAACTCATTTTACTGGAAGTGATTCAAGGCAAGCGCAAATAAAAGGAACCCACTGCAGTTCCCCAAAACCCAAGCTTCACAGATCTGTTAGACATGCAGAAAGGATGGAAGCTGGAAAGACAAATGAATTTAAGCAGTAACCCAAAAGATGATACAAACAGATTGCTGATATTTCCACTGCAACTTTGCTCTCTGGGGAACAGTATGTATGATTGCAGAGACCAAGGGTCAGAGAAGAGAGTCTTATGCCAAACGTTGATGGTGTAATATAGAGTCGCACCCATGTTCTCAGGCAGGAGGGGTAAATAAATAAGGGGTTGCTGATGCTAAACATTATTCTGCTGATGTGAATCTGCTTTTTTAAATAAGTTGCTTCATCTAAATTTATTTCACCTTTAGTTGGGGAACGTCATATCTATCTAAGTAAATTGTTGGTCAAACAGTTTAACCACAGTCCAGAAAAAGCAAGCTAAAACTTCACGGTGAAACGACTGTTAAACCCAACCACGCATGCGCCTTTAGAGTCAACTATTATCGCTGCATTACCAGACAGCAACTGTCATGCTAAACTCTACTTTCCACTTAACATACATACAGCACATGCGCGCACACACATGGAAATAGGAATAGCGCTCTGTGCTGAGAGGAAAGGCTGCATAAATCAGGGATGCCTTCATCACGTTGGCACCTTACATAACTTTAAAGGTAAGTACTTTAACAAGCAGAGCAGTAATACAGTCTGTACAGTCACAGACTTATACATAGCAGCATACCCCAAGGCTGAGGTGTTGTTACTGATACCGGTCTGGCTGCAGCTTATAAATGGCAAGAGGGGCAACTCCCAGCAGACTCGCAGAGGACAGTAAAAGGGAAAAAGTGGTGCAGCGCACTGCAAACTAGTGGTTCCAGGGTCTTCATCACAATGGCAAATGTGTCTTTATATTTAAATTATGGTTAAAACTACACGTACAAAAATATTTAACGCAATAAATTTTGAAATGTGTCATGAACACCTCAAATCTTTCTACAAATATATTCAAGGCGGCAAAAATACGTAAGTTGAACAAATGTCCTGTATAATTTCTGTTTGTAGCCTATATGCACAATTCATTTTTGTATTAATTTGATGAAATTATGCCTTTTATTTCGCCAAAAGGGCTACATAATCAATTAGTTCAATCTAATCCATTCCATTTTAAGTCGATAAATCGCCCAAGTTTGCGTTGAAAGAGAGAAACGCGCACTTGTCTTTTCTTTTCACGGGGTTTCCAAAGGCAGCAGCGGTTCAGCAGAGGCTAACAGTTTCAGTAGCGTTGGTGAAATCTAACTTACCCGCTCTGAAGGTCAGACAGTACAAAATAAGAGTCAAGCTCAGGAGGAAAAAAAAGTGCGTGGCCACTTCTATATATTCTGGCACCAAGTCCGTCAGAAACTATCACAAGCTGAGTTTTAAACCAAGGTTTAAAAGGTTTGACTTTCCCCGTATTTCCACACACCGACAGCGCGTGTGTAACCGATGACACTTAGCCAATTTGTTTTCGTTTTGACGGTCAAGTTGTCACAACTCAGAGCGTCCGCGGTCACCTGTGCCACCGCCAATGGCAAAGCGCAAAACGGCCTTGTGGGAAATGTAGTTTTTACATCGCGTAAACCAGAAGATGCGCTATTTTGAGGTAGTGACGTGATGCCTGTTGACTGCAAAGTTAGTTCCGAGTCGTTCAACAAAAGCACTCAAAGAACTAAACGAAAGGAAAATCTGGTATGACTGTTTCATTGTGCAGCCTGTTGATGATCTTCCGTTAACAAATGTCAGTCTTTGTGGCACACTGCTCAAAATTAAACACTTTTGAAAGACAGCATAGCTTCAGTTAAACTTCTGGGTTGTTGATCTGGTTAGTCAGGTAGGAGAGGGGGTTGTTAATCAAGTTCAGCTGCTTTAGTGTTAATGAAATTCACCAGTGCACTAAAAAGGCAACTATGAGAACCGCCCACAACAGTCATGGTTTTTCCCAGGTGGAGGTCACCACCCCTCCCCCATCTTTTGCCCTTTCATTTAAGCTCAATCAGATTGGATGCAATTTTTTTTTGCTGTACAGCAATTTTCACTTCTCTCCAGAAAAGTGCAATCAGGTTCAAGTCTGGGTTCTGGCTGGGCCGCTCAAAGACATTTACAGAGTTGTCTTGAAGTCAGTCCTTTGTCATCTTGGCTGTGTGCTTAGGAGTTTTGTCCTGCTGCAAGATGAATAGTCACCCCAGGCCAAAGGTCCTGAGCACTCTGGAGCAGGATATCATCAGTGATGTCTCTTTACGTTGCTGCATTCATCTTTCCCTTGACCCTGAATAGCCTCCCATTTCCTGCTGCCAAAAAGATCCCCAGAATGATGTTACCACCACCATGATTCTCTGTAGGGATGGTATTGGCCAAGTGATGAGCAGTACCTGGTTTCCTCCAGACATGACACTTGGCATTTAAACCAGAGACTTCAATCTTCCCTTAAAAAAAAAAAAAAAAAAAAAAAAAACCTTCAATATTTTAAAGCCTTTGTTTCATCAGTTCTTTTGGTAAACTCCAGGTGTGCTGTCATACGCCTTTTACTGAGGGTTGTCTTCCATCTGGCCGCTCTATTATACAGGCCTGATTGGTGGAATGCTGCAGAAATGGTTGTCCTTCTAAAAGGGTCTCCTCTCTCCTCAAAGTAATGCCAGAGCTCTGACAGAGTGAACCTTCTTAACTAAGGTTCTTGTACCCAGATCACTTAAATTGGCCAGGCTGCCAACTCCAGGAAGTCCTACTGGTTCCAAATTTCATCCATTTACAGATGATGAAGGCCACTCTGCTAACTGGAACCTCCAATGCTGTAAAAACACCTCTGTATTGCAGCCCAGATCTGTGCCTTGTTCCATCTCCCTGGACTTCATGGCGTGGTTTGTACTGTGACATAATCGGTCAGCTATGGGACCTTATATAAACAGGTGCGTGCCTTTCCAAATCATGTCCAATCAACTGAATTTACCACAGGTGGACTCCAATCAAGTTGTATAAAGGTGTGACAGACAATTAGTGGAAACAGGACGCAGCTGAGCTCAGTTGTGCCTGTGTGTCATGGCAAAGGCTGTGAATATCTATGTGGATGTTATTTATTTTTAATACATTTGCAAGAAGTTTTTTTTTCTTCACTTTGTCATTGTGGGGTTATTGTGTGTAGAATTTTGAGGTGAAACAAATTTAATCCATTTTGGAATAAGGCTGTAACATGACAAAATGTGGAATAAGTGAAGCCCCGTAAATACTTTTGGGTCAGTGATGGTCTGAGGAGGCGTATCAATGGAAGGACCCACATACCTCTACAGGCTAGGCAACATTATCCTGACATTAATTATCAGGATGCAGGACGTTCCTGGAGGAGTAATGAAATAATACCATCAACTGTCCCCCACACTCACCTGATCTAAATCCAATAAAACACCTCTGTGATGCTGCAAGGTTGCACCTAAAGCTGTCCAGGAGCTCACTGATGTCCAGAGCTGGGAAATCCCCCATGACACTGTCATCTCATTAGAGGCATGCCCCAACATCATCAGGCATGCACACAAGGTCATGGAGACTATACAAACGACCGAGTACTGTTTTGAGTGGCTGCAATTACATTTCAGCAAAGTGGACTGCATGCTGCATCATTTAATCACTTTGATTTTCAGGGAGACTTTGAATTCAGCCCTCTGTAGGTTGATCGTTTTAATCTCAATGTGGCATCTTTTTGTTCCCGACACATTTCCAGATATCACAAATATCAGTAAAAAGATCCGCATTTTCCCCCCACTGAGATCTGATGTTTGTTTTGTTTTTTGAGCAGTATATTTACTTTGAATGGATCCCAGTGTCATATTTCTCAATACAGAACAAACTTTTACTTTAATTCTAGAAGCAGCATGAGAAAACCTTCACACATGAGATGTGAAGGAGGATTATCTGGTGCACGTTGGAGCCGAACATTCTCATCTCAGTTATGTGGATCATCGGTGACTGGTTTTATACTGGTAAAATAGTACCTTATAAAGTCTTTGTTAATACCTACTATGACTGTAAGAGGGAAATAAAAAAATAAATAAATAATACATTGCTCAACATTTCAAAGGCAACCCAGAGAACTCTGATAGGGCAGTTTCAGTTTTTATTTCACTACAGTGATTTATCAATGAAACTCAGTTGTTAAAACTAGTCCCCGACTCGAAAGCAATCAGCAGCTGCCAACCAGAAAAACCAGCCGTCCTCTGCTACTGGGTAATGCCACCAAAAAGTCATTATGGCAACTGCATATGGTTAAATCTAATGACTTCTTACCCCACAACAGATGTGCAAATAAGTTCAGGTTAAACAGACTTTTTAAATTTGTCACAGCAAGTTAAGCACAGGTTGATGAATGATTGTTATGGTCCACCTGGGGGAGGTCTTACTCTTTTACATGCTGTAATAGCTTACTGGGAAACATAGCAAAATTACATCATCAATAACTCCACCTGTGCTTTCACAAACTGTTCCCAAAGTCAAACTGTCTGCTGAGGGGGGGACAAAAAAAAAGTCTACTGTGACTCTGTCAAACACATGGATGGATAAATCGGTATGAGTGGTAGCCCCCCCACGATCATCATGTGACTGGTAAAACTGTACACACATTCAACACACATGAAGACACTGAACACGTTCAAAGTTGAGGGTGAAGAAACACTGCAAGGGTGGCAGTACAGAACACAGCTCACAGAGTCAGCAAGGCAATCAAGATCTTATTAACCAAGAAAAGCAAAAACAAAACACTACCTGCATCAGCAGATGATGTCTGAGGTAAATCATCTCTTTGGCCCCTTCAGTGCAGAGCTGATTCAATCTTTTTCACATAATACTAAGTGAGGACGCTTCAAACTAAAATCAATCGAAAGGTTGTTGCAGTAACATGCCAAAGTATTTTAAGAATTGTCAAGCGACTATAAAATCAAATATCTAACAAAGTACAATCTTCCCACCCTTTTAATCCCTTTGAGCTTTCTGATTTTTTTTTTAATCCAGAGTAGAAAATGTGTTATACATGTACATTCAACATGCAGCAATGTAGTCTGAAAAATTGCAACAATTATATTACAGGGTCCCCTCTCCCATGTGTCTATGACCAGACCGTCACACTTCAATTCAGTGTTGGTTTTTACTAAACATCTAACAATCAAAATGTGTATTTGCCAAAAACCTTCACTGAACATGATATACAGATCATCAAGTATCGTCTTTTATGAGTGTAGCGAGATAATAATGAGGTCCCCTACTACAGCAATGCCTGCTGTAGTAGGGGCTGAGAAGAGAGACTCATGAGTAGATTAAGGAGGGGTACTGTGGATGCCACCAGTCCATGAGCTTCACACTGTGTACAGGATCCAACACCACCTGGGTCCCACCTTGATCCACTTTTTTCTTCCCCCGTTGGAGTGGCGAGTCTTGTAACACAAGCCGAACGCGGTGGTGGCGCATGTCTGTGCTTACATTTATTGTGAACTAGGAGGCAAAACAAGAGGAAAAGTCCATGAGTTTCTAGTCTGTAGCTCAGAAGAAGAATCAACCCTTTGTCATGTGAGGAAACATACAGTCACTTTATTTAACAGAAGATTTTTGGAAAAAGAAAAGTAAAAATGTCTTATATTATCAACAACACACAGGGTTAAAATTTTGTATTTCCAAGTATGTCAATGAATGACGTTAAGACTAAAGCTGGTGTTTAGTAAAACTCAACAGAACAGTACATAAGAGCTCTCTGAAGCCTTCCTGTGTGATTGATCACTGACACCGAACTGCATTTTGATCACATTACCTTTTATAACTTCAACTTATTTCAAGCAGTTTAACACAGTAAAAATAATTAACTGGTAAAGCATACTAATGGGTCACATCAGCTGAATTAGTAGTTGCAATCTTCATCCAGATCTTTGTTCTTTAATCTTAATGCTATTTAATGTCAATTGTCTAATAAAATAATATACTAGTGAGGAGTATTACATTTATTTTAAAGCATCAATCAATTCAAACAAGAGTTACCACAACAACCTACTGATTGGTTGTGTGTGCCATGAGACAGTTGCTTTCACTGATTGAAACTCTTTTTATATACACATTTAAAAACTTTATAGGCAGCACTTGACACTGCTACCTTGTAAAGATCAGCTGCAGAATAACACACACCAGTACTCAAAGGAACATTAAGGCAGGCAAAAAAAACAAGGTGAGTTACTTGCCAGGCTCAGCGTCATGCCCATGACTACTGGGGTGAAGATGAAGTTGAGGGTGGTGACCTGAAGCACATAGCAGTCAGAGTCTGGATTCATGTGAACATCTTCATACTGTCTAGGCAAATGCAAGGACTTGGCACAACCATTCCTACCGTTTCCCTGCTGAGACAAAGACACCAGAGAGACACATTTAAAACCGAAAACATGAAAGCAGAACTCACAATAAGCCAGAGTCAGAGTGTTTGTCAGAAATGTTGCTAGTGATGAATGAGTCAGTCTACATTAAGCAGTGAACATAAATGGATGGAGAAACAGCTTTTTCAAGCAGTTTCCTTTTATCTGAGGCTAATAAGATACATCATCAAACTCAACCGCTGTATCTTAGTCTCTACATATATGTGGGGATATAAAAGAACGGTTATGATTTATTTTCAATTATTAAAATATTAGTTTAATTATACAAAAAAGTTTCTGTATTGTCTACGTCTCTTAAAATTACTCCTTCCTAGGGCTGGGCGATATATCGAGTTTTTTAAAAATATCGATATATTTTCATACGAGATATAAGATGTGACAATATCGTTTATATCGATATAGTCTATGTTACGTTATAATTATACTTGTGGAGCCGCAGGTTTGCCTCTCTTTCGTCCACTTTTGTCTCTATGCAACGTTACTCGGCCTCGCCTCTCCTTCACTGAACACAACTCCCCCTCCCCCATAGCTTCACCTGCAGGCAATGACAAGATGAAAGCGGAAAATCTCCGTTAGCGAGTTACCGTGCGTGGGGCTGGACGGCGTCAACATGTTAGCGAGCTAACCGCGCTAAAGACATGCAGCCCGGAGGGGCTGCACGGCCTAAAATCCTTTCCTTTTCTCAAAAATCGACAGTGCGCCTTATGTATGAATTCTGGTTGTGCTTACTGACCGCGAACCGATTTTATGTGGTACACAGCGCTCTGTCAAAAAATGTTTTAATATGACTTTGCTAAGCTACGGAGCTGCACCGCTTGATGGATTGTCGGAGGATAACGGCTACCAAGGAGGAGCCTCGCGGAGTGATACGTACTGTGTGTGTATAAGGACCACAAATGGCACCTGTTCAGAGACGTGGTGCAGCTGTGAAATCTGTCTCTTTGTTATTATGCTCAGCGTCTATTAGTTTACATTTTGACTGCACAATTGTGAGCTTTTTGTTATGCACAAAAACAACATTGTTTTCTTTTATTTATGGACCATGATTATTTAATAAATGCTGATAATTTATTTTTGAGTAATATCTACGCTGTATGTAAATAAAAGTGCCCGTGTGACATCTGGGACACAGTGTGACTAAGAACTCTTTTTGTTCTTAACTTATGGCTAAAAAAATAAATAAAAAAAATAAAAAATATCGAGATATATATCTTATATCGCTATCCAGCTAAAAAAATATCGAGATAGGAATTTTGGGTCATATCGCCCAGCCCTACTCCTTCCAGTGCTTCACAGAATGTAATGCACCTCTACAGCCAGATGGTGGCAATAATGCACCTAGAAGTTGTTTGCCAACCAGCATTAAACAACAAAAATAGAACTACGGGTTTCCAGTTTGGAGAAGAAAATTGTGTGGAGCAATGCACAAACAGGAGAAAGAAGTGAAGCTGATGACTACTACAGCTGAGAAAAGGTTCGGAAAACTAAACCAAAATGAGCTCCAGTGCAAACTCTGCCATGACACTGGTGCACCACAAGTACGCCTTGTCATTTGTGAGTAGAGGTGGGTGGGTGATCTTTTAAAGATGAGTCGAATAGTTCCCAGAGAATACATTATAGTATTAGAAAATGATGGCAAATGATGTTACCTGCTTTAAAAATTTAAAGTTGAACTCCCACAACGTTTCAGACCGAGTCCCCGACACCTTTTTGACCCAGAAAAGTAAACACTGTAAAAGGAAAAAGGCAGACATTTACCCAATGAAATTCTAACATCTTTGCAGATGTTCGTAATTATTTCTTGGAAAGGACGTTAAGCAAACTGAGAAATATGCATTTTGCATGTGGAAAAACTGAGATCAGAGTCTTCAGTAAAGCCACACTGAAATTCCTTCAAGTGATAGAAAGTTTGGTCTAGTACTAACTTGCATCCTCAAGTCTAAAATCATATCAGTGTTGATAATAGTCGTGATAAACACTGAATTTCTTTTCTATCCAACTACAAAGCAGAGGTCACACACAAATATCAGTCATACGCAAATAGATCCATCTGCTTGCATATGTCTGCAGGTAAATCAAACAGCTCCACCTCAACTATAATAAAAAGGTCTTTGAGGAGCTTTACCTTGGAGTTGAGTAAGGTAGTGGGTGTGGATTCTGGCAGTGGAGGAATCTTTGACACACGCAAGGTGAACGGCTCATATAAATGGAAAAGGGAACGAATCACACAAGCCCGTAAGAAACGCATCTTCTCAATAGAGACAGGCTGGAGACGAAGTGGCAGCTCAACATCAATCCTGTAGTGTCTTTAAAAAGAGAGAGCAGAGAAGGAGGAATGATGCGAGGTGATGTTAACTAGGACTAAGTACACCATTTTCACTGCTTCTATCACAACATTAACGATGTGCTACTATGTTTTAACAAGGACTATTATCTGTAGGATGACACATTTAATAATTTCCCCCTATGCTGGCAATATATACAAATCTCAGAGGTGGGAGCATGAAAACTGTACACTTTCCTTGTATTCCACATGAACTACTGCTGTAAGTGAATCACATAGCACCACTCAAATGCATGAATCCAGTAAGCAGCAGATCATAAACGTATACTGTGCCTTCAACAGTGGAAATCACAAACACTCGACTACTCTGTGTCAATATTTTTATCAGTGCCAGTACGCAAGTGATCACAAAACCACCTCACCTCCTGTAGAGCCTAGTCCAAAAAGCTGCAGTGCAAGTGACCGTCCAGGCATTCCTACAGATTAGAGCAAATCTGCACACATCCTCAGGCCGAATGTAGGAGGAGAGCACCAACCAAATGTCCACCGGATAATCTACACCATCACTGCTCTCACTGTTTTCTGTGAAGAAAACAAAGAAAACACAATTAGTACCAAGTTAAACATACTAGTTTCGAAATGCATTTTGCACAATGGTCCACAAATTTTTGTGATTATATTTATATACTTAATGTGGCCATTAGCATTGAAGTAAAAAAGGCACACGTCTTACTTAGATGTGTTGTGTACATAAAATCAATTATAGGTGGAACAGATGTTTTGTGAGTTGCTATCAGACCAGTGGAGCGAGGAAAGTGCACACCTCTCTCCCTGTTGGCGTCACAGAATATTAGAGTGCAAGAATAACTGTATTGCTTTATAGTGTTTTAAGTATATTTTTTTGCAATTTTTTTGCATATCTAGTTTTTTTAATATTTTAAACCTGGGCCCCTTTGAGAGTGGAAGCAGCTGCTGGTCAGTGAGGATAGATTAATGTACCAGGTATTTTAATACTAATACTGTAGTGCTATGCTTTGAAATGTCTCTCTAATAAAGCTTTAATATTGAGAATTTGTAAGTAAGTAAGAATTTGTTTCTAGGCAGAGTACAAGTGATCCATTGCTGCAGGACTAGTTTCTTTTTTTCATGTCTGTTTGGCTGCATTTGCTTGCCTCCCCATTACAATACAAGTTGACTTCACTCAGGTCACTCCCCAGTCAGCCAGACTGCACAGGCTTTTGTATGAATGCATACGTTTGTCATTGGCTGCAATGAAACTAATCGGGTATGGAATTCAGAGGGTGTTTGTTCAATCGGTGTGCTTTTGATTGACTGCAGTGTTTTCTGAAGTGGAGCAAAACTGTTCCCGACCTGCTGTTGAGACTGGGTATTAACAGTAATGGTAAACGGACTGGTATATAGTCCTTTTCTACTCAATCTAAGCACTTAAAGCACTTCACACTACAAACCTCATTTACAGACATTCATGTGTACAAGTGCTTTTGTCTGTGCATCCTTATCCTAATGTTCACACCCCATCAAACTCCATTGGATCCACCAGAGTAAGTCAGGATTCAGCATCTTGCTAAGAATCTGTCTATAAGCTTTGGAGGTGGGAGGGATCAAACCACTGACCTTCTAGTTGCTAGATGAATGAGTAACAGCTTACCCCAAAATGAGTTGACTGTTGTGAGACTTGTTTTTTATCTTTATTGAATGGAAAATTCACTTTTTCTTAATGCTAGTAAACTGTCATGGTGTAACATTAACGATAAAGTGAAATGATACCCTTTCTCCTCTTGTTCTTCTTTTTGCGGGACACTTTAGTTTCATTCTCTCCATCTTCTTCAGGGTCCTGCTCGTCGCTACTGCCCAAAGCGTCTGCTTTGACGCTTACTGCGGAGGAGAGGACTTCCTCTACAGCACCCTGCGATGCTTCCAGGCCGCAGAGTAATTTCACTGAAACAGAAGATTATAAGTAAAGCACCAGGACAGGAATCAACCACAGTATAACTTCAGTCATCAAAGGTTACCTTCTTTTTCAATCGCATTTACAACAGCCTTTTTAACCCTCCCTGACTTCACAACGGCTGGGTCGGCATCAGCATAATCAGCTACAGTGACTAAGGAAAAGAACAGCAGATCGTTAGCTTAACTTTTCACAGTGTCACAGTTGTGAAGCTTACCGGTGTTCCAGATTAACTGGATTTGGTCGAACAGATGTGTGGCAGACTTGCGTTTCAGGAGCTGCTACCGACAAACCAGCAAACAAAAAACAAAACCCAAATGTGTCATCTGTGACACTTGTGAGGTTATTTCAAACACACTCCGTCAGTCTTGTTGCTGTTGAACAACAAAATGTTTAAAAATGTCGCGAGTTTACCTGGTGATATTCTCATGTCACCATCTCATCGCGAAAACAGCAAACAATTAACACCACGCCGATGTTGTTCACCGGACAGCAAGAGTAGACGACCGGGAGAATCTAGTCGTCGTTATCGTCCCCCTCATACGTTTTATTTCTCCGATTTCAGCGTTTTTGCTTCACAACTAAAGCGAGCAGTTTACTTTGTGTGCACTAACATGGACTCGAATCAACCAGCGCCACCTCTGGCCAAGTGCCCCAGCCTACAGCCAGATCAACTTGTGACACACATCTGCATCACGTTTGAATTAGTTTCATGCACAATGCATTTGTTCCTTTCAATTGTGTCTGTTTGTGCGTCATCCAAATAAACCTTTGAAATGCATGTGAACAACATCGGCGTGGTGTTAATTGTTTGCCGTTTTCGCGATCGTGTCGAACATGAGAATATCACCAGGTAAACTCGCGACATTTTTAAACATTTTGTTGTTCAACAGCATCAAGACTGACAGAGTGTGTTTGAGATAACCTCACAAGTGTCACAGATGACACATTTGGCGAGGTTTTTTTTTTGCTAGTTTGTCGGTAGCAGCTCCTGAAACGCAAGTCTGCCACATCTGTTCGACCAAAGCCAGTTAATCTGGAACACCGGCGCACCCTGCTGACCTGTCACGTGATTCAAATGAACTTAAAATGATCTTAAAAAGAATAACACAAACACTGCAAATCGCATTGGTCACCTGTAAAACCGCAGAATGCCTTTTGGCTTTATGAAGTTGGGAGAACATGACAGAAACTTCAGCAGAATGTGAGAAGGCGGGCTAGCTTTCTGGCTAATCATATCCTACCTGATTCCGAACAAACGTCCCCGGCCTTAAATTTCAGCCGTTTTCGGTTCCCTTTCTTGGGCATGACGATACCAAATATCTGTGGACGCTTAACGTGGCTGTGAGTCCTGCCATGTCTCTATGGCAAGCTGAGGTAAAGAGAAAGAAAGAAAAATCACAGAGAAATTGAAAAATGTTCCGCCAGGATCTTCAGCCATCATGGACTGACGTGACGTTGCAAATAACGCGAGAGTACCGTCGTTTTCACTCTTTTCCTTGCCGCGCACTACTGCCATCTGTAGGCGTTTGTTAAGATTTCAGTCTATCGGGACTACAGCTTGTATGCCATTTAAAACCTGTTAATTGTTTTTTTTTTTATTATAAAATAGCTTTAAGGTGAATTAAATATGTTTTTACTTTTTGAGGATGACTGCATGTAAATATGGATACCAGACAGATTATACACGTTTTTGATTGCTTTATTCTCCAGCGAGTGCTGCCTGGCTGAAGTGTTATCACACTGATGACATAAAAGAAGAGGTACTGTGTCACTCTGCCGCTAATGTACCATTAAAGCTGCCAAGACGTCACTGAGCCACGCAGACCTAGGAGAGGGGAAAGAGTTCATTATGAATTCTGTACTGTATTCAGTGTCACAAAGAACCTGAGCATACCAAAACTTTCCCAGGCAGCACTGTTGTTAAACTGTGACAATTTTTTTTCCACAGAAAGTCCTGCTGCATTTTAGAGATCAAAAAGCAGAGGTTGTCCTCAAATATCTGGCCATTGCAAATTACCCTTTAACAACTAAGTAACATCAAAGCATCTCTCTCATCTCCTCAGACGTTAGACTCAGAGTCAGAGGAGATAAGAATAAAATGATATACTTCTTCGCTGCAGTCAGAGCTGTTATCAACCCCTTAGAGGTCTCAGATCCATAGCTGCAGTGCTGTCAAACACATTACGACCTCTCTTCATTTCAAAAGAGATTTCTTTTTTGCAACACAGCATCTTTATTTAACAAGAAAGCATGGGATAACAACAGCAATAATAAAATCAATTCTAAAGTGCACCCTGATTACCAGATTGTCATCTGCACACAAAGAACTGCAAATCTCACACAGAAAAGCCTAGACAACCAAGAATGTCACCCTCTTTCTTTAAAGCAACAGTGCCAACCACTTGCTTCATGATTAAGATTGGGGAAATCTCATTTATCCGTACAGTAATATTGCTCAAAACTTGGACTAAACTTAAATAAATTAATAAATTAATAATAATGAAGTAAAGCTAGCATGACACAATGTGTACCACAAGTACTCCTTGTCATTTGGGAGTTGAGTGGGATGTGTGGTCTTTGAGCATGAGTTAAATAGTTCCTAGTAAATACACAATAGTATTTGAAATGGCCACCCCAAATAACATGTTTGTAGATAGTGAGAAATGTAATGAAAAAAATAAACTAATTGATTAATAAATTCTTCTTTTCTTCTTCTTCTTCTTCTTCTTCTTCTTCTTCTTCTTCTTCTTATTATTATTATTATTATTATTATTATTATTAACAGTAATATTGATAATAACCACAATAATAATTATAATTATAACCTACCATTCAAAAAACAATTTAGAACTAAAACAAAGACTGTATAAATACAGAAAAAAACATTACCTTTAAAATACTATTAAAATACATAATCAAAAGTAACTTCTGACCATGGAGTTTAAATTGCCAGCCACTCAAGGCAGCATGCTGAATTTTCTGTGAGAGAGGAATAAAGACCGAATTCAAAAAAAGTTTCATTCACTTAAACTAAACATGCTTCTGTTGAAAAGAACGCATCAAGGTCAGCATCGTAAATGTTGGTTTGAAGCACTGCTGCAGATAATCTGTTCTACCACTAGGTGGTGGTGTTAAATAACCAACACTGCTTCTAAAAACTCAAAAGCTTGGACAGTTGCAGTTGTGATATTATTTAGACTGAAAATTATTATTTAGCAACCCAACATTAATACATATAGAGCGTGCCTGACATTACATTAGCACCCTTTTCAGGGCTATGAAAGCTAAACATGAAGTATGTGGTTGTGGGGTTATTAAACTTACAACATCTGGTTGGCATGAGCTGTGACATATCATTCAGATGTTGTCACACATCTCATTCAAAAATCTCCTGCTTCAATTAATTTTTCTCTGTCTTTCAGGAAGAATCTATACATTCTCACATGCGATATCTCAATGACATCCAGTTTTGCTTTTACTGGCGGCAAAGGCCCATCTGCTCATATCGTTACAGATCTGATCATGGTATAATCAGTCACAACTGTCTTCTCTTTGCTCATCATTTTTATATAAATCGCTTTTTCACCATGTTTCACAGTTTGTTTGTTTTTTCAAATGATAACAGCGATTACAGTTGATTTTCAGAAATGCAGTGGCTTAGTTTTGTGGGAGAGCTCTAGTGTGTTACATGAGAAAATGTTGCTACATATTCTTTTAATGCATTTGCAAGTTTTGAGAGAACCACAGAGAACCACTAAAAGTAAGAATCACAAAACTGCAACACACAGAATGCCTTCAAACAACAATCTAAATCAACAATTCATTTTCCTAAAGGGCCACCTGAGAAACTGGGACTGTTGTGAAGAGCTGCACTGCAGAAACTGGGACTATTGTGGAGGGCTGCACAACTGAAATTGGGATTGCTGTGGAGGGTTGCATCTCAGAACCTGAGAAACTCCCAAGAGAAACTGGGACTGTTATGGAGAGCTGCACTGGAGAACCTGGAAATACTGTATATAGTTCCGGTTTTTAAAGATATTTATAATAGCATTGCCACTGCTACTTGAACACAGATCAAGATGAGTGTTTTTTATATATTTTTTTTAAAATTGGTGCTTGTTTATGTGTCTGGAATGATATACTTATAAAAGAAATCTCAAAGCAATACATCAAACCCACAATGACTCATAAAAAGTCGCGAGAAATAAACATTAAAAGTCTCTTGATCTCTGACACAGTGTGCAGTTGACATAGATCAATGGTTGCACATTGCACATCAAAAATGACAAACTGGCCAAAATGCTATGCCCACGGTGATTTCTGTTTCAAGTTTACATCTCCAATTTGCCTAACGCTTGCAATCTTCGGGTTCATTTCAAGTCCTCCAGGGTGTGCTCCACACTAGATACACTGTGTTCAGCTTGGTTGAATTGATGCCACTAGAATGGGCATCGAGTCCCAGGAGCTGTCAGGTCAGCAACGTGCTTAGTGGTGCTGATGTGAGAAGTTAATTACACTTCAGCAATTAGGCTGAATTCTGAGCCATAACTTGCAGTATAGTCTAAATGTAGAATGTTAATTCGAGGGGACATAAATGATCACTTCACTCCTGTATTATGCACACATGGCGCAGTCGTTTATAGGGTAATCCTGGGGACTAGGTCCCAGTATTCCCAAAGCTCTATAGCCTGGTGGTGACAACTGCAGTGTGTGTATGTGTGCGCGTGGGTTTGTGGGGGCGCGCGCCAGCGAGTGTGTGTTTCTGTGACAGAGGGACTGGGAGGAGGAGGAGTGAACATCGGTTCGGCGGCGGTGTGAAGAGATGGAAGCGGAGAAGGCGGATGCAGATAAGAGTTGCTCTCACTATCCACGGGAATAAGGACGCCGATCTCCTCCCCGATATTTTCTGCTGCTTTTTAAAATTTCCCTGTCAGTGTACCTACTATGATCTCCGTCGCGCTCGCGGGCACCACCCCTCTAAACATACCCGTCTATCTCTGAGCTGAGCTGTCAATCACATCACGCCGGGATTTGTACATGTGAGTGCATGGCGCGCCGGGCAGGGCGGATCGGCTCACTGGGTGAAAAAACGCCGGTTAATATGGATGAAACGTCAGCGGTCGTCTCATCGTTTCAGTCACTCTGATTAGGTATGGCGATATAAAGCGTAAGATCGCACGTTTGATGCATGAAAAATAGAGCTCCAGCGTGCTGGGAGTAAGGTGCGTAACTGCGATTGCCTTGAATGTGCGTTGCTACGGGGCGTTAATGGGCCCTATTTATCAGTTACTGTAAGTCTGTTTATCAGGGTTATAACCCCCACGCATACACATATTCCTTCTTAATCCCGACAGCGACACTGTCCTATAGCGTTGCCCAGACCACAGAGCAGGAAAGATGATGTGTGAGGTGATGCCGACCATCAGCGAAGGAGACTCGGCTGGTCCTCCGAGAGGCACCGGCGGCGTCCCGAACGGCTCGGACCAGGAGGCCAACTTCGAACAACTCATGGTCAACATGCTGGACGAGAGGGACAAGCTGCTGGAGTCCCTCAGGGAGACTCAGGAGACTCTCATTCAGTCTCAAACCAAGCTGCAGGGGGCGCTGCACGAGAGGGACGTGCTCCAGCGGCAGATCAACGCCGCGCTGCCTCAGGTGAGGAGCAGCCGGCCTTTGAAGGAGGGGGAGAGTCAGGTTTGGGTGTGGGATTAGATGGCCTTGGGGTTTTTTGTTTTTTTATTTTCCAAGAGGGAGAAGCATCCTTCCTGTTCGGTTTGTTGCTATGATTTGCCGAGTTATGTGATGAGAGGTTATAGGTTGGTCATGGGGATCACTAGCCAATCAGAGTCAGCTATCCTGGGCCCCAAAAGTCTATGGCACCATAATCATAGAGGCTTACGATCAAGAGAGTTGTGCTGATTTAAAAAAAAATGTGAATGAATGAATGAATGGCATAGGTCTGGTGGTAATAGCTCAGTGAGCAAGGTAGATCTTGCTCTTTTGCCAGAATTTGAGACCCTGGGATAGCACCCCTGTTAAAATGTAATTTAATATTTATAGACTATATCTTCTGGGCATCCCATCTAACACTCCTTCATGTCCTGGGATATCTGTGAAGATGATGGGGATATGCAGGCCCATATCACATCAAAAGCTCATAAGTGGCAGCATGCCAGAAAGGAAGATCTAAATGTCTAGTAGGCAGAAAGGTAATGTAGTGGGTTGAAAGGTGGGTCAAAAATAAATGGAAGATTTTGGCTCACTAAGAGATGCTTGACTCTGTGTGTAGAGGTCTGAGCCTGGCGTTGAGAGCCCTCCCTGTGAGAAGGGAGGGCAGAGCCTAACAGTAATTAACTGAGTGGAAACACCTCTGCATGTGGTGACCGGCCTGTCAGTGGCAATTGGAGCAAAAGGACTTGATTGTATTGTTGGCCATCTTTGACATCTGTCACCCTTATGTGTGTCTTTAAGAGAAAGGAGAGCTGAATAAGGGCTGTTAAAGTCACAGAGCATGACGACAATGAAGCCTCAGCACATAAAGCTATGTTAGCCTCTGACCTCCCCCCCGTCTAAATGCGTGGCATGATGTCACAGTACGGTGTGCATGTGTGTGTATCAGACAGAGAGAGCGAGAGAGAGAATCATGCTGACGATGACAAGCTCGCTGCAGCCTCTTGTGAAAGAAACATGGCTGCTTGCTAGTGTACATGGCCCTGGGCTGCTTGCTTCTACACATGCATGCATATATGTGTGTTTGTGTGTGTGTGTGTCAGTGAGGGAGAGAGTGGGTAGAGGCTGTCATGCTTGTTTTCTAATCCTGCTGGGTTCAGCGTAATGTTTTATTCTAGCAATAATACAAGTATTAGTTATACAGTCAGAGACCTCGGGGACATTATGCAGACATTATGGCTGGCGAGCACATGCATAAGCTGTCTCTCGCTTTCTCTCTCAAAGCACCACGCTCAACTTGTGCATGCACACATCCAAACACACCTGTGGTCATTTCCACAGCATCCACAGAATGGAGAGATGATGCAACGGACAGTGCAGGCAGTGAGACGGAGAAACCAAAAAAAAAAAGTCTCAGTTGCAATTGATTTTGACTCAGTTTTGTTCTGCACAGCTGAGGAATGAGGATTGTCTGGCCTCTATGCATTATTAGAAATTGCAGTGTGCATTTTGCAATGATGAGGGGGAAGTGTGAGGAAAAAGAATAGCATATGGCTTCTGAAATCTCAGGTTTGGGTGGGATGAATACTGTGTGTGTCAGAGCAACGTTGTAGCAGTTGGCAATGATCCTGACCCCACTTTCCTATATGTGTTGGTGGTAATTAGGGTGATTTGCTGCTGCTCTCAAAATGACCAAAGCTGGTGTGTTTATGCCCTCAAGTACATTACAATGTGACAGTTTTGCATTTGCGCTTGCCGCCTCTGCCTACGTGTGTGGTATGTCAGGTTTTCTCTGTATGTGTGCGTTTACTCCTCTGATGTATATGCATTGGCATGGCAATACAGTCTTTTTTCCCAAATCTGAGCACTCTTTTTGTCCTTTTGCCTAAAAAACATTTGTTATCTTAACCTACTAGGCATGTGCATTTGTGTGTAGTGTTTTGTTATGTCTTCTGTAGGTTTCCTGACTCTACGGGACTGGTTTGACCCAAATCTGTCAGATCTATGTCTCTCCTCCAAAGATGCACACTCAAACATGCACACATGTAAAAATGCACTGTTGGAGCAATTCAAAATTCAGCGCTCTTCAGCGTTGTCATTGTTCAAAAGACACAAACCTCCATCACCTTGGCATTTGTGTTTGCCTTGCTAACATCATAAAAATGGGACGTTGCCATTTTGCCACACATGCACAGTCACACAGACACACACACAGACTAGGATGGATATGTTCATTAGCTACAGAGAATAGAGTTTCAGATTAACATGTCAGCCCATTACAGTGCATAATGCCTCTAATACAGCCCTCAGAGATGGGTTTGCCCATAGACAAATTAGGTTTTAAACACACACGCATGCACACAAAAGCTCATGTTATACACACACACACACACACACACACACACACACACACACACACACACACACACACACACACACACACTGTTACTTTACTGAGTGAAGAAAACAGTTCCGACCTTTAGAGGAGAAAGCAGGCATATCATATGCCTGCTTTCTCCACATATGTATACATGTGTGTGTAACGTAGAGGGTAGATAGTGAGCAATAGATTTGTTAAATTTGTAAGATTTTATATATATATCCAGTGAATCCTCTGTTACTCAAAAGTTGCAGGTCCCTTGGAAATCTCCTTCTTTGTGATGGAAAAGCACATTTTATAAAAAAAAATTGATTAATGGATTTCTAATAGAATACCAATAGAGGCGATCAGAGACCCGATTTCAGTAGCCATCTCTCTTACCTTGTACAAGTTTTATCATGTCAAAAGTCTCAAATCTGGGAGACAGGTGCTTCATATCTAAATGGTAACCACAAAATGCCACTCTCATTATCAGCAATACAGAGAACAACTGTTTGTGTTGTTCTGTCTGAGCAGAGTTGCAAAGACAAAGACAAAACCTAGACTGGCCAGTGAAAGGAGAAGCTAAGAGAAAATACTTTTTTTTCAGTAGAAGATTGGGGG
>NW_024582440.1:2112564-2114726 GCF_018398535.1 Haplochromis burtoni
GGGGTCTTGAGAACTATCTGAGCTGTTTCAGAAAGATTTGTGAAACAAGGCATAAAAATTAAAAGATGCTTGGAGTATTGATTGATATCATCTTCCAAGCATGGTGAGGAAATTTGACAGTTTAGTTTAGAAGGTGGAAAACTGGTTCAGAATGAAAGTGATCTACAACAAGGAACACTATCGGTCCATGCCATACCCTGTGTATAGGGGCTCCATTAGAACCATTTTCCTTATACAACAGGACACTGACCCAATGTGCAGGTCCAAACATGCAAGAACTATTTACAGAGTAAAGAAACTGGTGTTCAGTCACCAAATGTCAACCCCGCAGAGCTCAAAGCATTAGGTGCTTGAGAAGCACAATCCAGCTTTTTGGAGAGCTCCACAAGTTTATGAAGTTCAAAGAATCAAATGATTATTTCATTATTAATCATTGTTTCTAAAATGTAACTGGTCAACATCATTTTGAAAACTCTTTGATGAATAAAGAGCGGGATGTCTCTTTATTGAGTTTCATAATCTGTGTGTTTGTGAGAGTGTGTGTTGTGATGTTTGGACACCTGTTTCAGTCAGACACAACACTGTCTATTTTTGCCAGCATACAAGTACACAGAGATGAAGGGACACAAACTCACACACAGACAGACACGGACACAGACACGGATCTCATTGCCCTTCCAAAACAACTGTCTCTATTTCCACCCTCCTCGTCTCCACTGATATGCTCCTCCGTGCACGCATATACACAAGTATTTTTGTTGTTTACTTGAGCTCACACACATTAATGACCTTTCCTTTGACTTCTCACAGCAATGATTGCTGCCTTACTGTTGTTCAGACTCATAAACACACATAGCTTTGTGTCTCCACGAAAAACCATATGCAATCTGACTGTTTTGCATATGTCTCCAACCTTGCCTTGCTTCAGGTATTGCTGTTTCGGGGTTGGTGTGTCTTCTCCGAAGGCTAGATTTGAAAACAGCTGACTTTGGTGCATCTTTTTTTTTACTGCACCTATCTGGCTTTAGTTTGTGGTTCTTTCTCTTGTCCCTTTTCCCTCTCTCTTTCACATTTTTTCTGTTGATCTGACTCCTCAATAACCCACTAGTCCATTAACTGCTCCCTCAGACAGTTTTTGTCTCCTCCTACCCTACTCTTGCAAATGACCTTTGTCCATAGCTCAACACAGTCTATTATCAGAGGCGAGATGAGGCAGAGGTGTGCTTTTCAAACCACGCTGCTTCTGTATGGCAACTCACAAAGTGTTCAGGCACTTTTACTTTTTACATGTTTTAATTTTGAAAATGAAGTTTTTGTGTGAAAAGGACACATTCCATATCTACCTCCAATAACCCTCGACGAAGAGAATGCATGCTTTTAGACTTCTTTTTTAATTTATCAAACTCAAAATGTAAAGCTCCCATTCTAATAGTATTGAAACTATTAATTTCTCATGTATTTTGTGTGTGTGTGGAAACCTACACATGAAGGGTCTTTAGATGTCTCTGCAGATGTTCTGTAGAGACAACCTCGGCTTTTCTAGGCTACTCATTCACAATATGCTTCCTGTCATTGTTATGCTGAAAGATGAACCTTTACCCCGGTCTCATGCACTCCAAGTATATTTCCTCTAAGTCTCAAGGTCCTCTCTGTATTTGGCTGTATTTATACTCCAGCCAGCTCTGACTGGCCTCCTTGTCCCTGCAGCTAAAAACATCCCCACAGAATAATCCTGCCACTCCCATGCTTGATTGTGGCAATGGTATTAACCAGGTGACCTGCAGTGCCTGATATTTTCCATCTCCAAACAGGTTGTTGTATATCTTTTACCCAACAGTGGTTGTCTAAAAGCCTGACAGACAGAGTACTGATAATATGGTAGTCCACCTCTCAGCTTCTTATAACACTGCAGATCACTGAAGATTGGTGGTGTTTGCTGGGGTTTTTTACCTCCCTGATCTTGGCCGTTTTTCCCTGGTTATTTAGTTTGACTAAACTCTACAGGGAGTGCAGAATTATTAGGCAAGTTGTATTTTTGAGGAATAATTTTATTATTGAACAACAACCATGTTTTCAATGAACCCAAAAAACTCATTAATATCAAAGCTGAATGTTTGTGGAAGTAGTTTTTAGTTTGTTTTTAGTTTTAGCTATTTTAGGGG
>NW_024582440.1:2115935-2132664 GCF_018398535.1 Haplochromis burtoni
AGGCTTTTGAGCCTATACAGCTTGGAGTAAGACAACATGCATGAAGAGGATGATGTGGACAAAATACTCATTTGCCTAATAATTCTGCACTCCCTGTAGAGGAATCCTGGTGCTTTCAAATGTAATCAGTTTCAAAGTTACGGAGTCCACTGTGCTCATGAAAAACACTCAAAACTCTGAAATTGTTTTATACCCTAACCATGATCTCCAGAGAGTTCCTTGATTTTTTGTTGTTTTTGTGTGTGTGTGTGTGTGTGTGGGGGGTGCCCTGAAAACTGCCAAGTACTCGAAGCAGCCTCTTTCTTAAATTTGTACTCTTCTTAAAATTTTCTGCATTCACATAAATTTAGACTGTATGTGTGTCAAATGATATGTGGAGAACATGACTCTGAATATTTTTGTACGAAGATACGTCAAAAACGTAACATCAGCTAACATATTGCTTTTGTTGTCACACAACAGTTTAATTTATAATGTTTAAGCAGTGACCCCACAGAGTGTTCATTCATTTCTGAGCACTGTGATCGGCCTGCTCAGTACCATCAGTTACTCCTGTGCATTTCTGAACACTTTTATGTGACTGTTTCTAAATGGATCAGTGAGAGAATAACAATCATCACCTCAGTATAAGGACTCACGGATGGTAGCAAATTCCTGGTATGTGAGGGAATGTACAAAGAAGCAGAAAAACTTAGAAATATATATTTAAAAAAAAAAATTTAGCTCCTTAAAATAATAATGATTTAAAAAATGAGCGCAACAAAGAGTAGAGACACAAAAGGGAAAAACAGTCCCTGCATTTTATTTGTTTCTATTATAGCTCGCTGGTGCTGCATATAAATCACCAGCATATAAATCACTTTAATCTTTAAGATAGCTTAATTCTAATATTGCCTAGAAATACAGTTTACTAACTTTTTGAAAACGATAGCCTGGAAAATGATTTTTCCACTATTTATGTATCAATGTGGGCAAAGGAAAAGAGAAAGAAGCTAATCAGCTTTAATTAATGTCTGTGTTGCGGTGAATAAACATATATCCTTAGTGCTGGGGTAAGTGTTGTGCTGGCTAACACAGATAGAGTTATTCCACACTACTTGAACCAAGGCCAACAGAGCTAAGCCTCACAGGCTTGGTACTCAGCCACTTTTACTGTACTAGTATTTTACTTGTAGGTGTGAGTGGGAAGGGGTGTCAGAGTTAATATACATTAGATCGCATAAGAAACAAGGAGTGCTCTGAGGTGCTCTTGCACAGTATTTGGAGATGGCCTGACCTTATCACAAGACAAGCAACCTTTCAGCAAGGCATAAACACACAACTTCACATTTATAGACCAATTGATCGATGAGTTAATCCGAATAAAAAAGGTCAAGTGTTTTGATCATTTATTGGTTTAATAAGTAATTTTGCAGGAAAAAAATGTGATGGTTGTGTTTCATCCATGGAGTGTTGGAAAAATTAAACAATACATCTGAAGACAGTACCCCGAGTTCTATTGAGAGTGACATCTTAGATGTTTTACACACTAACCAATCCACTTATTAATTGAGAAAACGACCCAAAGATGAATCAGTGACAAGAATAATCATTTATTTTAGCCATTCTGATTTGCACCACCCACAGACGAACAATGATGCACACACCGTCTGTATTTCCTTAAATGTCAGCATGCACAGTCTGCATGTCGACTTGAGTCTGTGCATCGGTACGTGTGAACGAATATGCCTGCGGATAGTGTTGCTTATGCATGGATGGCCTAGGCAGCTTTGTGTGCCACGATAGGAGAATATTGAGGAGGATAGGCCAAAGTCAGATGAAAAATTATTGCATCTGATTGGTCTGCTATCGAAGCCCAAATCCTATGCTATGTGTTATGTAAGCGCCAAATAGAGGAATTTGGGTTGATGTAGGGGAAAGTGGAGCATGAAGTGAGCAGCTGAAATTTGCCAAGAAACCCTGAAAGAGGAACAAATAAGAGAGTGAGGGAGATTTTGAGAGAGAAGGTATGACACTGAAAGACAGAGAGGGCAAAGTTCTTACAGACTCAACTAAGATGGATATCCCATCTACGTTATAACTATTCACTGAAATCTAAAAAAGTCTGTTTCTTTTGATTGTCTTTGGCCCTTTTTAAGACATGGCTATCATCTGACTACTGCTGTGTTCATTACTGTGGTTGCATTTTTAATTTTGAGACAGACAAAGAGACACAAACGAGAAATCAGAAGTGAGACTAACAACATATTCATCTTCTAGCAGCTGACATCACACCTCTCATTCTGAGCCTCTTTCTTATCCTCTCTTCTTCTCTCCTTCCACTCCTCAGCATGTTATTCCATAATCCTCCCTCCTGTATGTTGTCCAGTCTTCATTTAAGCCTCCTATTCACCAAAGCTGTGAGCAGGTCACAGTGGACCCTGGCAAGGGCCTTTGCACAGCTTTTGGGGACCCTGAACACTAATAGATTATTAGTGTGCAAAGCTAGCTCCCCCATGCTGCTCTGCTGTGCCATGGCTTAGACGCTCCATCTCTCAGAAGGAGCCATCCTTTGCGCCCTCCTTCTCCGTGCCAGTACCATCTGGCTCTCAGCACCAGGCACATTTAGCTCAGCCGGGCGCCAATTTGTTCCCCTGGCTGCCTGGGTTAGCAAAGGAAGGTGAGGTAAGGAGGAAGAAAGGTGGTAAAAAGAGTCGCAATTACAAAGACAGTGTAAGATTTAGCAACGAGAGGCAGAAAGTCAGGAAAAAAGCTGAATCAAGCATACCTGACAGGTCCCAGCAGCAAGGGACATGCTCTGGTAATAGGAAGAACGGAAAGCCACTATATGTCTATGAGTGTGTGTAAGTTCCTTCTCTCTGGTAATAAGAGCAGAGTGATTGGAGTTGCAGGACCACCAGAGGGGGAAGGCGAGAGTAATGAAGGAGGGAGGCAGGAAAGGACAGAATGAGAGAAAGGGAGGAAGGGCAGGGGGATGTGAGATGAAGTTTTCCAGCCAGCAGTTAAGCCCACAGTGGCCCTGCCATGTCTAACAGCTACACTATTGGAACTCTGTCAGTTCACTTTCTCTACAGCTACTCCCTCAGAATAGAAGATAAGGCATCAGTGGGTGGGGAGAGGTGTTAATATTGTACTATTGGGATGTGGAAGTCGGAAAGTAAGTATATTTAAAAGAAATGTTGGAGTAACCCAAGGTTATACACTTCAAGGTTATCATGTATCCTCTACATCTGTATGCACCCACATGTTCAGAGATATGGGAGAGAAAAACACATGCATCAACTCTGCTCCCAAAGACATTTTTAAAAAACACCCAACTGCACTAACAATCCCGCATCCAAAAAATCCTGGGACACTGTATAAAAACAGCATGCAATTTTGCAAATAATCTTTAATCTGTAAGTCTATAACTGAAAAATGTATAAGGACAACAAAGTTAATCAGATGGTCCCTCTCATTGGCTACCAACTGGACAATCACCTGTCAGTAGCCAATGTGAGTTATCTTCTTCTCCAACAGCTAGAATTGCTAAAACGTATGAAAGTGACTCAATGTTTTATACAGTATGAGCCAAAATCAGCAAAGGAGACTGGAGAGAGGTTGCTGTGGAGGGCCATTTTCCCATGGAGTTCTATAGAACCGGAAGTGTTTTTGCAACCTATCCGGTCATTAAGTCTGACGTCACTAGCCGTGTCTGGGCCTAAACTCCGCTGCAGGTCCATATATCAAACGATCACTATGGCATTACTGAGAGTTGAAAAACTGTCTAAAGTCTTTCATCTTTAATAAAATGATCAGTGTTCTGCTCTACCAGGTGTAACAATTGAGTTTACAGTTTTTCTCAAATGCTAAAACACATGTCACAAACGTTACCACCAGGTCCCCCAATGTCCAAACACAACACCCTTCTCTAAAGCTACATAAACACAACCACACCTTCCCACTGCAAAACTCAAACTCCCACACCAAGAGAGCAGCTCGAAGCTGTCAAAACTGTAAACACTATACACACATTACACACTACAGCAAAACAATTGAAAACACAATGCTCAATTTGTGAGAAGGTTCTTTGTTTCATAACTGCCAATGCATATTTTAGAAACTATACAGTAACGGATCGTCGTAGATCTCTGCAGAGGATTAGGCATTTAGATTTGTGAGTTTCATATGAGTAGTATAAATCTATAGAAAATCCTGCATGTACGTACACTACTGTAACACAACTCAATGCAAAAACAGAATCTATTGCACACAACAGTAATCTTGAAAACATGAACAGGGTGTGAAGTTTTTTTATTTACGTTATTCACACCACACACACACCACAATCACTGTGCGGCATCATGTCGCTGAGCTGTTGCTCGCATCTCGTCCGTAATGATGGTGCGGGGTTGTCTTGCTCTCCCTCCTGGACCTTCTCCTCTCCCATGTTGGCCTCCTCCTCTTCCTCGTTGGTCGCTCCTCTTCCTCCTCTCATTCGAACTCCTCTTCCTCATTGGCCTGCTCCTCTTCTTCCAGGGCCAGCTCTTCTCCCTCCTCTGCATCAAATTCCTCTTCCCCTGACTCTGCCTTCATCCATTGTGTTTGTTTGGAATCTTCAGCATACTGTGCACTCTGAACTTGCTTTTACATGTGGCTACAGCATTAGCAACAAGTGTCTTCAATTTTGAGTCATTGTGTGTAGTGAATGACGCCAGGTGTGTTCCCTGTGTTCAAAGATTGGTGACTGTGGCAAGCATTTTGCATCACATGGGCTTTCATTTGAGAATATGAGCAGAGTTGTTTTGCAACATGTGTTTTAGCAAGGAAAAATGTGTTTAGATTTATGAGTACAGAGGGTTGTGTTTTGTGAATTGTGTCTTCATGTGACATGTGTTTATGGTACTGGAATATGGTGGCTACATTTGGTAAATGTGTTTAGACTACTGGTCATTTGGGTTACAGGATTGGCTTTTGTGTTTTAACATTTGAGAAAAACTGTAACATCGGCATCCATGAAAACGGAATTTATGACATTTAACGGAGTTAGAAGTTAGCAGGAAGTTAGCTCGCTAGCTTCTATCTAAATACAATATAGCATGTCCTGACTGCGGGGTTTTGGAAACAAATTAAAACGTACAGCTCTGTTATCACTTCCAACATAAATGAAGACAGAAAACTAAACAGCAGTGACGTTTGTAAGGTTACTGAAGTTGGCTAGCTGGTATATAATGATGTGCTACGTGACCGCTAGCGACACAGCTATGTTAGCATAATATAAACAAGCTAACTTTTTTCCACTCGATAAAAGTTAACGTGAGTGTTCTCGGTGGTCAGGAACAAATGTAATCGCATGGCAGGATGCTGTAAAAGGACCAAACTTCAGCCAGGAGAACAACTGAGATAATCCATCCACAATACGAGGTTAGTCATTCATATACTGCTGCATGGGATGGGCTGTAGTTACATCCTAAGGTTTTAAAAACTGAGCTTAAATAAATGATTAGCGGTAATAAAAGCCGAGGGAGGTCAACAGTGATCACTGACTGTTTTAGGAGCTTTTTGAGATCAAATAGAAGAAAATACATAACATTAAACATGTTAACAACACAAAAGCCATATTAAACACAGACTACTTTAGGCCCGGAAGTAGGATTCGTACATCATCACTTAACGACCGGATACCAAATCTGGTGGCTTCTATAAAGAATGCAGGTTTATGACACTTGCACTTGCACCACCTTTCAGAACCAGAAGCTCCTGTATAAGTAAGTAGACCCATACTTTTGTACATATAGGACTGTCTATTGTTACCTACAATATCTTTTGATAATATCTACAGCTTATTTTGAAAAACATCATCCTTTGATTATTAACCAGTCCTCTCCACAGTCTTGATCATAGTAGTAGTAGCTCCATAGTGTGGTGGTTAACACATTTGGCTAACACGTGAATGAGACCAGGAGGTGACATAAATGTTGGGGGAGGGTTGTGTCAGAAAGTGCATCCGGTGTGAAAGTCTGTGCGGTATCAAATATGTATATTCATCTGCTGTGGCGACCCATTGTTAGTAAGGGAATCGCTGAAAGAAGCTTAGCCTAGACCAGGGGTGTCAAACTCAAATACACAGTGGGCCAAAATTCAAAACTGGATCAAAGTCGCGGGCTAACATTAAAATTTATTGGAAAAAAAAAGTCTTCCTCCAACTATAACAAGGAGTCTTTTCTTATGGACTCAAACAAGTTTTGCTGAAAAACTGAATATGGAACAAGCAAAGCTTAATACTAAACAATATATATAACTTATATAAACATATATATAACTTAATATTACACACATGCAAAATCAAAATTCCAATTAAATAACACATCAGTGGAATTCATTTCTTAAATAAAAAATTAATTTGCAGCCTTCTGAATTAAATTTTATCATTTTATCATTTATCAGATTTTCATCATATTTTCCCACCTGTCCAGAAAACTCCTGTTTTCTGCCTTTCTTTTTGCCATTTTGGGATAGGTAGCATGGCAGCATTTGCATGGTTGCTATGACTATGGTGCTAATGGGTCCTGTCATGACTGACACGCCAAAACACCAACAGAGCATTCTGGGAATTGTAGTATTAGCAGTACATGCACTGTATAATACTGGCAGGCCAGCTCTAATAGTAATTTTGTATGGCTTTGCGGGCCAAATGTAATTAGGCTGCAAATTTGGCCCGCAGGCCAGAGTTTGACACCTATGGTCTAGACCACATAGAGCGGTGGACACCTCCATCGTATCAGGAAGACTCTGTGGATTTGTTATCCCAGGGCAATATATAATGCATTTTTATCAAAAGTCCTATTTTAGAGTCCTACAAAGGCTTCATGAGGAGGTTGGATTGGTGCTGGTGGCATTGGTTCAGTTTACATCCGATTGGAACATTTTTATTTTGTACTTTTTTGATAAGTTGTTGCAGTTTACTCTCACTTTTTACCTGCTGGATACATTAAGGCACTAAAACCTACTTGGTTACTGGCATGTTTTAATTTCCAAAAACAGATGCATTGTTCTTGTGTCTCCAAATAATACATAATGTAGGTAAGATATAGGGTTAAAATGGTTTCAATATTGTGGTTAGGTTTTATGTACATTTCCCAAATGTACATAAAAACTTTTCTGAAAATGTGTTTGTATGGGCACATACACACATATTGGGTTCGGAACGTCTTCTTTTCCCCAGCAAGAGACATAAACAGCAGCAAAGGCAGCAGCAGCTTGAGAAGCTAAGTCTCCTGCTGTACCCTTAAAAGGATTTAAAGAACTTCAAAATGCATCTTTGCCTCCATGAAATAGAGCTTGTCAGTGTCTCACAACATAGCACCCACCCCCCACTGTTGGCTGTCAATACCACGCACACTCACCAACACACACACACACACACACACACACACACACACACACACACACACACACACACACACACACACACACACACACACACACACAGATCTGCAAGAGCATAGCAGTGCAAGTGAAAAGCAGGATTTGGGATGAGGACACAGTAAGGCAAATGTTGCTGTAAATAGCTAATGGCTTAGTTGAAATATTTCATGCATTTGTATGAAATGAACTGGCCACAGGCATACATTAACATGTGTTTATTTGTACTTGTTTAATTATTTATGTTGCATCAATTTCAGGATCATAAATGAGCACGTATTAGTGATATTTACCCCATGAAAAATGAAAATATCATTGGACTTCATGAACTGGAGTTATTAAGTAATTTGAGTGACTTGGAAGCTGCTGAGTAACAGAGCGAAGTTTAGCTTAGTGACACTCGTGATAACATCAAAGTTGCTATGGCTAACATCTCTGCAAACCTTTGCCTCTTTGCACATTTATCAGATCAGCATTAGCATTAATTGATTGTATTTCCGTCCTGTTCCTGGACAGGTACAAGCGATTGCTGGCTCTAATGCTTCTGGCATTAGACGCCCACTCTCTGACACTGCTAGGACAAACTTCACTCTAAATAGGCCTTTCTGTGGAAAACATTGATATAGTATAAACAGGCCAAGACAAATACTGGATACTAGACTTTGTTTTCTACTTGTAATCATATTGGTCGAACATTACAGTGCAAAAGGCATAGTCAAGTGAATAGATAATCAACTGATTTGATTGTTGCTTAGCATAAAGCTAAAACAACTTGCTAAATTTTCTAGAATTACTCATTATTTAATTGACCAGTTGTTAATATATAAATGTGTAAATGCTGAATCTAGAAAATTATTTTTGAAAACATGGCTTTATTGCGCTTGAAGTTAAATTAGTCTGTTCTGTCTTCTTCAGATTTAGCTAACCATGATTTTGTCGAGAGTGAGATCCATCAGTCTGTAAATTTTAGATCTTGTGTCTCCATCTTTTATCTTGATTGCTTGAAATGGAATGGGCGCTGCACTACCTAATGTCCCAGCACTAATGAACTAGCTCGTTAACAGTTTTAAAAAAAATATTTGTAAGGGAGTAAAATGCTTAACAAACATAAAACCATAAGCTTGTTTAAGTAATACTGGAAGTTTTTAAATGTATATGTACACAAAAACTTCTCTGCTTTGTTTTTTGCATCCATTTATTTACTTCATGCCTAAAAAGGGGCAAGAGCTGTGAAAAATAAAATATGAGTTTTTATTTGTATTTTACAAAATTAGTCAACCTAACAGGATAGGTCTTCCTAGTACTGGGCTGGACACCCCTTTTTGTACAGATCCCACAAGGTGCTGGAAACATTTCTCAGAGGATTTAGTCCATATTGATGTGATAGCATCACACAGTTGCTGCAGACTTGTTGGCTGCACGTCCATGATGTAACTCTCTGGTTCTACTAGATCACAAAGGTGCTCTATTAGATTTAAATCTCCTGACTTTGGAGGCTATTTGAGTACAGTCAATGTATTGTTATTTTCAAAAAACCCACTTGATGTGATGATTTGAGCTTTGTGAGCACATTATCCTGCTGGAAACAGCCATCAGAAGATGGGTACACTGTAAACATGGTCAGAAACAATTTGGCACTAAGAGACTCATAATGTTCCAAGAAAATATCTCCCACATCATCACACCACCATCACAACTTGAATTACTGCTACAAGGCAGAACAAATCTGTGCTTTCATGTTGTTTAGACCAAATTCTGACCCTACCATTCGAATTTTGCAGCAGAAACCAAGACTGATCTCAAAATGCAATGTTTTTCAAATCCTCTGTTAGCCAATTTTGTTAAGCCAGTAGGAATTGTAGTCTCGATTTTCCTGTTCTTAGTTGACAGGAGTGGCACTCAGCGTGGGTTTCTGCTGCTTCATAACCATCTGCTTTAAGGTTTGATGTGTTGTGTGTTCAGATATGCTCTTCCTCATACCTTGTTTATAATAACCGATTATTTCAGTTACTGTTTCTTTCCCATCAGCTCGAAGCAGTCTAACCGCTCTTCTCTGACTTCTGGCATTGAAGACTCATTTTATATCAGTGAACTGCAGCTCACTGGATTTCTCTTTTTTTCTCTTATTCAAAACATTCTCTGTAAACTCTAAAGATGTTTGTGTGGGAGAATCCCAGCAGATCAGCAGTTTATGAAATGCTAGCCCATCTGGCACCAACAACCATGCCACATTCAAAGTCCCTTAAATTGTCTTTCTTCCACATTTTTAAGCTCGCTGTTAAGTTCAGCAGGGCATCATGACCAGATCTAAATAGCATGCGATTGACTTATATGACATTTGCATTAACAAGGAGTTGAATGGTGTATTTAATTGGCATGATCCTTCTACAATTTTGTTGTACATGCACAGTGACAGTAAAGGGCTGTTCTATTCTATTCTATTCTATTCTATTCTATAAAGTGGCCACGAACATATAACTACGTACTGAAATCTTGCATAAGAAAACGGTTCCAGTGATGAATTGCCTGTACACAGTCAGCAGTTCCTAGTACATAAGTGTCCAACTGGGCTAATACATCACACTCATGCACAGCTACACACACATCAGTGTATAAACAGTTACAGTGTTTCACACAAAGATGTATGTACTGATGTGAGATGTTAAACAGCTCAGAGCACCATCATGTCTGGCCAGACATCAAAGTACACATGATGACACCCACAGTACATTGACTTTTCCGTGCAGAACAGACACAGCGCAAGGCTGATTTAAACAGCAGGAGTTCACGGAGTACATACTGGAGGAACTAATAAGATATTTTTGGTGCATGTACATTCACAGATAGCTCTTTAGATCATCTAGTCTCTGTATTAAATCAAGAGCCAGTTATTCAGCACCACCTACAACATGCCTCAGTTCTCAGCTGCAGTCTGTTATTCATTTACTTCCAGCTCCATTCACAGACACGTGGGTTGGTGTAGACACTCAACTCAGACACTGTGCAGAGTTTTATGTGCACACACACGCAAAGACGCGCACGTGCACGCACAAATACAAGTTCTGTTGCTGTTTCTTTGAGCCGAACTTGTTCCAGCACCTCTTGTCATCATCTTCGGTTAAATTGTTTTTTGTGTCTGCTTGTTTTCCATAATGCACACATTGTATGAAACCAGAAATCTATGAATACTTATGAGTCAGTGAAGATTCAATACCCGTATTAACACATTAGTAAAAGACTGATCTGTTCTCTCTTCAAGGAATGGTTCTCCTTCACTCCCTCACTCTTCTGTCTTATCAGTTGTGATGGCTTTAAGTGTGTGCGCTGAGAGGTCTATTAGTTAGCTATCGTTCTGCCACATAATTCTTCATATCTCTCAGCCAACTCACTGTACTTACAGCTTTGCTCTGAGAGCACTAGATGGGAGCACTGCTGCTAGGATGTTGTACTTCGGCACAAACCTCCACACTCTCCTCGCACAGTGTTTCTGGACCGAGCGTGCGATTGATTTTACCATCTCGTGTTACCGTGATAAAGCAAAACTAGATAAAAGTCACAATTTTGCTTTTTTTATGAGGGTTTTATTAACATGCAAGTTGAAGTGCATGTGTGCACTGACTTGACCCAAACCAGGAAGTCCAGTGAGCCTTTGTAGTAGCCTGAAATCATTACATTATGGGTGTATGTATGTGTCCATTTATTAAGATTGCCTGTATGGTATCTTTTGTTTGCTAAATGCATTGTAAAGCCCCTGTGGTACATTTAATTACAATGCTAACAGCCTGAACCATCTTCCCCCTCATATTGTAATTGCCTGAATAACTGACAGAAGAACAAACACACACTTTTTCTCCGTGGCCAACTTTATCTGTTGATGATGAAGGTCAGTAAGCATTGTGGTGGCCCATTATAATAATGAGGCCTGTGACGTGGTCTGCCCCAGTGCAAGAAAAGCATCATTCACACTTAGCTGCCTTCCTGTCTTTTCTCCGCCATATGCCTCACAACGTCTCTTCTTGCCCTGAATTCCACACGTCAGTAGCACTTTTCATTCACTCACACTGACTCTCAGTCTGTCCCTAACACAATCAGACTTAAATTGATCAAGGATAGGCTCAACGCACAGTAACAGTATTAGAAGAGAAAGTGTCCACTACAAGTTGCTACTGTCCAATTTTCCAAAAGGTTTTTAAGGTAGGAGGAGCTTTCCTTGGTTATTCTGGTTTGCGTGTTGTCATCACCGTTCCTTAACAGAGAAACCCAGAAGTTCCTGATTAATTCAATGTGTCAAGTGGTCTGTTTAGTTTGTTTATTTCAACTTTCTTTGTTTTTCTTCCTGTCACTTTGGTGCAGTTGGATGCTTCTGATACCTCTAAGCCCTAGCTGCTGTTTCTCGAGGATAAGAAGTCAGTCAGAGCTTTAGCAGATTCAGAATGCTTTGTTGTTTTAAAAACAAAAAATCCCAGTCACATTTTTCCAAATGTATGCAAAACTGAACCCTTATTTGAGTAGAACTGTGCTGTCCTTAGTTAACGTCAGTGGTAAATCCTCCTACTTCACAAATCTATAAGTCACTCCTAAAACAGTCACCTACCATTAATCGTTATCCCCCTACACTTTTAGCAGTTTAGAATGATTCATATGTTCACTGTTAGCTTGCAGTCTACAGTATGTAATGGGGACAGTTTCCATCCGTAATATGACACCAGAACAGCATGTTATTTCTGGAATTAGGTGGACAAGTGCAGCATAACAAACACTGATGAGCATTGCCTTAGAAAAACATTATGACTTTATAATCTTGCGATTTCCAGGTGTAAAGGGTGAGCTAATACCCCTTACATCATCGCAGGGTACCGTAAGAATATAATTTCCCATTTTAATTGCAAGCCCTGTGTAAAATGGTGCTGTAGTGAGTGCAGTAGGCGTACACACTCATCTGCCCAGCTCAAGTTTAGTGAAGGTGACTAAAATCACTCCACGGAAAGGCGTTTAAATTTTGAAGCAGTCCTCTTGTAAATGAGACAGAGAGCATGGCAATGAGGGCAAGTGTGAATGAGAGGTGGAGAAACACTGAGACAGAGAGGAAGTGCCTGTAGCTGAGTTACATAAAGATCATGTAAAGCTCTGTAGCCTGCATTAGGCAATGCCCCCCCCCCCCTCTGCTGCTATCCTTGGATATTCCTCTCCACCCTTCTACTTCTCCAGTTTCAGTCACATCCTTTTGTCATTGTGACCGGTTCATTTTTTGCCTTCTCCATCTGATCCTGTGTTTCCTCTCTCTGTATCTTATTCTCTCAGCTCGCTCTCAGCCAGCATCTTGTGTCCCGAATGACAAAATCTCTTCTCTTCTCTTCTCTTCTCTTCTCTTCTCTTCTCTTCTCTTCTCTTCTCCCTGTTATCTTGCGTGAGCTGTGTTATGGGGGGTTGGAGCACCCTGGAGGGCGAACACACTCAAACACACGCACAAACACACACTCTCGCACCCACATATCTGTGCTCTAATTGGTCCAGATTGACTGTAGACTTTCTGCCAGGGCAGTGGGTGCATCGTAGCATTCCCACACAGCGTAAGGAAAAAGACAAAGAAAACATTCTTTTTTGCAGTACTTTTTTTCCCTGCTGTATGTCTTCAGAAACATTTTTTTCGTGTTGGCTGCTTTTCTTCTATCTCTTTATACCATTTCCATAGCTTCTATAGTTCCTACTCTTAAAGTTACTCTATAAGAGTTCAAGGCATTTTACCATTTTAATTCATCTGTTCAATTTATGTAATATTCCCACTTTTATTTATTTATTAATTTGTTAATCCTTCCAGGCTGTTAGATTTAGAGAATTTGACCCAGCACACTCTAGGGAATTCTTTTTAAGGCTGTGGCATTATTCTTTATTTATAGCTAATCATTACTACTTGTAGCCAGGAATTTGCAAATAATACAAGTGGAAAAACCTTTTGAGTTGACTGATACTGTAGCCAGGCATTTGTTAAAACTGCAGGATCAGCTAAATGTGTGTGCTCCAGGTCAGCATGTTTATTTTATCCTAGTCATCTTGTTCAAGTTATTTTTATTCCTGTCATTTTTGGCAGTGAAAAAAATCCCTTCTCCTCCCCTTCCTGATCACCCCTGCAGTGCATCACTGTTATCACACACATATGTTCACGTATGCAGATTTACACACATACGCAAACATATAGACTCTGCACAACTACCCAGTGGGAATACACCACATCTAGCTGGCATTTGTTTAATGCTGACCCAACGGAATATACGTCCGTCCCTCCAGTTTTCCCCTCACCCTAACGACACGGCGCCAAAGAGTCCCACAGTCACCCACATACTGCTACACGTACAATATAGCATTCCTGATATAGAGGCTTCAGTCTTGCTTTCTGTCCATGAACATCTCTATCTGTCAGTCGTCAGGTCAGTTGGACTCTACATGCAGTACTTTGGGTGCTTATGTCCACGTGCAGGCTCAGGGTTTTTCTTTTTCCTCCTCTTCTTTCAAAGCCCTGCAAATAAAATCTCCGGGAAAATACGGAGGAGGGGCTATGGTGTTTACTTCCTCACACCCTCTATCCCATAGGGCATGAGCTATCAGCTGCACTGTATGTGTATGCGTGCATATTTTCTCATCTGAGTGGTATGATGTACAAACAGAATTCCTCCTGCACAAGATCAACAATCTGTTGTGTCTGTGTCTTTAATGTGTGAAGGTTTTTTGTGTGTATGTGTGTGTGTGCATGTTTATTCTCTGGCGTGTGTAGCCTAAACCTTGATTGCTGCCGATGATCGACTGCCAAAGCAGAGTAGCTCAGTGTGTTAGTGGGTTTGGCTGAAGGACTGTGTGGGGGAATCCTCTGTTCACTGTGAAAGGAAGGTAAATGCTTGGCCAGGGAAGAACAACGGGGAAGAACCGATTGTAGATACTTTATCTCATATATAGTATGGAAAGAGATGCAATGAAGCTCTAAGAATCGCGAAACTTGACACAGGATTGGTCAGACTCAAACTTGCACACAGTAATCACCTAATGGGTATTCACTCAGACTGTGCTCAAGGCAAATTCTAATTAATGTCTAAACCTTCAGACTCAAAATATAAAGGATCATACCTGTGTAGAAGGATTTCTCTTCACAAAGAAGCAAAAACGCTAAGGAGACAACATGACCGGCATTTGGATAAAATGTCATCCTCTTCCTCCTCACCTCAAGCTTCATCTCCTGAACTGAAGTCAGGGCTCTAACACATGCAAATTTGCATAAACATACTTATTTATTTATTCTCGATATTGTAGCAATTACTTATAGTCAGCAGATTAGACATGCCATCTTCCCGTTGCCAGACAGCTGACAATGAGAAGGCTAACAACAAGAACAGTTGGTTATAAGCTAACATTATGACAGCTTATGTTTGGACATTCTCACATTGTATGAGTTTGTTTGCTAAGTGTCTGAGTCCAGCAATGCTAGGTCCATTTCAAACACTTCATTAACAGCAGCTAACAGCAGCTAACAGCATCTAACACTAGCCAACAGCGGCACTTACTGACAGAGAAGTTCAGGATATCCTCATGAACTCACCTCTGTATCGCTGTCGTCGAACAGAAGTGAGCTTCACTGACTCATCGACTCGCATTGGACTCCTTTCACAAAGTTTTACACCCACTCATTTGGAGTCTGCAGTCTACAATCGGCTGATATCTAGTGGTGAGATTTTAAACACTGTACCTTTAAAATGTGGCCAGTTCTTTGTGTAGAAGTACTCAGTCAGATGTTAAGTGAGTGTATACAACTACAAATATTGGAAGCTTGTATAAGAAGATGGTGTTAGTGATGAACTGCCCTCACAGAGTCTGCACTTGCCAGTACTTTAGGTGTCTAGTGACATCACACTCATGCACAGCATACACAATCATTGCCTTCTGTGCATGGGGTAATTTCAAAAGAAATCAACACTGGCTGGATTAGTTAGTACAGATCAGAAAGTAATGGTGGGTACACAAGTTAACTGATTAGCCTGGTACTGCTGGAGGTGTCTTCTTTTTTTTTTTTAAAGAGAATTCATCCCTCTCACCATTGCCAAGTGATTGCTCATTGGAGCTTCACGTGATCACTGGGACTCTTTCTCTTTAATACTGTAGAGTCTCTGCAGATGAGTGGTTCTGAAATGGTGCTATATAAATAAAACTAATATTAACTTTAACTGAAGATGAAAGATGAAAAACGAGCAAAGAAAGGCTATAGTTTGAGCTTTCTTTGATTTATTCAACATCCATGGGCTCTGCATCCCTGTCTACCTACGTACCACACCCTAGCTTTGCCATGGATGTTAGGACTTGGCAGCACAGCTGTGTGTGTGTGTGTATTAGTTAGAGGTGTGCCAGGATGACATCATACAGTAGCTTGCCGAGAAGGTCTACTGCAGGCGCATGGCATCTACAATATTTATAGGCCCCCAGAACAGATGAGCTCACTCAGTCACTCAGTGTGACTGGCTTCACTTCACACACATACACACACAGAGAGCAAAGAAGTGGCAGAGAAGTTACTCACGCAATCTGTGCCACACCCACTCCCATGAATATTTTCTTTCTCCTCCATTTTTCCACCCACCACTTTTGAAGACTCTTTTTCATAGAGCTACAATCAAAAAGGCATCGCAATACATAATTAAAAAGATTATTCAACTAAAGTTTTAAGGACTCTGATGCAATTCAGTATAACTGTTAATTTAAAATATCTGAATGTGCACACACACACACACACACACACACACACACTGTGACATAAAAAGCATCGGCTGTTCAGTGGGAACGAGCTGTCACAGTGTGAGTCATAACTTTGTGTGGGATTAAACCAGCGGGCGAAAAAGAAAGAAAGTTATAGTAACCTCAGACATAAACACAATATAGGCACAAATGCAGGAAGAAACACACTAAAAATTACACACACACACACAGGATTTAAATCCTCATATCCCAAAATAAACAATCATTTTTTGGTAGCACAAATACTGTAGATCAATGTAACAGTAAAGTATGATTGAGAGTGACCACTCTGTGTGTGTGTCCATGCATGCGTGTGTGTTTGAGTAAGTGACTGAGTGAATGAGCACGTGAGCTTGCGTTACAAGGCTGAAGAGCTCCAGAAAGAAAAATCACATTTCATAAATAAATCATCCAGAGCCTTGTGATAGATGTGCGCACAAACACACACGTACGCACAATTCTGTAATGCTTCATACCATGGCCATCATAATACAGACCAGATTAGAGACGAATCATTTTTTAAAGAGCTGTGTGTGTGTGTGTGTGTGTGTGT
>NW_024582440.1:2132684-2153931 GCF_018398535.1 Haplochromis burtoni
GTGTGTGTGTGTGTGTGTGTGTGTGTGTGTGTGTGTGTGTGTGTGTGTGTGTGTGTGTGTGTGTTCACATTCCTAAGCTGGTGGCAGAGCCTTTCATGTCCTGCAGTCCAGAGCTCTGTGAACCAGGAATAACATCCTCTGAGGAATTCAGTCTCTAACATACAATTTAGCCGGAGCACACTTTAATATCAAACAGTGTTATACTGGATGCTTATAAGATACCCACTCAGATATTTGCAAACTCAAGCCCTACCAATTTGTTAGCAGGCTAATATTATCCTTGGATATGAGCTATTTTCTGATTTATCAGCATTCATAACAGAAGACAATGACAGTTAAAAACGATGAAACAATGTTATGCGTGTTGATGTTGCATAGTTTATCCTCCAGAGGGCACACCGCAGCTTCCCTCGAGGTGTTTGGAACAAAGACAACAACTATAACAAATGTTAGCAAAAGTTATTTATGTTTCACATGTGTGAAAGAGAAAGTACCAAGATATCAGAATGTCCAATTCTTAAATCACTAAATTCCGGTATTGGTCTGACAGATCGATTTATCAGTCAGGCAAAATGCACAAAATGAAGAAATAAATGGCCAGATATAGTATAGTTCCACCTATCTTGCAGCTATGTGTCTCTTTATTCTTACATGTCATTAGTGGATTACACTAGAGCCATTGTTGGACAATACTTCTTCATTTTAAGCCCTCACTTAACATGATCTTGTCATCAAACCATAAATCATGAAATTCTGACGACACTCAGAAAGAGATTTTCTTTTCACCATGTCTTTTGGAATAAAATGTTTGAATTAATAGGCTCTGATGAATGAACAAAACTCACAGTAAAAATATACTTTAAATAAAGTATAAATACAGATAATATAGATAAATATTATAATGTGGAAATGCTGGTTGAAGCCTTATAGCAGACAAACTGCTGTAAGCCAAACTGCCCTTGAATATACTGTATTGTAAAACTGCAAACTCACTCAAAACACAATTTTCGGGATAAAGCTGTCACCATGAAATTCCGCTTGACATTAAAGCAATTATTGTGTGGATTACGAGCTGCTTGAAATTGTTACATTTTAAATATGCAAACAAAGCAACAAGCTAGTTTGCATAAATGTCACTAAAATTCGAAAGAACATGAAAAATGTTGCAGTGTGATTTTACAGCCATAATGCCGGCTCGTTGCCAACACGAGCCCCACAGTCTATGCTCCCATCCATGTGCTTTCAAGGACGGAGGCTGTGTGAGAAGGACAGGACAGCAGTGTGATGCCTCACTTTCAGGCACCATGAGAGGTGCTTGTTGTGGCTCTGTCATTATAGTTACAGTTATCGTAAACTTACACACACATGCGCACACACACACACACACACATTCTCTCACCGGTGTAGAGTTACATCCTGCCACTGCAGTTTGCACTCTGTGAAGGGCAAGAGCAGCCTTCGTGAACTCCACAAACATGCACAAACACACACACTACTCATTACTCCTTGAGATTTTTAACTACATGAACCACTGGGAAGAGCACAGATTATTTAAAATTATGCCGGACACTCCTCTGGAGCAGTTTATTTACTCTGAGTATGAAGATTAATATTAATACAGCTGTGTTTGATGCTTTCCTCTAGAACCGTTATACACTTTCATCTGCAAAAACAGAGCAGCTGGGACAGATTGTGTGTGTGTGTGTGTGTGTGTGTGTGGTCTCTGGAGTATCAGTGTGCTAGTTTGTGTGTTTTCAGAAAAAGACTCAGTGTATAGTAGGAGTGCATAAATAAAAATAATCAGTCAGTCTTAGTGTAACGCACTGGCTGGTTAGGAATTACTTTCTTTAGAATTTGAATTTAAAAAATAGGGTTAATGTTAATTTTTGTTTTATAAATGTGATAAAATTGTGATGTAAATTGTCCTTTCCCTTTGCGGGACAGACTGGTAAGTAATGTACTCTATGCAGAATCTGTGTAGATGTATTTACAACCCGTGTCCGTTGTTTGCAGTGATATTGTGCATTGTGTAAGTAAGAGGCTTCCTTCTGGGCAAGCCAAGAGATTAAGGGGGGCAGGGTGAAGGTGAAGATGGAAAGACTCAAGCCACGCACTATGACTGAATGATGAGGACAGCAGGAGAGCGAGACAGAGCTGACACAAGTGCTTTAAACAGAGGCAGAAGAGAGGAGGTGGCAGAAAAAATGAGGATAGGAGGAGGAGGAGGAAGAGAATGAGGTGATGAGGAAGGTGGTGATGAAAAAGGATGGATGAATCTTCCCAGAGTGACTTTGTGCCTGATATCTGTATAACAAATGGGGAAGAGCAGTGTGAATACAAGTGCTTAATTTCTGCGTGAAATGATATAACAGCATCCTGCGTTAAGCTGTTATGACCCAGAAAAATGTTTGCTGTTTCAAGTTTACTATGTACAAATGTATTTTCTGTAGGAGACAGACAGGGTTACTCCATCTGATTGTTTCAGTTTGTTGGACAGATATCCAACTGATCATATTGGATTGGTGCTTTTGTGGTTAAAAACAGAAAGCTCACATTTTTACATATTGCTCAAAAATTTAAAGGAACACTTAGAAAACACATCAGCTCTCAATGGGAAAAAAAACATCATGCTGGATATCTGTACTGATGTGGGCCAGGTAATGTGTTAGGAACAAAAGGGCAATGCCTCATTTGGTGGAAATTAAAACAATCACCCTGCAGAAGGCTGAATTCAAAAACAACTCAAAAACCAATGATGCAGCAGCCTAGTTCATTTTGCCAAGATTTCATTGCAGCAACACAAAATGATACTGTGTAGTTTGTACCAAACAGATGATGGATGGTGTTCTGCGGGACCAGCTCCTGAACAGTCTGAGGTCCAACTTGGTGGCGTCAAATGGACCAAAATATAATGTTGCAGATTTAGGTCAGATGATTGTGGGGGCCAATCAATGGCATCAATTCCTTCATCCTCCAGGAAATGCCTGCATGCTCTCACAGGACCAGCATAGGGTCTGACAATGAGTCCAAGGATTTCATACTAATAACTAATTGAATTGAATTGAATTGATATACCTTTATTAGTCCCACAAGGGGAAATTTCATGGCAGTCAGGGTGCCGTTGCATAGCCTGTTGAAGAGACGACCCATCACCCACTGACCCAACACCAAACTGATCGGGCTGCACAATGTAATAGGCAACTGAATGTTGTCCACGGCTTCTCCAGACCCTTTTCACATGTGCTCAGGGTGAACCTGCTCTCATCTGTGAAAATCACAGAGAGCTAGTGTTGGACATGACAACTTTGGTATTCTATGGCAAATTCCAGTTGGGCTCCACAGTGCCCAGGAGTCCTGTTTTTGATTGTTTTGTTAGAGACATTCATGTCAGTGACCTGCTGGAGGTCATTTTGCAGTGCTCTGGCAAAGCTCATCCTGTTTGTCCTTGCACAATGGTCCTACTGATGGAGTAAGGAACTTCCACGGCCCTGTCCAGCTCTGCTAGAGTAACTGCCTGTTTGCTGGAATCTCCTCCATGTGCTTGAGATTGTGCTGGGAGAATCAGCAAATCTTCTGGCAATGGTATGTACTGATGTGCCATCCTGGAGGACTTGGACTACCTGTGCAACCTCTGTAGGGTCCAGGTATTGCCTTTTTGTCATAAACGGGCTGTGTGGAGGCAGATGAGGACCCAAACGCAAAACTCACAGAGACAAAAAGCTAAACTCAAAATCACTGCTTTATTGCAGGTTTCACAAAGAAACAAAACTAAACTGGGAACGCTAACTGAGGACCGAGGGAACACAGAAGGGCACACAGGTTCGGGGAGGAGACACGCACATAAATACACAGAGGGTTAACGAGGGAAGTGGGAGCACACGGGAAACACAGCTGATACAGATAATCATAACGAGACACGGCAGGAGTAAACACAACACTGACGGGAGACTGTCAAAGTAAAACAGGAAGTACGCAGAGGTGCAGACAGGAGGAGAGAGAGAGAACAGACATAACGGGCTGGGGAAAACATTGAATGAAACACAAGGAGGGGAAACGAGGGCTCACAGATACACAGAGGGGCACACAGGGACATGTTAACAGAACAACCTAGGAACCACGGCATAAATAAAGAACAAAATACAAAACACGTGAAAACTAAGAATGCTGGGCCAATATGGCCCAGGATCATGACACTTTTGCTATCAGTAGTGACACTTTGCATAACCAAATGCAAAACTAGAGAAAATAAACAGTCAGAAAGGATGATTTTGGGGGGGGGGGGGAATGTCAGTGGCCTCCACTTGTAAAACCATTCCTGTTTTAGTGGTTTTCTCATTGTTGCCCTTCTAGTTAATTTAATTAACACCAAAGCAGCTAAAACTGATAAACAACCCCATCTGTTACTTAAATAACCAGAGCAATATTGCAGAAGTTGAACTGACTTGATGCAATACTCTGATTAAAAAGTGTTCCTTTAATTGTTTTGAGCATTGCACAGGAAGCTTTGTTGTTTTCCTGTTTTTAGGGCAAGCTAAATGTGCCAGCTGCTGGCATAAACCAGTATGAGAGTGGTACTGGTCATGTCATTTAACTGTCAACAAACAAGTATATTTTGCTAGGCACCAGAACGCAGTTGTATTATATTATGTTTAATGCTTTGCTTGGTTTGCACAAGTCTTTCCATGTGTTTGTTAATGCTTTGTTATCATGTGCTTTATTAGTGGTATAAATTGAAATTTTAATTGGAATTGATTGCAGTAACAAAATAAAGGCTAAGTCTGAATTTACCATTGTTTTGTGAGACTTGTGGACGAAACGACAACTATCATTGTAATGTTCTTTGTTTGGTGTCTGTATACACTGGGAAGGCTTAAATCCACCCTACACACCAAACCCATAACCTTTGTATAGATAATACATGTGTTCATTTGTTATTCATGATTGTGCATAGAGGTGGTGCCTTCTGCTCCATGTTACTGAATGTTAGGGTGTAAAATGGCCGCTCTCCATCGAGGGAAGTTTCAGCTGAGATTAGCTACGGTTGAGGGGGGAAAAAACAGGGAAGACTGGAAAGAGGAGAGAAAGAGAGAAGAAGTGTAGAAGAAAAAAAAGAGGATGAGATCCTGTGCAGAGAGAAGCTAGAGTGGATTGAGTGTGAAAGAAGCAATCAGGTGCAGTTAGACAGCCGCAAAACGAGAAAGGGTGAAGGAGAAGAAACGAAGGAGAGAAAAAGCTGTGAGAGGCTGTCAGATAAAAAAAAAAGTCAGAGGTCTAGCACTTCTGTGGATTCTGCTGCAGAAAATATGCTTTCAAATGTGTTGGGTTTCGAGTGTTTTTGACTGTGCTGCTTGCTGATGTTTGTGTGTCGAGTTGTTTCTGTGTTTTTGTCTCTGACAATAAATCCCAGGTTCTGCCAATACCGGCTCCCACTGATGTCAAGGAGTAGTTATCAACATGCAGCATATTTTACTGGTGGTTGGAACTCTTGTTTTCCTGCATCTCCTTCTTCTCACTTCTGCAAAAGAACTACATGTGCACATGGTAACTTTTTTTTCCCTCTTTGAAAACTTTTGGCTGCTCCAAAGCTGTTCATGGAATCCTGAAATACCCATTTGACCTGTTTCTGTGTGAAAGTTTGTACGTGTTTGGTTTGCTACTAGTTTGTCTGAATACCTTGTGATGCCAGTAGGGGTCTCTGCCTCTCCACGTCACTCACCCGGCCACCAGTGGTGTCCGCTGCGTTTGGCTACTCAAAGAGGCTGAGGCACAAGCCTGCAGTAAGCTCTTGTCAGTTACCGTCGGAAGTCACCAAAAATCATTAAAGGATGTTTTGATGTGTGGAGACTTGTCTGTCTCACTGAGTCATCTTCTGTTCTCTCTTTCTCTTCTGCAAACCCCTGTTTCCTTGACAACCAGGTGCAAGCAAGTAGACCTGTAGACAGGAACCATTTTCACATCTTCTTCTACATTTATGCGATGCCACTCCCAGGGATTGGGATTTTAAATGAGTTTTATTATACATTTTTAGTGACTAAACATGAATGTGAGAGATGAAGAACAAGAGGAGAAGATGAGAATTAATGAGCACACAAAGTGTAATGAAATTTAAATGAAAATAGCAACATAGTCATTACATACAACGTAACCATAGTACCACTCAGCTGCAATGCTTGTGTGAACCAGTTTTAGCAATTGTGAATGACTGTATAATTTGAAATAAAATTACCTTAAGTGGGCAGTTTATTTTTCTATATACAAAGAAACTGACTCCAGTCCACAGTAGCAGTGAATATTCTTGTATCTTACCTGTTTACAAAGCAATACAGATGCATACATAAATGTTAAGATATGAATTTAATGGTTCGATAAGCTTAAACATGTTACTCTGGGGTGCTGTTATAGCTCGCTGGGTTGAGCAGGCAACCCATGCGCTGCAGGGTTATTACAGCTCAGGGCCATTTGCTGCATGCCTTCCTCTTGCACACTCTCCCATCTTTCCTCTCCAGAATTAACTGTCATAATAAAAGCTAAAGAAGGAAAAAAAATTAAAAAAAAAAACACTATTCACAGATGCTTAATGTACATACAGTTCTGTGAAAAAAGTATTTACCCAGTTCCTGATTTCTTCTTTTTTTTTTTTTTTAAATCATCAGACAACCCAAGTAAATACAGAAATGCAGTTTTTAAATGATAATTTCATTTATCAATGGAAAAAAAAACTATCCTGAAAACTTCAGCTAGCTCTATGTGAAAAAGTAAGATTTCACTCACCCCTAAATGGGGACAGTCTTAGTATAGTAAGCCATATTATTTGTCTAAAAAATATCATAAAAAAATCTTCTACACAAGTTTTGAATAAGTTTTGTAAGAATTCCATCTACTTTCATACAAAATCCACCATTTCCAGAGGTTCAAAAAATAATCGGAGAGTTGACTAACAAGCAGTTTCATGGCCAGGTGAGGCCTGTTTCCTTGGTATTTAATGACAAATGAAGCAGATGTAATAAGTTGATTCAAAGCCTTGAATATGTATTTTATAACATTTCAGGGTTAGATGTCAGTGCAAATGAGTAAGACCATTACACTCAAAACCACCAACATTGCCCAATCAAAAAACTGGTTCATTCTTAAGAAGAAGAAATTCACAACAAAAGCCCTGAAAAACCACAGAAGAGTGCATGAATTATTTCCATGCATAAGAAAAACTTCACAATATCAGACCAAGTCAAGAATACTCTTGAGGAGGTAGCCATACTATTGTATGCTATCATCATGTGTTCATGAATGGAAATACAGAGAACTTTAAAAAAAGGCACAAACCAGTGGTTACACTCACATCATCTGTCAAACATGGCAGTGGCACTGTTATTGATAATATGGCAGAAAGTGTGAATGAGAGATCCTTCAAAATGCTGCAAAACTGACTGGAGATCAGTTGTACTGTAGCTTTTAAGTCCTCAGTGTCAAGGTCAGTCCCCTGATCTCAAGCCATTACAGCGTGCGTTTCATCTATTAAATACAAAGCTGAAGGCAGAGAGAGACTCAAGCAGTAATAAAGGAGGGAAATGAGTTTAGGAATTACGTATAAATAAATTACATAATAGTATTTCCTAACCTTGCTGCAGCTATGCTTCAAAACTGGTCTTTACAAACCAATTGATGCTGGTTATGTCTATGTTTTCTACACAGTGAATTGTGTTTTGACGTGACATCTTCATATTGGCACTGTGAACATTTCCAGTAATAGTGGTATAGTCGTAACCATAGCGTCCCAAGCTGTTAGCTGTGTTCAACTGCCAAGAATCATGTGGCTCCACTAATTAGGGGTCACGTGATCTGTTTAATTTGGTAAGTTTTAGTGATTATTGGAATTGTAAAATTATTATCACGACTCAGTTTATCCACAGAAAAATAAAAACAAACTAGCTTTGTGATCATAAAGCAGATTTAACAATCTGTATAAATCACCAGAGGGGCTTTCAGACCAGCCAAGTGCATGCACTGTGCTATTATACCGGGAGAGAAGGGACAAAGCAGGCTATCATTTATAAATAGAAAGATTCGGCACACGCAATGTCACGCTGGAGGAAAATGGGTCTGTTGAATTTGTGTTGAGTAAGCAGTGACTGGAGTTTTTTTTTTATTAGGAGGAAATAGAGCGTTTAATTTCATGCTAATTCTCAGCATTACAGCCAAATGTGATTTAAAAACTCCCTCTGCACTAAGTGCCAGAACTTTCATGTCTGCGTGCATGTGTATATGTGTGTGAGTAAGCACAACAGAACAGGTAGCCAGAGCCCCAAGTCCTCGTCTAAACCCTGCCCCTTCCTTCCTCTGTCAGCTGATGCGCTACGAGCTGCTCTCTCTCCTCCCTCCTTCATCTTTCTTGTCTCATTCTGTCTTTATCGCTGACCAAATATCGTACTCTCTTTTCCTCAGCCTGCCCCTGTTTATCCATCTCTCTACCCTCACTTTTTCTATTGCTCTCCCGCTCCCTGTTTTTGTATTCTTCTTTCCTGCTGTGTCTCATCCCAGGCTGTAATAATATCAGACTGACTAGTGGAGTGCTGTTGTCCGAGCGACTGGCAGAGGGAGCAGTACAGGAGTTTTATTTAGCCCTGCTGCACTCTTTGTGGACCAGGATTCTGAGGAATTATCCCTCCGTTCCACCATCCTCACCCCCTTTACCTACTACTCCTCATCCTCTTCCTGTCTCTCATTTTAAGGGGTGTCCATTTGAAGGCTCTGATATGTTTAGCATTCACCATGAACCCTACAGTCAAGATCCACCTTCAGAATGGGACCCACTTTAACACCTACATGTACCAGGTAGGGACTCGGCATTCATGCAGTGTTTGGATATTTCCAGTGAAGGATTGCCTTCAGCTCAAATAGCTCACTCTGCGGTCTCCACATGTCCTTGCCTGAGTATTGATTTCAGTGCTGATGGCTCTTTTCTAGGTCTGAGATATGGCCTTCTCTCCACCTCCTCTTCCTCCCTCCTCCTCCTTCCTTTTCACCACTATGCCTCAATCACTCTGCAAAGAATGATTAATGTCTTGCAGTAAAGCAAATTGCATATTCGTTTAGAAATGTGGGTACACTGTCACCAACAGAGCCTTTCACTGGTTCATGTGGTTAGTAGCACGTTTTCAACTTCCATTGTTTGTGAATATAATAGAGATAGATATCTGTCATACACTGATTATGAACTCTCTCTTTTTCTGTGACTGCTGTGCATGCTTGACTTGCCTTATGCTTGTTACGGCACGCGTGCAAGAGACAGACTCTACTGATGCGCAACAAAAACTCTTTGTGCTTCTCCTTTCAACCGAGCAGAGGAAGTATTCCCCTCTTATCCTTCCTCTCTTTCTTTTGTCCCCTTTTCTGGCACAGGTTTTGTTTTGCTTTGATGAAGAAAACTCTGATACATGAATGGATGCTATTCTGGGTTTAGGCCTTCAATGGCACGGAGGAGGAGGAGAGAAAGTTGGGAAACTTGGAGGGATTTGACACCTATTTGCACGCTGAATGTGATATTCTGAAACACGGAGACATGCCCGATGTGCCAGCTATGCCATCTTGTGCAATACAATACACCGTGCCATTTTTGTGCTCTGAAGTCTTGCTGTTTTAAAACTTTTGATATGCATATTTTTACAGCAGACTTTCTCCTAGGTTTTATTTAAAACCCTGAAAAAATAATTTAAACTATTTTCACTTTGATTTTTATCAGTGTTTTAGAAAACTACATATCTGGGGAAGTTTTGTCCTTTTATTTCTAAGGTGCTTCGCCTGGACTTTAACATATTTCTGTAAAAATCCAGGTAAGCTTGTACATGAATTCTTTAAGAGTAGTCCTGAATACTATAAATGGTGTAAATGGTGATGCCTTTGAAGACAATAATATCAACAGAAAGCTAGGTAGGTGTAGGGACTTATGGGAATGTAAATATTTAGGATCAAAATGTTAATTTAGAAGTTTTATTTATTTCAGTTCATTCAACTTTGATTGGAGTGGACGTGTAATATGGAATCTGGCAACTTATACTAAGGTTTAATACTGGTCAACGAAAAGGACCAAGACTCCTGTAGACCTCTGGCTAGATTTAATTTGGTGGGAAAAAAACTACAACATTTCTGTAATTGTACAATTTAACTACAAATACATGGACAGGAGCATAAACTAAAAGCTCATTATCTAGATAGAGGGCGATCGTGGCTCAAGAGTTGGGAGTTCGCCTTGTAATCGGAAGGTTGCCGGTTCGAGCCCCGGCTTGGACAGTCTTGGTCGTTGTGTCCTTGGGCAAGACACTTCACCCGTTGCCTACTGGTGGTGGTCAGAGGGCCCGGTGGCGCCAGTGTCCGGCAGCCTCGCCTCTGTCAGTGCGCCCCAGGGTGGCTGTGGCTACAATGTAGCTTGCCATCACCAGTGTGTGAATGTGTGCGTGAATGGGTGGATGACTGGATATGTAAAGCGCTTTGGGGTCCTTAGGGACTAGTAAAAGCGCTATATAAATACAGGCCATTTACCATTTAGATCACCATCAGAGCATTAAAATAGTGTGATGGCAGCCAAACAGTTAACAGTATTAAGCTTCAAAGCTTGTATTCTACAATAATAGAGAGAAAACCCCAACAGTTAAAAGACCCCCTTTGACCAAGCACTTGCCGATAATGAGAGAAAAAACTCCCTTTTAACAGGAAGAAACCTCCGGCTCAGAACCAGGCTCAGGGAGGAGCAGCCATCTGCCGTGACTGGTTGGGGGTGTTCAGAGGAAGACAGGACCAAAGACACAATGTGGAAGAGAGCCAGACATTAATTCATTCATTCATTTCTTAGAGTTAGAAACTGTAAAACAACAATTTAACTTTGTCAAACTTATCCGCCAGTACTTTAACAGGGAAAACAGTGTAGGCTGAATTATGAGCAATTCAGCCTACGCTGGTGCAGTGGGACAGATGTATTTTAATACATGGCTGGGGCAGATGTATTAAAACACATCTGTCCCAGCCATCAGGGTTCGTATTGTTGTTTAGTTTCCACACTGTGCCTTCTGTAGGAAAACTTTCGGAAAAGTTTTTGGTTATACTCGTGCCTCCAGAGCATCAGTCTGAGCTGGGATCTGTCAAGAGCTGCAGTCAGCTGCTGCTGCTGCATCCTTCCCCAGTCTCAAGTGCTGTCACGCCATCATACAGAAGGAAAACCTCTCAGCGGCTTTGTGCATGTTTGTGTTGTAGTGTGTGCAACAGAATGTATCTGCATTCATTTGATGAAACATTTCATGCAAAGTTTGTCTGCTGCTCAAACACTTTCCTAATGAGCTGTTGCCGTGGCGTTGGCAGCAGTGTGAGAGGTGGCGTCATGGCAACAGATTACTCACTGGCTACTTTAGAGCCAACACCCCAGCTAGGTGTTTTTTCGTCATGGCTCTTGTGTAGGTTCGCGCTTTTGTGTCTATATGTATGTCTGTGTGTGTGTCTGTGTGTGTGCGTGCTGATTAAGATTTGCCAGAGGAAGGTCGAGTCCACCTTTCGGCTGTTTGCCACTTCGCTCTTCCTCTCTCTGCAGTGGTGAAGAGTTACAGAGCTGTGATATCTGAATCTCTCCAGGGACTCACTCATTCTCCAGTCTCTGACCCTGCATTCATCTTTGCTGTGGCATCCCTTGGTGAATTACCAAGATTTACATCACAGTTGGTGTAGACAGTTGTCTTTCGATGTGTGCATGTGAAAGGAATTTAGTCAGTAGGCATAATCTCTGATATTGTATTGTAGCTTGCTTTTCTTTGCCTCTCCACAGCAAATGAACAGTTCTGTGGTTTAAATCTAAAAAGATTTAGCCTCACCAGTGCATTATCATGAGTGTGCATTGTATAACTTTATGCAGAAAAAACACTTGATATCTTGGTGTATTTGCAACAGCTGTTCAGCTAGACTTTAGTGAACTCTGTAGGCAGAACTGAACTTTTTCACTGCTATTGCTCATCCACAGACAGAAAAGTGGGTAAACCAAAACTATTTATAGTCATAATGGTGACAGAGAGCTGAATACTGCTGCTCACTTATTGTCGCTTTTGTCTTTACCCTAGCTTTAACAACTCTTCTTGATATAGCTGATCAGCTTACATCATACCATTTAAAAGGTTGCAAACAATAAAATTAAAGAAAATATGAAAAACAACATAAAAATACAATTAATTTAGGATTCAAGATTAAAGAAGATACAAGAAGCAAATTAATTAAAGCAATTGAAAACAGAAGCTAAATAATTTGCAAAAACAAATTTATCGAGGAATTCATTGTTAGGGTGCACTGTGTAGAAATCGGGGTGGTTGGAGAAAAAGAAAAACTAACCACCAGTCATCTAAGTGCAGTATGAACGTACAGTAAAACGCACTGGACCAAGTTTAATATTACCCATAGCACTAGTGTAGCATAGAAGTGATGTACATTGGCAGTTCTCCAATGAGGGCCTTATGTCTGTCAAATCCCTTGGCCACAGAGACCATGCAACTTTTTCATATAAGATGCCTTGATGAGTACAATAAACATCACCATAGAATAAACCTAATGACATAATGATAAACAGTGTCCAAGTTGATGTTTAGAATGTGTTTTGTAGAGATGTAAAATATATTCACGCTGCTGATGTGCGAGATCATAAATTAGCATAAATGATATCATGTAACACAACCCTGTCCTGTGAATCATGTGAATATGATGTGATGTGCGAATGTTTACAGCTTCACTCGCTTTCCTGTCTTGCTTAGTCACAAGTGTCCCTTGTTTCCTTTCCTTCCACCTGCTGATGCTTAGAGAGGAAATGCTTGACCTCAGCGCGTTCAAGCTCTGGCAAGTGTCCATTCATGTTTGCTTTGGCTTCACTCTCCTGTCTTGTAAATCCTGTCACACATTTTAGAAGTACAACTGATCAGTTTATAAATCCATTCTAAGGACACAACGTCCTGGAGTATCAAGTGAGATAGTTTACATTTCTGTAAATTTTTGACTCTCGTTAACAAATCCCAGTTTGCCAACGAGCTGTGGAGACACTGATGAGAATTTCTGCACGTAAAAAAAAGAGTTGGAAAAGTCACAGTGTAGTGGGTTAGTGCCAAATTGCCAGATTTTCACTGTTAGCATCACCGTGGTTCATTTATGTTTGTGGGCTCCTATATCAACAAGCATACTGTTAAGTGATATTACCAGAAGATAAATGAATTACTCCTACTGTAGTCCAGGACATGTTGATACTGTTTCAGTAGATTCTAAGATGTAAAAATTCAATTTAAATCTCTTAAATCTTGGATGAAGTTATATAAGGACATAACACTGTCAAAGCAGATTAAGAGGAAATTCTGTGTTTTCTTTGACTATGATTGACTGTGGCAGTATGATAGTGTGGTACATGATGGTGCACTGTCATCTCACAGCAAAAAGGTCCAAGGTCTGAATCCACTGTCTGACTGGAGCCTCTCTGTGTGGTGTTTGCATGTTTTCCCTGTCTCTTCTTGGGTTCCCTTTAGACACTCTGGCTTCCTCCCAAAGTCCAAAGACATGCATGTTAACTTAATTGCTGATTCTGAATTGGCCGTAGGTGTGAGTGGTTTTCTGTGTTAGCCCTGTGACAGGCTGTACCCTGCCTCTTTCCCTTTGACAGCTGGGATTTGCTCCAGGCCCTCTGCAACCCTTAATTGGATAAGCATAAGAAAATGGACAGATGGATGGATTGAATATGATTGCTGTATTAATTTATTAAGGATCACAGTCAGAGAAGGTGCCATGCTGGGTATTTTCACAGTGATTACATCAATAAGAATAGAAATTAAAAGGTCTATTTCATTACTTTCCAATCTCTTATACAAGTAACTGGGAAATTTAAAAGCCAAAGATCAGCCTTTGGAGAAAGTCTTGGATTCCCTTTATGTGGTGCAGAATACTAGAAAGCAGTATTCCCATGGTGTTGAGTGTATAAAGAGTTATAGTCAGTGCTGAGATTTGGTCTGATGAGCAGTACTTTTAACTTTAAGAGCAGACATGAAATACTGCATAGTTCACTGGGATACATTTAGAAGAATTAAATAACAAAAGAAGAAGGAAGGGCTCTTTCTACTGCTGCATCTGGAATGAAGAGTAGTGTGATGTAGTGTTGACAAGGTGTTAAGGTGCGAAGGGCCAGTATCTGTCATGATCAGGTCCTCTGAACTCAGTCAGTTTTCTCACACAGCAGAAAATAACTGGCAACGTGAAATATAACCACGTCAGTTCTGATGACCACCTCCTAAACCCCCCTCCCACACACACACACACACACACACACACACACACACATTATTCACCAATAAATTCCACAATCTCACAACGCTTTACCTTTAATGCTGAGACAATGACCAACCAGCAAAGTGAGCTCTACTGTTATTTTGACATTGACTGTATCCTCCATATCTGTTATCATGGATGCGAGAGATGTGAATGAGCAGCTGAGGGGGCGGCCTCAGATATGGTTCAGGTGTGTGGTGTAGGTCGAGTCCCCATAGTACCGACCTCTATGCACGCTGCACACGTACAACGAAAACACAAAAATACACTCACACACAAGTAGAAAAGGATAACCGCAGCCACAATAAGTCTTATACAGCTTTTTTGCATTGCATGTGTGTGTGTGTGTGTGTGTGTGGTGGGGGCTCTTTTAGCCATTTTTTTTTATCTGACTCCACTCCAATCTTTTGCCTTCTCCTTCTCTGCACACACACACACACACATATACACACAGCATTTTTTTCATCCTTTAATCCCAAACTGCTTAAGGAAGGGAAAGGGAGAAATCCCTTTACAATGTCTGGGCTCAGCAGTGTTTGGTAACCACTTGCTATCTCACATTGTGGTTGGAGGCAGCCGTGTTCCTCCAGACACCCGGAGTCTTCTCTCTCGGCTCTGTACAATATGCACCCTGACAGATGTCAAAGTTTTCGTCAGCATGTATTGTGCCGTTGTTTCGGAAACGTTAACCTTTTCTTTTTTCTTTGGGTTTTGAGTGGTGAAGGTTATATAGTGCGTTTGGTTTTGAAAAAGAGCACAAAGCCAAAGGCAGTAACGGCAGTTAAAAGGAAGTCATTCAGCAGATAATGTGTTATATGTTACATGTAACAGGTGTTTTTTATATACTTTATAAATACTCCAAGTCATGCATCCGTATCTTTCCTTCATGACGGTGCATGTTTCTCTCATTTGCATTTTCTATGTGTGTGTTTGCTGTTGTCTTTTTTACATGTTGAGATTGGGAGAGAGATGAAGGGATGAAGAGATGAACTAGAAAACGCAAGAGGTTGCCTGTTGAGCCTTTTTTGTCATGATTGAAAGAGAGAGCGAGCTCTAACATCTGTTGGCGGATTTGGGCCGAGCACATGTCTATTGATGCACCCCTGTGGACCCTGTGGAATAAGGGAAAGTAAAATGAACAAGCTGACCCATTTTCCCCTTTCCTCTTGTCACTCGTTTCCTCTCTCGATCTTATTCATTCGCTCCCCTCTGCTCCAAAGTCGTTTTTTTTTATTATTATTATAATTTTTTTTATATATTTTTCTGCTTGCAGCACACCAGACAGGATAAATGGAAATGCAGAGATCAATATGTTTATTTATATATGGTGTGTGGGTTTGTTTTAATGTATTATTTAGATAATCATTTGCAACTCAGCTGGGTCATTATAGAAGAGAATCTGCCTTTCCTGCTGGATGTAATGTTGTTTTTTTATTAAAAAAGTTTTTCTATCTCATCTGTATGCTGGAGTCAGATGACAGAATAAATGTTAAAAGCACCAAGCAAAATTAAGAGACGCATCTTTTTTTTTTCTCATGACATTCAAATTACTAATCCATGCAGACATGTGTTAAATATCACAAACGTGTGGCACAGTGGTAGACACTGGCAGAAAGAGCAGCATCATTAGTGTAAAGCTAAAGGTAAGACTGAAATGTGGGGCTAATTAAAAGTACTGAGAGCAGTGTGGGTCATCCCCCTACATCAGCTACTGACATCATTAGCCTCTTCAAAGTTTACAGTAACAGAACTCAGATACAATTTCACTTCCCCACTAAGATGCATTAACCTCTTGATTAAAATTGAAATCAAACTTACAGGAGAAACAGTCCATCCATCATGCACATTAGTGGGCATAACGTAATTTTTTATCCCTATTATATTTCTCTGTGAAAAGGCTGCATGAACGTGTAAGCTGTTCACACCGAGATTTTATGATTTTTACAAGATATCAAACATTGTTGAAAATGCAATGCATGATATCTTTATTTATATTTAGTAGTTCATTCTCTCTCATATAAATGTTTTTATCTTATAATGCTAGTATAATATTGCAGAGGGTCTCTAGAGATTCTTCAGTAGTGATAATTTATCAGCACATCTGCTTTGCTGGTGAAGGCCAGTGCAAATGGGGCATGTCTTGGAACATATTTTCACACCTGTCAGTGTATTGCCACTGTGGTGCCAGTTTCATGTAGGGCTGCAGTTGTGGAACATTTCCATTCTAACTTTAAAAAACACATCTCCTAGTCAGGGCTGGTGTTTAGGTCATCTGTGCAAAACGTGAGACCAGGAGTGCGGTGTCGTAGCTGCAGCAAGCTTCAGGAAAAAGCATATGTATGTAAGTGGATGTGTGTGTGTGTGTTGGACAAGCAGAGAGACCGTAAGCCGCTGGGTATTGGTTTGGACTACAGCCGAGCTCACAGGAAATGCCAACAAAGCACCAAGTGACATTCAGACAACATGGACAAAACAAACGCACACACACTCGTGCACACACAGATGCACAGACTTCGGTGAACAAACAGCTATCCAATTTTTGTTCCAGTGTGATCGATCGGGGAAAAATATTAAAAATCAACTTCCAGCAGGAGATGTGTGTGCCACCGACTGGTTCTCTGATGTAGAGTGTAGCAGCAGCACTCTTAGTACCTCATCTAATCGAGTACATCTGATCGATTGCAGACAGAATAACAGAAAATCACATAGGAAAGTGGATTAGATGTGGGGCTGTGAGACCAGGAAGCACCCTCTGACATAAGGATTGACTTCACATAGGTTACATTAACCATTAATAACACTAGTGGGGTGAGTGGCTATAGCTCAAGTGGTAGAGCAGGTCAGCTACTAATCGGAAGATTGGTCTGTGTGAATGAAATGTCTGTGAATGGTAGATAGAAGCATTTACATAGAGCATAGAAATAAATGCTTGTGTGAATGAGGCAAGTTGTGTAAAGTGCTTTGAGTGCCCAGTTAGAGTAGAAAAGCATTATATAAGAACCAGTCAATTACCATTCACCACTAGTGCAAAAAAAGCCATGTGGTGACACATCACCTTTCCTTCCACTGATCAAAAGATTACAGTGAGAAGCCTTTCTTGATTTATCTGAGTTTAACAGGATGTGGACCATCTCTCAAACCAGTGCATGTGAAGACGTGACAGTATCAGAATTAGCATGGATGTTTTATGTATTATGTATATGTTATTATTATGTATTATGGTTGTAAGGAAGTAGGATGAGCTGCATTGTGTTAACTCATATTCAGATTCACATACTGATAAAGTACATTGTGAGGTACAGATAGGCCAACAACTACTTTTGTGTAACGTCTACACAAACCTTTTTACTGCTGTCATTTAAAGCACTTGTTTGCCCCCAAAATGAAGCATTGTATGGTCAGGTGAAACTCCATTAAAGTTTATGTACTATAAAAGAATCAAACTTACGGCAGAAAACCGCAGTTCTATGGCAGCCATCTCCCAAACTATTAAAGGTAATGGAGCTATCAATTTACGGCGCCAAAAGAGCATAAAATGTCCATCAAATTTATAAAGTGTGGGACATTTGCGGTTGCTTAGAAAGGGAGCGCTGATATCTCTAGTAGATTTGGAGACTTCTGTGGCAGTAGGAACAGAGAAGAACACTTTTTGTATTAAAATTTTAACTTTCAAATGTGCATACACACACTAACATGTTAACAAGCCAGTAAGCTTAGCCAGTTAGCTTAGCTGAACAATAAAGACTGAAAATTGTTTTAAAAAGCCATGCTCTATCCAAAATTAAGAGCAATAAAACATTTTTTAAAAATTAAAATCTTTATCCTTTAAGCTCAGGTCCTCTACCAGTGGCCTGCTAGCTTGAGGGTCCTGTATAGTATCTTTGCTGTTCCTTGGACTCCGCTCTTCTGGAGATTTCAGATGTCAGTCCTGGGATCTGCTGGAGCCACTCCCAGCCCTTGGTCATTCTTGAGCTTCTTGTGTTCCTTCTTCCTGATACAGGAAGAAGCTACATCTATCGCTACGGCCATCTTCCTCTATGACTGTTAGCTGTAACTTTTTAAAGCTATCATATCAGGCTTTGCTTGACAAGAAATGAAAAGCATGTTTCCCAAAATTCCTAATGATTGTTCGAAACTATGTTTAAGCCTATTTTATGCATCGCTCCTCATAGCAACTGTGTTATTGTCTGTGCTATGTTACTCATAGTACAAGCGGCCTAAATGTACAAAATGGCTGAATATAAGAAGTCTTAAAGAAACTGAGTGGATCGCCCAGAAACCAAGCATCAAGGCACTCATTGTTCAAGGTTTTCAAATGCAGCATTAAAGGACATTCAGTGCTTGCAAGTAGAGCAGGGCGATATGTCCAAAAATATTTATCACGATATACATTTGAAAATTTGCGATAACAATATAACTGACGATATAATTGACACTAGACAAAATACTTTACAACTCCACAACTTTATTAGTGCAAAAAAAACCCATCAATGTATTTTCACTTAAACAAGCAGCTTTTTTATGTGCATTAAAGTTATATAAAAAATTAACAGTGCAAATGCAAATTCCTTGCTGACAGTTTAACCAAAAGGCATTTCCAGTGGAAATTGGCCGACATATCCTCAGCATAACCATGTATAATATCCACAAAACTTAAAAAGAGGTTATACACACACAATACGGTAATATTATGTTGAAGCACAGTACGTATCACTCCGTACTGAAACATTTGACAGATTTTCGAGCGCCGTGTACGACATAAAATCGTTTCGAGGTCAGTAAACACAACCAGAATTCATACATAAGGCACACGGGATTATAAGGGGCACTGTTGATTTTCAGAAAAATCAAAGGATTGATTTTAAGTGTGCGTAATAACGACGGCCCGCTACCAAAAATAGTGCTTTGTTGTGCATCTGACAGATGAAAGCCAAACCAGTTCCACACCACTGAAGTTCCAGAATTTTTACAAACCAATTCTGGTTCATCCGTTTCATTCAATGACCCACTTTCACTCTTCTTATTCTGCGTCGCTGCCATGTGCGTATGTAAACAAAGGCACTGCGCATGTTTTACCCATATCTATCGCGATATTTCATTTTCTTATCAGCCCAACATTACACTGGTATTACTTGCACTTGCAAGTGCGTAAAAGCTTCAGTGAAGTGTATAGCCTTCTGTCAGTAACTGAGGTCGGTGTGTTATAAATGACAGCTGGAGGTGTTCTCATCATTGTCAGTTCTATCACTTATAGAAATGACAATTGCAAGAACTGAGAGACTTTTTCACTGAGGAACAAACTTGTTGTTTCATGAGAAGTTCGTAATCTTATCTGTAGTAGCACTGACGTGACCAAACCAACAATACAGCAATGTAAGGGCCAGAAAATTACCCAGACACTGAGGTAGGCAGAGTGGCACAGCTCACATTTTGTTTATTCAACTCAGATAGTGCTGTTTTTGTACCTAGTGAGTCATGGAATTTCCAGCCTCTTAGACAACCTCTTATCGCAGATGCACAGAAAAAATTTTCCCAGACATCATCTCTCACACAAGAACACTTTTCTTTTTGGAGAAGCCACCCTAGACTGCCCATTATTTAAGTGTTCCCTGACATCCCCTGCTGATAATGTGTTCCTCTTGTTTGTGCTTGTGTCTGGCCACCAAACAGCTCAGCCACATGCATACACTCTTTAACTACGAGACTGCAGCTGGATTCGTGCTCAGTTAAACAAACGCACTCAGCCATTACCTCGATCAGTGATATAGTATTAACCTCTGTATGGGTGTTGTGTGTGTATTTGTTGTGTAGGAGTTTGCCACCCTCACAAAGGAGCTGAACATATGCCGCGAGCAGCTGCTGGAGAAAGAGGAGGAAATATCTGAGCTGAAAGCAGAAAGGAACAACACCAGGGTATGTGTGTCTATGTGTGTGCGCGTGTGTGTCTTTGAGGGCGTGCGTGTGTTTGACGCTGATGAAAACAAACAATGTTTCTAGAATTAGTATTCTCTTTGGTCATGCATACATTGGTGTGTGTGTGTTCGTGCTGTAGCTGCTGTTGGAGCACCTGGAGTGTCTGGTGTCTCGTCACGAACGTAGTCTGAGAATGACAGTGGTAAAAAGACAGGCACCCCCACCATCTGGAGTCTCCAGCGAGGTGGAGGTCCTCAAAGCTCTGAAGTCGCTCTTTGAACACCACAAGGCTCTGGATGAAAAGGTGGACTCTCTCGCTCGTTCTCACACACACACACACATATTGCATGACAGAGGTTAGTTCTGACAAGTAAATGACAAATCTAGAAACTTGAGGACACAATATCTTAACAGTTTCTTGCTTCAAATGTGTCTTTTAACAGAATTTTTGCCTTTTTTTCACTGTTTCTTAGTTATTGACGAACCTCTGTTTAGGATAAAAACAGACAGTGGCTGAAGTCATGAGACTTTATTAAGAGAAAACAGCATTGGCAACAGAATTGTACAACAAATGGATGCAGATGAAAAAAATAATCTGACTCTATATTAATCTCCTAAAACCTGAACTTTTCCACAGCATGCCTGTTTAATTTCTCTTTGATATTTGGGCTGATTGGGACCCGATGAATGTAAAAACAAAGAATCACCGGTTTGTTTGTTTTTTACACAATTTTTGTTTCTAAGAAAAATGAGAGCCACATATGAAGACATTCGTTTTAAATTTTGATAAAACAGAGGCAGTATAATGTCCTTGTAAGTGGATATCTGTCACGGTCTGGGGGCCAGACCGTGGGGGGTGTTGGAGAGAGGGCCCAAACGCAGGACTTAGAGGAATGAACAGTGGGTTTATTTACAGTGAGGTAAATGTACACCACACAATAATTCTCCAAAGTGCTCCCTCGACTCCCGTGACGTGTCTTCTCCCAAGTGCTGGTATCCCGTGCTCTCTGCC
>NW_024582440.1:2163342-2165429 GCF_018398535.1 Haplochromis burtoni
CCAGCCACACCCACCCACACACGCACACACACACACACACACCAGCATGGAACACAAGAGCACAGTGCAGCAAACATACATCCAAGACACAAATAACAATAAAGGTCCACACTGTTCACGAACCCCGAGTCCCCGGAACCGGGTCCGTGACAATATCAGGCTCTTGTAGAGCAAAATTTAGTATGTTGGTCTAGACAACCCAAAATGTGATGTCCACATATATGGATGCCAGGTCCTAGGAGGTTAATATAAAAGTGAAAACTAAAAATCATGTAGTTTAGATTGCTTTGCCTTGAAAGCTTAAAATAACTGATTAAACGTGTGGACGGTGTGTTTGGCAGGTGCGAGAGAGGCTTCGGGTGGCTCTGGAGAGGGTTGCCACCCTGGAGGGGCAGCTAGCAACTACCACGCAAGAGGTGAGCAATGCGTATCTATGTGCAGAGTTTTTATGTGTGTGTGTGTCTATGTGTGTCGTTGATGGTAAGTAAAACATCTGCTCAATCCCTAGTTGACATCTGGTAATGCCTCGAGTGTGATCGGATATACAATTTGCGTATCACGCTGTGTGAGAGTCTTCTCAATCCTCTGTTCATATACATAAAACATCTATGTATAGATGTGTGAAACATAGGGCTCAGGGGCAAAAATCGTCCTCGCAAAGACTCCAATTCGGCCCAATTAGGCTTTGGGAAAGGTGAAGGAGCGCATAGATTTAGAACTTTTAACTCTATTTTAATACGTTTCCAGCCTTTCCTATTGATAAAGACCTCCCCCGTTGTTTTTCACTACCTACTATACAAATATCTACTGAAAAATTTGTCCTCAGCAAACAGATCTTTTAATGTACTTTTACACATTTATCATGTAGACAAACTGAGACATGTCGTTGAAATTGGACTTATTTTCCTCATTAATTCTTATCGGGGATTAAATGTGTAGCTAAATGTCTTTACACCGATGTAAAATGGGTTTGACATTCCTGATTTATACATTAAAAGGTAAACAAAGAACAAATTCTTAATTTGATTCAAAATCAAACCTTGTTACTGTAAATTGCACTGATCAAAGAGTCTTATTTGACTAAAGCGAATCCTCCTTCGCACCTCTTTTCTTTTTTTTTTTGAGCATTATTCATATTTGCAGATATGTAAAACATGAGAGATCTTGTTGTCTGGCAGCCATGCTTCCCTTTGGGAGGCTGGGTTCTGTTCTTGGATCGACTAAGTGACAAGAAAAGTAAGTACGTTTATTCAGTGTTCTTTTTTTGGTCTTTTTAATCTACATTGCAGTTGAACATGGTGAGACAGAGGAAGGATGGTGACTCAGTGGAGCGAACAGATGGATCCAAACCTACATGGAAGGTCTTCCTGGCTGTGTGATTGTTTTTGTGCTATGTGTTTTATTTTGTGCCTGCTGATAGTATTTGTCTGCCCGTCTGCTTTTGTATCTCCTTTCTGTCTTCCTCCTACACAGTGACCCACACATATCTATACACAAAGGAGCATAAATCTTCCTTTACCTTTCTGATTGGGTTGCTAACTCTTGCCCTTCATTCAAGCCTGGTTTGAGGCTGGGGCTGAAACAAACACGTGTGACTGTGAGTGGATCAGATAGAAAAACCAAAGATTTACATCTAAAAAGAAATGTATCAACTTTTTATTAAGAAAAAACAAAAGCATGGAGGATAGGCAGTGGGGGAGGAAAGAAGAGAGAACTGGCTAGAGTGTGGCCATTAGTAGGGTGAGTGCCGTTTAGATGTCACAGAGTGTGAAGTGTGCAAACACACACTCTGTTAGGACATTTATCGATGACACCCGCTGCACTGCTGACAGCCACTGCCCTGCAGTGTTTTGCCACAAGTTCCCACTCCCAACTCATTACATGCAGATGCTTTGTCAGGAACCATTTCTTGCTACACAAGGGGTACCCCCATGAGAGCATTTTCCATTGCACAGGACCACCTATAGTGTCAATTTTCCACATGAGGAAGAACAAAAGCCAAACCAGAAAAGTTTGTCTGCCTGGTACAGTTTTTTTTTCATTTCTATGCCTTTTTTCAGAATCAGAATCAGAATCAGAATCAGAAT
>NW_024582440.1:2167860-2210765 GCF_018398535.1 Haplochromis burtoni
TAAGCCAGATGTACACCAAGGAAGCGGAAGCTGCTCACTCTCTCCACAGCAGCGCCGTTGATGGTGATGGGGGTGTATACCCCATTTCACAACATAAAAGATTCAATATAAGGCAAAAATCTCTTTTTCTGTCAAGCACCTCTGACATTTTCTTGGCTACAGCAGTTACCTGCTCCTAGTGTCATCACTGCATGTCCCCCGACAATGACAACATCACCACATCCCTTTGGCCTTATCACATCTGGGACTTCTGTGTGACCTCTGCTAGCCCACCCTGCACTGTGAAAAACGCCACTAAAGCCGACGAGTCCTGACAAGTTGAGAGTGAGAACGGACTGATGTTGCAACCAGCCCTCAGTGAGGAATATTTTTATTCAAGAAAGCAAAAAAATGAAAATGCTGTTTTCAGCATTACAGGGTCCTACACAGTGATAGTGACACACTCTTAGTTCGTGAGCTCGTACCACGCTGTTTTACAGTCACAGGGAGCCACTCATGGATCCCCAGGTGTGCCATATTACACAGTTTCACACTATTTAGCCCTATTTCCCCGGGCATTTGTGTGAATCTTTACGTTTCTGTAAGGAAGTCATGCACAGGCAAAATGGAAACACAACGGAGCAGAGGGGGTCCTACTAACTTTGGCTGCCCACTGCGTTGCTGTCTGAATGTGTCCCTGAAGATTTGTTTAATTAAGAGCCTGGAATTAACTGCACTCTGAGCTTTGGAAAGAAGAGAAACAACATCAAAACAACAACATAGCAGCCTACCACCCTCACATAACCCAACCCTGTATGCATAAAACCCACCACTCTGATCTAGGTCACTCAAGAACTTTATCAGCTCTAAAACTCTAAAACAAGAACTTTATCAGATACCCTCCAAACACAGCATGTAGATTTGCATCTGTGTAATACATGAGATGCATTTTATGTGAAAAGTGTATATAATGATGGATCTGCTAATTGTATGTGTCTGCCTTACAGAGACTTCCCAATGGCTCTATAGATGCCCACGATGACGGCAGCAGGGCATCTGAGCTTCAGGAGCTGCTGGATCGGACCAATAAAGAGCTGGCTCAAAGCCGCGAGCACTGTGCCACTCTTAACCACCGCGTCACTGAGCTCGAGGCAGAGCTTGCGAATGCACGCAGAGAACTGAGCCGCAGCGAGGAGCTGTCAATCAAACAACAGAGGGAACAGAGAGAGGTGACAGTAAAGGATGGAGTCAAAAAATGTGCTTTGGTTCTGGGAGCAAGCAAATGTTCAACTTTGCAAGGAAGAAAAATTTAAACATTTTCCTCATAAATCAGTTGCTGATTTATGAGGAAATGTCGTGGACCTCTATTACTCCCTATCTTGTTATTTCACAAAGTAACAAGATTCTTCTTATGCCATTGAGTCATATTCTCAGTCCTTCAAAAAGACCACATTGCATAAAGGCAGATAGATTTGTGTATTGTGGATGTAGCTATTTCAAGTAATTAATTAGAAGAAACTTTTTAAAGTTCATTACATTTTGGGAAAATATGTAATGAACTTTACAAATATATATAAAATATGTATATATAATGTATATAATATTAGTGACCCTTATTCCACCAATATATTTAATATACTTCTTTAATATTTAATAGATTTCTTTTCAAAGCAACATTAGTTATGCAATTAATATTAATATCAAGAAAGAAATATTATAATTATTGCAAAGTTACTATTAGTTAGCATATTATGCAAAACAAAAAACTTTGCTTTTCTCTAATAAAACTTTTATTCCAAGTGTAATCCATACTATTATTTTAAAGCTTCCTTTGACTCTAGTATCTGTTCATTTTCAGTAATTTCAAGTAAACATTGTTTTTTGTTGTATTTGTATATATGAAAAAACTCTTGGTCTGGGTCATATTGAAACCAAAAACCAGTCAGTCCTCTTCAGCATGTCCTGTACCACAACTACTCACCGAGACACATCCCGGGGGCATCCTGATCAGATGCCCAAACCAACTAAATTGTCTCCTATTAGTGTGGAGTAGTGGCTTTAGTCTGAGTCCCGCTGAAATAACCAACCTCCTCAGCCTTCATTTCTCCCACTTGTATCCCTGGTCTTATTATTATAGTCACCCATGACCATAGGTGAGGGTGGAATGTAAACACAATTGACCTATAAATTGACATCAGCACCAACCTGCCTGTTGGTCTTCCACTCCACCATCACGTGAACAGGACCCTAAGATGCTTAAATTCTTCCATATGGTGTAGCAACTCATGCTAGACCTGGAGTGTGCACACCGCCCTTATCCATCTGAGAGTCATGACCTAATAGTCAAAAGTGTTACTTCTCATCCAATGTTTCACACTCAGCTGCAAACAGCCACAGTGCAAGCCGGAGGTCACTGTCTGATGAAGCTACCAGAACCACATCATCTGCAAAAAGCAGAGACAATATTCAAAGACCACCAAACCCTCTACCCTCCACCTCCGGCTGCCCCTAGAAATTCTGTCCATAAATATTATGAACAGAATCGGTGACAAAGTGCAGGCCAGCCTGCTCAGTGTGACTTACCGCTGGCAATGCGACCCAAGCTCTCGCTGCAGCTGTACAGGGACCAGAAACGACTGGAAACAACTTAAAGCTAATCAGACACAACAGGCAGTTTTAGCACACATTTTGCCACAAGCTTTGCTCAGGGCAGGGCTGTGACAGGAGGATGGAGCAGTTGCTTACTTCCCGTCTGTGATTCAGGAGAAAAGGTAGCGTTTGTTGTCAGCCGATATTCCAACTAAGTGTTGGACATACATGAATGAGTTTTCCTCATTCCCAGAGATGATGAATCCAGCGATGGAGTCTTTTTTCTTTAAAATGACCGACAGAGTTCCCATACATCTCCTGGATAAAGTGTGTTTCTTTAATTTAGGAACCGTGGCAAACATTAACTGAATACTGAAAAATAAATCGGTATACTATCTATCTGGTTATACACAGGGGAGAAGTACAGTATAAGCAGTAAACAAGGATCACTTAGCAGTCACTTCCATCTTGGTCCAGCGTAGCAGCGTAGCCATTTTGATCAGTGTACAGTTTAAATTTTCTTGAATGTTTAAAAATGCACTGATGAAAACCTGGAGATGGATAAAAACTAAAGCTTAGCTAAAAACATTTGCTCCCTGCAAGTGTAGTAGACATGATCGACTGTTACTATATGACTTGATTGTTAATGTTGTGTTTCTCCACCTGCAGAGAGAAGATATGGAGGAGAGGATAACGACATTGGAGAAACGCTATCTGGCTGCTCAGCGAGAGACGACACACATCCACGACCTCAACGACAAGTTGGAAAACGAACTAGCCACCAAGGACTCCCTGCACCGACAGGTAACACTCGGCAGCATTAGCCACACACAGTTAAAAACCCAACAGTCTGCATAATGAGCTTTATTACAGGCTGAGTGCATAATTGTCATTCAGAAACATGCATTTGTAGATAATTGTTTTTAAAACAAAAGTTAAGTGGAAATAGATGATGGTTGACCTGCTTAATGTCACCTTTCTAAACAAACAACAAGGTAGGCATTTCTGTCATAAACAGCCATTCAGTCCGTTTTTAAGAATGTTTTCATTCCTCTGCTGTATTCAGGCATCCTTGACTGTTTTATAATGTTAATGTGTTGTTAAGGGATACCAGAAATATCACATTTATTTTGATACACTGTGACATGAGTGTATTAATTGTGCATCCAGGCTTATGTGTGCTGTTTTTATTTCTTTTTAATATTTCATGCCTCGGCCATCTGCAAAAATACATTTAAAGTTTGGGAGAGTATTATCGTCAGTGAGTGAGCAATCGAAACACGCTGCTCCGAGGTTCATGTGTAGTTCAGGGTGAATCTAAGTTCAGCTCCGCATGGGAAACACCAGCAACATCCTCTGTGAATGACCATATGTTATGTCCTTGCTACTCGCTGGCTGCAGTAGACTGATTACACCTCTCTTGTGATTGCAATAATATCACTCGTGTGTGTGCGTGTGTGTGTGTGTGTGCGTGTGTGTGTGTGTCTGTCTGTCTGTCTGTCTGTCTGTCAGAGTGAGGAGAAGGTGCGCCAGCTGCAGGAGATGCTGGAGATGGCAGAGCAGAGGCTGGCTCAGACCATGAGGAAGGCTGAGACACTGCCAGAGGTAGAGGCTGAACTGGCACAGAGAGTGGCAGCGCTCTCCAAGGTAACACACACACACACACACACACAAAGCTGTAGAAGCTTTTGCAAATGTTACTGATATAACAAGATTCACATGGCTTACAAATAAAAAACATAGATAAGATTGCAGGAGAGCAGTGTTCTTCTTGAGGCAGTTGTACAGACATGTGCGTGTCTCCCCCTGCAGGCCGAGGAACGCCATGGCAACGTGGAGGAGCGGCTCAGACAGCTGGAGTCACAACTGGAGGAGAAGAACCAGGAGCTAGGAAGGGTGTGTGTGCCTGTGTGTATGTGTGCAGCAGCCCTGCAGGTTCTCTCTGACCTCTCACGATAATGCGTGCACGTGCGGGCTGATGCCCCACATTAGCTGGATGCCTTGACTCTTGGCTGTGTGCTCCCTCATGCATACATGTACATACGCAAACACACAGGAAACACACATTCAAGAAGAGTTCTTTATTTTCCCGGTGCACTGTTGCATGAATTCAAACCAAATTCACATATCTTGCTGCAACACATGCACACACACCCCTCTCCCCTATAAGACTGATTGGCTGCTATCTTTAGACTCTGAATAATTCACGCAAGGCTAATTTCTCTCGCTCTCCATGCGATCTCATGACTATATTTAGTAAAAAGAGCTTTCTGAGGATGCAGATGGGTGTTTGTGTTTCCCCATGTCAATTTAGGTGAATTAAATTACTGCAGAGTACATATTAAGCAGAGCGCTTCACGTTTAAGAGAAGCCATTTAACCCCCCTTTTTTATCATGATGTAAATGACTGTAATTAAATCATTCAGACTGTTAGATCCATTGTTGGCCAAGAAGACCTATATCTGGCAGCTGGTGATCTAGGGCTAAATACACACTTCATCCTTTAATCCGTGTAGAGATGCCTGATTAGCTGCATAAATACACCCACGTTGAGTCTGTATCAAAGAGAAAATTTGATGATGTCATTCCTCTCGTCTGGTTTCTCCGTCTCTGCTCATCAGGCTCGTCAGAGGGAGAAAATGAACGAGGAGCACAACAAGCGTTTATCTGACACTGTGGATCGTCTGCTCACCGAGTCCAATGAAAGGCTGCAGCTACATTTGAAAGAACGCATGGCTGCCCTGGAGGACAAGGCAAGGCCTGTGTACACGCGCTCATCAAAGCAACAGCATCATCTCATATTGTTGTTGTTTATGGTTCACAAACCAAATTAATGCGCAGTACAAGACATGTTCTTCTTAGAGGACAGATCTGTTCAGATGCAGGGTCATGTCTGGTTTCTATTGTTTTGTTTTGTTTTTTCTCAGAACGCTCTCATTCAGGACCTCGAGAACTGCCAGAAACAACTTGAAGAATTTCACCACACCAGGGTTAGTATGGCTTTGGTGAATCACCTAAAAACCATTAAAAAAACACAATTGTCTTCTTGCTTTCAACGTTCCTGCCTCATAATAACTGGTGACTTTTTACAAAAATACAGTTTTCTTGTCCATGTGTCTTGACTCTTTTAATTTCATACAAATTTTTAGGAGGTGATATGAATCAAGTCATGTTATGGATTAAATTTCCCACAACCATACAAAAAGTAGCTGAAATGACCTCCACTTTAAAAACTAGCTAACCACCTTCAAGAGTTAGTCAAACCTATTGGGAATATTTGCTATAAGCAAGGCTAATTTTGGCATGGCACAGTGACCTGGAAGATTTTGTTACTTTCACACAGAGTCAGGTCAATATGTCTCTATTTCTCTTATACTTAGTGCACAAACAACCAATATCCATTTAGTACTTTAGTTGTTCTAAGGCTGAGCACACATTTTTCTTTAATACTTAATAGAATATTCATCCTTGATCAAATATTTTTGTAAGCTAGACTTTTTACTTGGACTTTTACTTAGCCTTAGTCTTGCTATTTTTTGCTTAAGAAAAAAAATCTATTGTCCATAATGCCTCCATTTTTCCTTTAGGAACGTCTGATTGGAGAGATTGACAAGCTAAGAAATGAGATTGACCATTTGAAACGCCGCAGTGGGGCTTTTGGAGATGGAACTCACCCTCGGTACATATAGCTGTTCCTCTGCGTTCCTCCTCGTTCCTCTGTCCTCCCTCATACCACCATTTATACTTTACCGTACTATCCGTCATTTTTTCTGATCTGTTCCACGTATAAAATTGCAGATCTCACTTGGGTAGCTCCAGCGATCTTCGCTTCTCCGTGGTTGAGGGCCAGGATGGCCACTACAGCACAACTGTGATCAGGCGGGCACAAAAGGGCAGACTTTCAGCGCTGCGAGACGACCCAAACAAGGTGGTTATTGTGTTTTTTGGGTTTTTTTCATATCCCCAAAGAAACCCCACAGCTCCTTGCATACACACACAAACATGATTGCAGAGATCGAGATCTCATTTCAACTGCTCTTCTAACCACATGCAGCTGCTTACGGGTGCTTAATCCAGGTTCATATCTGCTTTGCTAGTAAGTGTCAGTGCTTGGCTGATGTGTGATGATCCTCATGCCTAACTTCCCATTTTCTACTAACCTCTGTGTCTTCCTGTCTCTCTCACTTGCTGCCATGGACATGCTGTGTGATGTAAGTTTCCTGTTCATCCATTTATTCTCATAGCTGGCCACAAGTGTCATATAGTGATTTTTAAGTGTATTGCATTTAATCAGGACTCATCCATGCAACACGTTCTTTATGTATATTTATATGTGTTTTTTTCAAGGATGTGTTGTATTTGTGTTGTATTAAAAAATAACCATTGTTGGTGTGCGTATGCCAATGTGTATATGCTCTCTTTAGGTGTGTGCGGTGTTTGAACAGGACTACCCATCTCTGCGTGGGAGCGTCAGCCACCTCCTTGGCAGCGACATTGAAGCAGAGTCAGACCTGGATGATGATGTTAGCTCAGCCCTGCTTTCCCCCAGCGGTCAATCAGATGCTCAGACTCTGGCCCTCATGCTGCAGGAGCAGCTTGATGCTATCAATGAAGAGATAAGGTGGCGTTTACAGGCACATTACATTGCAGCTTCAGTCCCCGTGGGGAAGTTGGGATCAGTGCAACACCAAGAAAAAAGATACAGATAGGAAAAGTTCACAATACCAAATACAATACCAAACCAGCTACATGAAAAGGAACATGATGACGACTGTGCAACTAAATAAAGGTGCTGAAAAAAAGGCCCGGAGTCAGACAGAATGCACCATGACCGATAGAGACATTTTATTTAGAGTCATCTCAAGGTCCCCATACTGTAACATAAAGACCCTATAATAATACAGATAGAAAACTAATGATCCACTGATCCCCTATGGGCAAGCAGTAGTGGAAACAAAAAAACTTCATTATAACAAAAAGACACCTCCAGGCTCAGGAATAGAGGCCGTCTGCTGTGAACAGTTGTGTAGACGAGTAACCAAAGTGAGGAAGGAGGGCACAAAAAGATAACAAAAAAGCATAAAGGACAAAGCACAAACTACGCCAGAGAGAAGGCACAAAGCTACTGGCATATAATAAATGCATTGACAGTGAAAGAAAGGAAAGCAGAGGAGAGGAGGTGCTCAGTGTATCATGGGAGGTCTCCAGAAGGCTGACTCTATAGCAGCATAACTGACAGGTGTTTCAAGGTCATCTAATACACACATAATGGAAAGTTTGATCAAAAAGATGTCTTTTAATCTTAATATTAAAAGCAATGGGGAAGGTTTAGCTCTGAAAAAAAAAAAGGTCTGGACACTGGTTCCATGCAAGAAGATAGCTGAAGGCTCGGCCTCTACTTTTGGAACCTCTATGAACCATAAGTAAGGCTGCTCTATTGTAATAATATGGTACTGTGAGGCTTTTAAGATGCGATGAAACCTGATCATTCAGGACTTTGTGAATTCAACTTCCTGATTAAAAGAGCTTTTAAAGAGTCAACGGATAAATGCAAAAAAGAAAAAAGTGAGAAGTACAGTTGTGAGTAAATCATCAAGGGGAAGGCAGAAACAAAATGCAATTACTGTATACAAAAAATAGACACAGAGATGATTTCAGGTTGATAGAACCTTTCACTTATTTTTCCTGCTGAAACAGGATGCTATTTTCTTTTTCTTTTTTTTTAACAGTTTATACTAAACAAGGTCCTCATTTTGACACCTCACAATATGCTGCAGGAAAGAAATTGCAAAGTAGCTGCTGATTATGCTGCAAAAGAGCCACACTCCCTCAAAGCAATAAAATCGTAGTTACACTAATGGTGTTTTATATCCATTATTTTGGGATTATTGCTCTTTTTCATCACACTTTAACCAGTTTATTTAATATCATATATTACCGTTTCCTAGATTTACTGAAAACAAGAAACATTTTATCACTGCGTGCAGAACAAGAACTAAAGATGAAAAAAAATTCAAAGTAAATAGGAAAGTAATTATTATGGATTTTAAATTACTTTATCGATCACTGCAAATATATTATCTGTAACGTACGAGTTAGTTAAGAGACAGCAGGCCAAGTGCTCGACTTTACCGGGTATCTGTGCGTGTGCGTGTGACCAGGATGATTCAGGTAGAGAGGGAGTCTGCAGACCTGCGCTCCGACGAGATTGAGTCTCGCGTGAACAGCGGCAGCATGGACGGACTCAATGTGACGCTACGACCACGGGCCCTGCCCACTTCCGCCACTGCTCAGTCGCTGGCATCATCCTCCTCCCCACCCACCAGCGGCCACTCTACACCCAAACATCACGGGCGCAATACCAGCCACCATCTAGGCATAATGACTCTGGTCAGAAAGCACACACGCGCTAAGCCTGTCATATACACACAGACAGCAGTATGTGGAAGTTAAACAAAAGTGATCTTACCATGTGCTGTTTTGTTTCTTTTAGCCAAGCGACTTGAGAAAACACAGAAGGAAAGTAGCAGTAAGTTTGCAAATGTATCTTATATCCAACAGTCTGGGTTTTTGACTGTTTGTCTCACTGTCTACTTTTCCATCTAAGCTGAGTCACCTTTGTTTTTTTCAGTCCCCAGTGGAAGTGGACAAAGCAACTATCAAGTGTGAGACATCACCTCCTTCTTCCCCCCGCAGTTTACGGCTGGAAACCAATTTTGCCCAGTTCACTGGCAGTTTGGAGGATGGACGAGGGTAAATACACACATTCACACGCTCACACTAACAGTAACACGCAGCGAGTAAATGAAGACAAACTGTGTCACACTGGAGAGGACAAAGGCAAAGGTCTAAGTACCAGATTTAACAAAAACATACTACTATGTCCTCTGTGGGCACCAAATTATTGTTGATGGTAATGTAAATGCCATATTAATACTATTTTGGCTACTCTTTGCTGCAGCAAACAGAAGAAAGGAATCAAATCATCCATTGGGCGATTGTTTGGAAAAAAAGAGAAGGGACGAATGGACCAAACTGTTAGCAGGGAAGGACAGCCTCTACCAGCTTTATCAGGTACATTGCAGACTACAAACCACATAACTGCCCACGTTCATCCACACTGTATGAGTGATTGTGCATTTACAGAGAAAGAGACACATATACTTATTTAAACTAATTTAATTACATGTAAATCTTGCATGTCATTTTGTTACACAAGTACCATATAAAATGTTACATGAATGATTAATTATTTGACTGATAAATAAATCTTTGATTTTATATGTTTCAGTTGCATTTTACTCAAAATCTGTGCTTTATGTTTATCAAGTACGAAGAATCAATATTTTGAGGGTGTCATATTTCAGACTTTGAGATGGGGATCGGTGACACTATGACTCTGGGAAAACTGGGCACGCAGGCTGAGAGGGACCGAAGACTGAAGAAAAAGTAATGATCAATTTGTTTTTCAGTTGTTGCTAAAATGATTTAGAAAGCCATCTTTTTTTATTATTTACTTACATGTCTGCCTTTACTTTTAATACCCTCCTTAGGCATGAACTTCTGGAAGATGCAAGAAAAAAAGGCCTGCCATTTGCTCAGTGGGATGGGCCTACTGTTGTCTCATGGCTAGAGGTATTCCACTAATCTGCAAACCCTTCCCAGTTTCCATAAAAGTGACCTCTATTTATGCCAGGCTGCCATCTGTAGGAGATGAATGCAGTATTATCAGTTACCGAGCTGACACGTGGCCCGATCTGCACTAACTTCTTCTATAATTATGACCATTTATGGGGAGAGTGGTAATGACGTTGAATGTCTTGATGACTCTCACCAGCTGTGGGTGGGTATGCCAGCCTGGTATGTGGCAGCTTGTCGTGCCAACGTGAAGAGCGGAGCCATCATGTCAGCTCTGTCAGACACAGAGATCCAGCGGGAGATTGGCATCAGCAACCCTCTGCACCGGCTCAAACTCCGCTTGGCCATCCAGGAGATGGTCTCTCTCACCAGCCCCTCTGCGCCGCTCACTTCCAGAACGGTAAACAAACACACCCACTGCACCTCAGATAACACAACTAAATGTTTCTTACAGGCACGTAATTATGCAAACATAAATACTTAATACATGAGTAAATAAGCTCCTCGAGCAAAGAAAAAAAAATCCAGGAATGTGACATGAACAGTTTTTCAAAAGCTGATCCACTTTTCGTCTTAAGCTTCACTCTGCACTCTCAAGTGATGCCTCCTCACACTTTTTTTGTGCTTCTGTTCAGACTGCAGTAGAGGCTTGATTCATGCCTTCAACTAGGCTGACTTGTCCTTTTCAGCTGCCATAAATTGCATGGGTTACCGTGGGGAAACAACACACAACTAGTGCCAGATAAAGCTACAAGCTACCTGCCTGAAATACACTCCCTCCCTTGGCATCACTCAACACAATGTTTGTCTCTGTGTGTGTGTGTCTTTTTGTCTGTGTGTGTGGGTGCGTGGGGGTTGAAATGTGTGAAAATATACATGAGTGCATTCTTGGGTGTGTTTGTGTGCGCCTGCGTGTATGCATGATTTTTTTTTTTTTTCATGTCTGTGTGTGTGTGTTTGGGTGTGTTCTCGTCCTCTGAGCAGTCCTCCGGAAATGTGTGGGTGACTCATGAAGAGATGGAGAACCTGGCTTCCTCCACTAAAGCGGTTAGTACCATCTGGGTGCTCCCTTCCCCATTACCCCCACCTGACACCCTCTCACGCTCACGCTGTCCCCACCGTGACACACATATGTCCTCTCCTGGAAGACCCCTTTCAAATGTCGACTAAACCATACACTAATATGCATCAATGCTTCTGCTGGTATTTGTATGTGGATTGGATGCTAACTGATGTAAACTGTGGTCATGTGATCTGCGTCTTCATACAAAGGTCAATTAATACTACGAGTGCTGATATGTAATTACTGCAGAGATCTTGCGTGCGTATGTTTCTGAATGTTTAGTATGTGTGTGCTTGATTAGCTCCTGTCTCTCTAACTCAAACATTATCTTTACCATGCTGCTACTCAGGAGAATGAGGAAGGCAGCTGGGCACAGGTGAGGCTGCTGATCTGCAAAAATCTGTCTACATACAGAGTGAAAGTGCACAGAGGCTCACACACAGATATTGCCACAATTGTGTGGCTACTCTTGTGAGGACATGCGACAACATAATGCATTCTTTTGCCCCTTCCTTATCACTTTCTCACTGCTATTGTTATCTGTTATCTGATATTAAACCTAAAAAGGTTATAAACCTCAAACAGGCCTTGGTGTGAAAGGGTGTGAGGACTCTAAGGACTAGCATTCGGGTCCTCACTGTGTGATATGTCCTCGCTTTGATGATCAAAAACTCAAAGTGGTCCCCATGTAGATAGCTGGACAGGTACACACTTAAATAAAGTTACAATTCAGGTTACAGTGTGTAAAATAGATAAAACCAATAGATATCAGTACCGGTAGATAGAAAATTGCACTCACCCTTCCGCTTCAGTTACGGTGGCTGCTATAGGACAAAACACTCTGGCTGCCGATCATCTGTGGGCGATCTGTAGCTGTCGATATGCCAGGTGTCCATATCTATTCATTCTGATGGAGGATATAAAACTGGCGTTCTACGTCTGTGGCCGGTCTCTGGCCACACGCATAAAACTTGATTAGGAAAAATGGCGATCTCCATCTCCACCACTGTATACAAGATGGAGGGGTAACACAAACCAGCAGTTATTTCTATGTATTTGTTAATGGAGTAATTCTAAGTTTATGAGGATCCATCAGTTTGTTGGAAGATGTAATTATCAGTGTGTAGATATAAATAAAATAAACACTCAAAAATGAATGACTGTACCTTTAAGTCAACTTTGTTTTCAGATTATATATAAATAATAATAGCGTATGACATAAATATATAACAATGATATGAAGTGATAATTATTTTCTACCTATTAATAGGTGGGTTATATAGCTTAACCAGCAGCTGTTGTTGAATGTAAACAAAATATTAAGTCTGTTGTTAGCATTCTTGAGTCTGTTAACAGGGGTATAAAAAGCACTGAAAACATTTCTGGCTAAGAAAAACATGAGTGCTACTTATTTGTCTCACTGTACCACTAAGATATTAGCATAACCCAGATTGCCTCAGGGACAGATAGATAGAGAAAGATAGATTTGTACTATGTAAAAGTGGTACCGTGTAAAGTAAAATACACTAGAAGACAGATTTTTTTAATATATGTACATAAAATGCAGTGGAAGCGATAATATATACACGTGATATATAGAAGTAATAGATTTGTAAAATGGAGCCATAAACATTGTTCAGTCCAAATTATTCCCTGTGAAAAATATCACAGAGAGTTTTTCTAGTCTTTCATCTTTCTGTTACACTCATCATTGGATGCTGTTCTCCCTTACAGACTTTGGCATATGGAGACATGAATCATGAGTGGATAGGAAATGAATGGCTGCCCAGCCTTGGTCTGCCTCAGTACCGCTCCTACTTCATGGAGTGTCTGGTGGACGCAAGAATGCTGGACCATCTGACCAAGAAGGACCTAAGGAGCCACCTCAAAATGGTGGACAGCTTCCACAGGTCTGTAGCTGTGGCCATTAGCTTAGCTTCTGTTTGATCCGCTTTCTCTTTCATCTGCTAACTGGGTGCATTAGCAATGGAGATGAGGAGGCTAATGGTGTATATGTGCTGCTCTGTGTTTGTGTCGGTCTGTGTATTAGGGCTAGTCTGCAGTATGGGATTATGTGCTTGAAAAGACTCAATTATGACAGGAAAGACCTAGAGCGGCGAAGAGAGGATAGCCAACATGACATGAAAGGTAGAGTTTACACACACCCTGATACACACATAGTGATAAAAAAAAACATAACACAGATTCATAAGCAAGCACGCATCGACACAGCGAGAGTCTCGTCAGGCCAGAGTACCACCTAGTGGTTTTATCTGATAGCGTCAGGTTGGACTGAGCATTCAAACAGCTGCTCCTTCAACTGTCAAAAAGCCAATCTTATGATCTAAAACCTCACTTGCCAAAAGTGCTCCACACACACAGACACATGCACACACTTAGACCTAGCCAGACCTCTCGCTCTTCTGACCTTGAGTTCAGCACATGAACTTGACTCAGCTGTCGTGTCAGATCAGAATCCTGCCCTGTTTACACACGCATAAACACACACACACACATGCACACACCCCGTCTGTTCCAACTTCGAAAGCTGGCTGACAGCTGTGCTTTAAATGAACAAAGGGAGTGTGCCCGTGAGTTGACACTATGTGGACCTGCACATTATCTCTCTATTGCTTTCTCTGAACTTTTCTACAAATGACATTTATTTTACTTCAGGGTGGTCTGTTTAAAAAAATGTTTGGATATATTAATCATTCACAGTAATCATATACAGTATATTAAAAAGTAATAACATTTGTCAGTCTCAACATTTAACATTTTTGTGCAATTTTCTGGTATATATAATAATGTTAATAATACATAAAATTTTACACAGTGTCACTGCTTTTTTGGGACAGATTAATGTTGACAGTCTGTCAGCATTGGTATGTACCATGTATCGGATTTATTCTTCCTTTATTGTAGATGTTTTGGTGTGGACCAATGAGCAGGTGATCCACTGGGTCCAGTCCATTGGTCTAAGGGAGTATAGCGGCAACTTGCTGGAGAGTGGCGTTCATGGAGCGCTCGTCGCTCTGGATGAAACTTTCGACTACAGCAGCCTAGCACTCATCCTGCAGATTCCTATGCAGAACACACAGGTGGATATAAAAGAAAATAGATTGACTCCTTACACTCGACATGGAATGACTGAACTGATTTTTAGGGGAAGAAAAGTTGGATTTTTGTATAACAAAATTGAAAGTATAGTTTTGTCCATTTTATAAGGAATTATGAAAAAAGTCCAAAGTCTCTGTGCAGAATATTGACTTAAACCTAAAATAAACCAGTAAGTTGTGTTTAATTTCAAATTGCAATATCTCACACATTTTACCCATTCGATTTTTGTATAGTGAACAGGTATCTTTACCCAGAATTCAACTATTTTCTGGCCAGGTTTCAGTACACATTAGCAATCTGGCCCAGTTGTCTATATTTAAAAGTCATAGGCTCCAGCCTGCCTGCAACGCTGAATTGGATATACAGAAGAAAAGGGATGTACTGATTGATGGATGTTCAACCAAAAAATGTTTCTTTATTTAGAGGTTGTTTTACTGTATTCAACGGGTTTTTGTTTTTCAGGCGCGACAGGTTCTGGAGAGGGAATTCAACAACCTGTTAGCTTTAGGGACTGACCGCAGACTCGAGGAGGTACCTCTCAAGCTGCTATATAAATCAAATACAGTGTTGTTTGAAGAAGGCAAATTTCCTCACCTTGCTTTTCTGTCTTTGAAGAGTGGAGATGACAAGTCCTTTCGACGCTCTCCATCATGGCGCAAGAGGTTTCGGGCACGTGAAGGAGGGACTGGGCTGGGGATGATGGCAGGCTCCATGGAAACGCTGCCAGCTGGCTTCCGCATGCCGTCCATGTCCATGCCACCTTCTATGAATTTGGCATCCAAGAAACAGCTTCAACCTGAAGGTATGTTACAATACTAAGCAATACCTAGTTCATTTTCTGTATGTAGCTATGAGCCTCACTGTGGTTGCCTTGACTAACTGCATGTCGTGTCCTCTCTGTCTTGCTGTGCTCAAAATCAATTGCGTGCAATGCTCTCAAGCTCCTCCCCCAGCAACCCCGAGACTTGATCCCTCGGCTGTGCGGACCTATTCATGTTAACTACTCTCTACTTACTAACAGGAGCGTTAATGCTGACAGGTAAGCGAACAGAAGCTGGACAGGATACTGTGGTCACAGCTAGCATTGTAGGACTCTAACTTTCAAGAGGCAATTAACAAAAGGTGTGCAGGCTAAGTCTGAGAGTTTACTACTGCATATACAATAGATCAATCAAAGCAGAAGCTGTATCCAAAATTTTAATCATCATCAATCAATTCAGTTCTTTTTTATATAGAGAGAGAGCTCAATCACAATAAGAGTTGCCTGAAGGCGCTGTATATTCTAAGGTAAAGATGCCTTCTATGAGCAAGCATTTGGCGATAGTGGGAAGGAAAAACTCCCTTTTAACAGGAAGAACCCTCCTGTAGAACCAGGCTCAGGGAGACAGGACAAAAGAGACACTGTGGAAGAGAGCTAAAGACTGGCAGCATGTTGTCATCACCTACCTGAGCTGGTGGATGGCGTTAACACCCAAGTAGAGAAATATGACAGCTCGAGGAAGTAAGATTTTCTAATTCATACCATAGTTGCAGTTACCAAATGGATGAGTTTGAATCTTGGTGACCTTGAACTCAAGGTCAAGGTCAGAAGTCAAGTTTTCTGAAAATCTTTGAACACAATAAATCAAGTAAGATGTCATCTGGTATTTTGAAATTGATGCCATAGTTGGATCTGCTAGGAGACTGAGGGGTAGCTCTGGCAACCGCCAGTATTTTTAATAACTTATTTTTAATAACTTTGATGAATCAAGAAGCAGGTGCAACTTAATTTTTCTTTTTTTTTCTATTCCACTTTCCTCATCTTCTTTTCTCTCTTCTAGTGCATTCTCATTACCTATATGGACATATGCTTGCGGCCTTTTGAGAGTGATATGCCAAATCTGGAGAGGGAGACCTGGGTACCTCACAGGGAAGGCTTCGTCCCTTTGTTGCCCAGCCTCACCTTCCAACTTTCACCTCTCACCTCTTCTTCGGACACGTGCAATACAGAGGCCAACTCTGACCTTTGAACTCTTGAGAGTGCACATTGGCTGCGCTCGCTGCTGTAATGGAGGCTCATCCTGGTCTCTCCCAGTTTACCCCCGTGCTCCCAGTAGCCTTGTTGTTGTGGTTGTTGTGCTCCTGCTCCCCTGATCTCAGCTGTGGATTTTTTTCCTGGTTGTAATAGTCTCAACATGGCCAAGCCCAAACCAATCTTCCTGCGTCATCATGTCCTTTACAAGAAAACAGCGTCAAAAAGATTAAAGGAGATGGTGAGCAGGTGTTGGTTTGGATTTGAAAATGATGAATACTTGTATAAATGGCAGATCCCACCACACGTTACCCCTCTACCGGTTATGCAAGGTATTACTCATTTATCTCTGTATATAAAATGGATGACTTATGTTTTTTATAGAAATATTATATATAAATATATATATATAAATATATATATATTGGGAATATATATGGAAAACAATATAATATTGCTGTATGAAACCCAATGCCCTGTATTCAATAGTGACTGTTCTCTCTCTCTTTCTCTTTCTTTCTCTTTCTCTCTGTGTCGGACCTTCGTGTGTCTTTTGCTGTATGCTGTGCGTGTGTGAATCGTTGGTGGGAGGGACTCACTAAGGGAGGTGTGTGTTTCCACAAGGACTCTTCACAGGTTCATGGGTCCAATATCAGACTTCTCTCTTTGCCTCTTCTCCCATTCCTTCTTTTTTCCTTCTCTTCCTTCTCTTTTAACACAATGTAGCTGTTGCCTCTCCTTTCTCTGCCTCTCTCGCCTTCTGTATGACACTATGTAGCCTAGAATAGAGAGAATCCTTTAATATGAAGTGTGTGTGAGAGAGAGTGTGTGAGAGTGTATGACTAAATGAGTCTCTGTGCTTGAGACTAGTAGATTTCGTGTGAAAAGGCCGGCCCCAGCCATGCGACCATGACTTTCTCTGTGGATGGTAGTGTGACCACTGTAGCTCTTCTCTGTTGATTCCTTACATTCTCTCAAAATCAAACTGTAAACTGCTGCTCAACATCAGCCAATGAAATCCACATGAAACTGCTCCACGTGACAGACTTGTCTAATGTTGCTCTGATTGAGCAGTCAGTACTCTTGGCTCACCAACTCCTCATCCAATAAGAACACAGCAAATGAACCAGTGAAGTGCTGGATGGGTGTACAATCTTTTTCTTTTTCTTTTTTTTTAAAAAGTTTTTCCAAGGTGTCTAAAAGGTGTAACGTGCTATGTGGCAGCTATGAGTACTGTGTCTTTATTCCAGGTGTGAAACAATGCTGACAAATCAAGATTTTATTATTTGGCTATTTAAAAAGAAGTGTAATGTATTTATGACACTATATAGACATAAGTAAAGCTGTTTTTTAAAGATTTGGTATCCTGTGTTCCTTGTTAAGTTATATGTGCCAGCGTATTGTATTATAGGCTAAAAACAACACTGGACAGCGTATTGAAAATGGTCTTTATTGTAAGAATTAAACAGAAAATATCACTTTTCAGAACATCTACAAATACACAACAATCTTAGTTATAAAAGTCCAAAATAAGTTAGCAAAAAAAAATAAAAATGGCAAATCCACTCTGTAGAAAAAGGGAACGTATTTACAACACTAGCATTCATAATCAGTTTAAATTAAGCAGATCTTGGTCAAAACTGCCATGGTACATATTGGCCCCATGAATAAACTCTGGTTTTTAAGCATTAAAACTCACACACACAAAAAAAATGAATGAAAGATTAGGGAAAGCTTTTGAAGAGGAAATCTTAAATTAAGTAAGGAAAGAAAACTGGATCTGTCATTCCTCTGTGGCTCTATAAATCTGGAGGCAAGCCTAACAGGGATCACGTGTAGTAAATATGTGTTGGGTTCATGCAGCAAAGTCTTTGAATCTCCTGTAGCTTTGACAAACAGGTCTGGAACATAAGGCATAAGGCAGGGAAAAAAGGGAACAAAGCCTCAATGTGAACAGGAAAAGTCAGTTTGGCTAGCTGGCCCGTGGATCAACAGAGCTGCAATACTTGTCAAATGGAAACATTTTTTAATTTGGCATAAGACAAAATAATTTAATCAGCAGAAGCACAAAATAGACATAATTTAGGATTAAAGGTCACTGCTTTTTGTTTGCTCGCTGTGCACCTACTGGCCGGCTGGTCTAAGGGTCTATTTGGGAATGTCCACAGGAAAGGCCACAGGTCCATCTGCTGCAGAGATGCTGTCCACAATGGAGGTCAAGGCCCGCATGTTCCCCTGCTCTGGAGAGTCAGCAACGCTCAGGAGATCTGCAAAAAGACCCAGTTACACACTGAGTACCTGTGAAGGTGCTACCTAGTCTACCTAGTTTAATGGGACTAAGTGAACTGTGCTTACCCTCGCTGCTGTAGCTCTGCGTGCACTGCTCTGGAGTGCTGCTCCACTCCGGGCTGCTGCAGCAGGTGCTGCCTGAACTGGGCTCGCTTGACGACGACACCTGTTGCCATGGCGATGCACACACACAAGTTGCTGTCAGTCACTCTGTTATGATACAGCACACCATACCACCCCACACAGAAAAACAACACACACTAAAGTGCAGTGTACTACCACGAACGCACATATAGTTAATGCATCCCGTGACCCCACTCAGAGGCAAATGTACACGATGAAAAAGACTTTCCATTACTATGACGCCTGTCACAGGAGTTCTTGTCAGTGTCTTTAAAAACACTAATGAGCTACACTGGATCATGTTTTTAAAAACCTTTTAAAACACAACATTTTTGCTCATTGTATGGCTGAATACATACTCACAATAACCTCAAACCTTATCCAGAATGAATAAATCAAAAGGAACATGAACAGATAATCAAATTTACACATTTTTGATTTGACATTTTACCCCAGTCATTTTTTAATGTAGTATTTATCTTTCTCTTTACTGTACCGCTCATTTTTCTCCCATATCTTCTGCCACTTTCCAACTAGTGCTGTTCCCAACTCTGTTTCCCTCTTGGCTGATTTCTCTGTTATTTTGAATTTCTCCCTTCCCTCGTCCTGTCTCTGTCCTACTTACTCTGGGTTGAGTTGGACTGGGCCGGTAGAGCAAACCCTGCTGTCCTGTCTCAGTGTCCTGCTGGTTGAGGGAGGACACCAGGGCTTGGAGCCTTTCAATATACTGGATGGCGCTCCGCAAGATCTCAACCTTGGGCAGCCTCTGGTTGGGGTTCATCAGCGTGCTCCTCTTCAAAGCATCGAAGGCCTCGTTCACCTTCTTTAGGCGTCTCTTCTCCCTCAGTGTGGCTGCTCGCCGGCGGTCCATGGTCACTGTCTTCCTTTTACACAGCTTACAGGCCCAGGGAAGACACTGACCTGGGCAGTGGGGCTCGGAGTGAGGCGACATGCTGGATGGAGAGGCTTTGTCCTCGGTACCTGTCACTCCAACTCCGACACCCCCAGACAGGTTCCCACACAAGCCCATCATGGAGTTCCTGTCCTGGTAGCCAGCTTGGTCATACGCCCCGGGCAGGCGAGAGGGGAAGTAGCTGTCCCCTCCTTCATAGAAGCGCTGGTCAGGGAAAAAATAAGGGTTGGTCTCAAAAAGCTCCATACTGGACAGTTGTGGTCTGGATACAAGGGAACAAAGATCCCAGCTTTCCTAGGAACTAGTCTTCAGTATTCGCTCTTCTGTCCTGTGTCTGGAGTTTGCGTTGGAGTGTACGTGTGTGCACCTATCTTCTTCCCGGCCTGAGTTTGTGATGAGTGGAAGACGTGTGGAGAGCAACTGGTGTGGAGCAACTGTAGACTGGCATTTAAACCCCTCTGCCTTCTGCTGGATCACAGGGTTAAATTTAGCACGAGCCCCCAGAAACCTGACACGACGTTTAGCTGTTGCTGCACATCTACACATCACATCTCTGTTTGGCCCTGCTCTCTAGGGCTTTAAGGCCCAGTTGTACGCGTGCGTGTTTTTCTGTGGGTTTGTGTGCTCATGTATTTCTTAAGAGGCCAGGACATGATCAGGTTGAAATGGGAGAGACAGCCTCAGATCAAAGGTGTCCATCTTAGTAAGTTAATCCCAGACTTGCGTCCCCTTCCGAACATGAAGAGTTCCATCATTAAGTGGGGAGGCAGAAGGGACATTCTGGAAACAGCTGTCACTTCTGCTGGGAGCCAGTGGCACACAGTGACAATACATTGTTTGACTTCAGGTTTTTGATGGGAAGTCAATGAGGCAAGAGACTGTTGCTTACTCTGGACTGCTGTGAAGCACTGTCAGACTCATAATGTGATCAACTTGGTCAATACCAAAAAAAGCTCAGGTGACATTGTTCCTGTGGTTTATGTAACTGCATTCATATCCACTGACTTTCATCCTCAGATGATTGCACTATGTGATGCAAGTGACCTTCTGAGTTATACTAGCCTCAGAACCAGGCAGGTCTGTGCAGGAACCATCAGCAGAGTGAGCTGCTAGGCTGACACTGGCTCACATTACCCCCAGAATTTAAGGGACAGTAATGAGTCAGCCACACAGAGGGAATGGCCTTGGTTGTCCTGACCTCTTCCAGCAAGTCATAGCATTAGCCTAGCCACTGGGTGTTAATCCTTCCAGGACATGTCTCACCTCGTAGCTCATCAGCTAATTCTGACTAGCTTCCGCTAACATTGCAGCACAGCCAAAACACACACTTCTGTCAGCAGAGAAGTGGCCTGGAGTGACAGGCAAATCATGAGGAGTGTTACATGAGTCTGTACTCTATTTCTTTACAGTAAGTTTATCACAGTAATACACTACCTCTCAGGAGATGTTTTGGAAGAGACAAATTGCTAGCAGTTTCCTAATAACCACAGTTCATTAAACTTAGAGGGTTGCAAGGTCTGGTGAATACCACTGCCAATGGTATTCTCCAACCAATGAAAGAGTAAATACACGTTTTTTGAAACAAAAGTAAACAATACTATATCATTGGAAACCATGAGTTCAATATTTAAAATAGAGAAAATAAAGAAGAACTAAGGACTTAATAGTGTCACGATAAGACATGAAAAGCTAGGTTTTATACTTTTCCTGCTTATAAAATCAAAGAACAGCAAAAATTCTGGCACAACTTCACCTACTTCCAAGGTGCATGGAGAGGATGAGAAACTCACAACGCAGGGACTCGAGGAACACTTAAGAGTATGACCCTGATGAAGGCCACAAGCCAAAACGCGTTGGTCATAATAAAGTTGTTCCTCTTTACTTTTAAGTGTTGCTGGAGTCCCTGCTTATAAAATTAAAGAACGCATTATTAATTCCGGTCTTATGTGAAAATTTTGAAGGTTCGACATACCAGGGAGCCTTTCCAGCTAGCTCCCTAAAGCTGCTTTTAATATTTAAACTACAGCATTGTAAAACCTTCTTACATGTTAGCTTGCAAGTTAACACTATTATGGAATTTAGTTCTCTCTCTAGACCTCTACCATCCAGTTTTCTATTGTCCAATGTTGGTGAGCCCTTGCATATTATAAGGTTTGATGAGATGCTCTCCTGCATACCTTGCTTGCAGTAGACTGCAGTAGTAGTTATTTAAGTTTCTGTTGTGTTCCTATCAGCTCAAACCAGTCTGTCTATTCTCCTCTAATGTCTGGTGTCAACAAGGCCTTTTCACCCAGATGAAAATCTACATTAAAAAATACATATTTTTATTGCTCAGATTAATTTTTTATTTCTGACTTTTTTCCACATCAGTGACAATCTCACACAGACCGGATTTCGGATGAGAGAACTCAAGATGTTGCTATTTCCTCATTATAACTGCCCCTTAAAGCCTCTATGTATTTATTTTTATTGTGGATCAGCGTTGCCTAAACAGCAGCTTGTTTAAAAGAATATATTAATAGGCCTGGTTTGTGGCAGATATGTTGATATTTCGTGTAAGAGAAAGCACAGGTGCAACCAATGATTTCCATTTAAGCATTCCAGGGTTGTGCTGGTTCAAAGGGTTAATGACACACAGTGGAACAGAGCCTCTTATTTCTTACTGTTTATTCTTTACCTGTGTTTTATATCCTTTTGAAGGTAACAAACACAAAGTTTCAGTTAGACACAATCAAAACAAAAAATTTTTACAAGTCAGTGAATTATCTACAGGAAGATTCCAGTCCTGGGATTAGGTGCCAGGCAGAGGTTTGGCAGGCCCGTCTGGTGGCTTGTGGTATCCTCCTGGGGTTTGGGCTTGGGTTTAAGGCAGAGTGCACAGTCTTAGCTTGGCACGGGGCTGGGTCGGCTGTCAGGTTAGTCTGTGATGGATCGTCACTGATGGTGGAGTGAGTACAAAGAAGCCTGTGTTGGACTCAGGGGTACAGCAAGGAGGGGGTTTGCAGTGTGTCAGAATCACTCATAACCCTCTGTCATCTTAACCCATTGTCAGCAGAACTAGATGTGTGTGTGTGTGTGTGTGTGTGTGTGTGTGTGTGTGTGTGTGTGTGTGTGTGTGTGTGTGTGTGTGCCCCTCAGTATTTGAAGTGAACACTTAAGATACAGAACAGTTTGTTTACCTGTGGTTTGCTAATACTGTACTTTATTTTCCATCTTAAAATAGGCCAAACCAGTGAAAAATAGGCTGGCTCTAATTTAATTATGATTGATTGGCCCCATGTAAGAAATAATGCAAAAAATATGCAAATTAATACCTATTGTGACATTTGGATTTATTCTCAGAGCTATTGATTAAATTACTAAATAAATATGAATAATATAATATAATATAATATAATATAATATAATATAATATAATATAATATAATATAATGTAATATAATATAATATAATATAATATAATATAATATAATATAATGTAATATAATATATAATGTAATATTTACCCTACCACCTACTGGTGTTGGCCAGAGGGGCCGATGGCGCGATATGGCAGCCTGGCTTCTGTCAGTCTGGCAACACTGTTCCACTTCTCCTCAGTGACAAGCAACAGCACATTGTGGGACAGCTGAGCTCTGGGGGAGGAGGGAGGGATCAGTCCTCCTCACCCCAGGTTAGCCTCAAGTTTTCCAGTGACCTGGAGAGCTGTCATCTGAGTGCAGTCGGGAAATCTCAGATATGTAAGAGGAGAATAACATAACAACAGCAAGGAACTGTTTATTAGAGGTGGCTAAACCAGGTCTTCCATCCAGTGATACATTACGATATAGGACGGAAAACAGGATACACAAGTTGTTTAAACAAATAAAATACATGCTTTTGTTTCTACTTTATTTGGATGTTAAACTCATAAAACTCATAATAATTCCCATGAGTTTATTTGTATTCTAACAGCTTTATGTGCTTTAGTGTCCAGCATGAGCGCTAACCTATTATTTTGACTGGTAGAGAATCGGAAGGAAGCAGAATCACTCAATTTTGACTTTTGCTTGAAATTTTGTGAACACTTTAGAAACAACCTTTTTTGGCTTCTTTGTTACCTGCCAGGCTATGACCCCTCTTGCTACTGGAGAGATCTTTTTTTTTTTTTTTTTTGATCAAGCACTCCTGGGCAGTGTAACAATGATCTTCAATTTTTCTCAATTTATGCTATCTGTCTGACTTTCTATTGTTGGAGTAGAAAGTGTAGCAATAGTTCTGTAACCTTTTCCAGCCTGGTGGGCTTCAATAAGCCTTTTTTCTAAAGGACCATAGAAATCTCATTTGTGCATGGTAAGATACAGTCCCTCAGACATGGCAATGGATTTTTTTTTTTTTTTTTTTAAATAAAAAGGACTGAAGACAGATGACTTTTTTTTTTAATCAACTTCTAATCCTCAATGTGTTCATAGACTTGCTGGTGTATTTTTTTCACTCTATAAATAACAGTTATGTTCTGCTTGTGGTGAACTGCTCGGATGTCTAAATATTTATTTAGATCATTCAGAATGAGTCAGAAAGTTTAACATTTTAAAGAAAAAAGACACAGGAAATTATTAATTATTGTTTTCCACATGCAAAAAATAAAGTCTCATTCCTGGCCTTTCTGTACTCCTGGAAAGCAATATTCAGTCTGAAATCCAGACTCATGCAGCATTATTATGTACTAGTTTCATGCCTTTGGGAGAGAGCATTGTCACCATAGTGACAGCAACACATGTCCAAGTCTGTCGTCTCAGAGACTGTCGCCATGAAAACTGCACATCCATTCCTAAACTCTTTGATATCAGAGCTTTTCTTCCAGATTACGATGAGGTTATACTTACTATAGAGCATTAATGTTGTATAGGATCATTATATGGAGATGTGACAAAGCAGCCGACTCCTCCTCGACAATCATCAGTGCATAAAACACAATGAGAGCAAATTAAAATATTCACGGTCAGATCTGATTACTGCACTGCTGTGTCCCACTATTTCTGTTGAGTAATGACCCTTACATAAGTGATACAGTTTGACGACCCCCCCAAAGGTGATGTGACACTACTATGGCCTGGCTAATCATCGGGAGAATACTCCCATTCATTTATACTCAGAATGAAGTGCCCCACCTGTGTTTGCACAGGGCTCTGGAGGCCTGGAGAAAGCCTTCTAAGTCAGGGTAGGGGGAACAGTAGTTCTGTAGCCCAGCCGTGCTGCTGGTCACTGGGGCTTTTATTGCAGAGTAATCCCCTACAACAAACAGAATGGCCGGCATGTGCATACGCAGCTGTCGCAGTCTTAGTGCAAGTGGTGTCATGTTAAATCACAGGAATGGACTGAGCCCCTGCACCATCCGCTGCCCTTCCCTTCGCTGGCATCCCACTCACTGAAAGGCTCCAGCACACAGAGACAAATACACATACATACTCATGCCTATGTGCATAACCCACTTCCCACTAACATACTTTGCAGCACATGGCAGCCCAAAAGTTATTCCCTGTAAATAACTTGTGCCCCATTGCTACAAACAACCAGATTATTTCAATGACATATATTCAGAGGACTTATGATAATCAAAGCAGGTATCACAGGCAGGAAAACAAAGTGACATTTACACCCTGACACTTTCCAAGTATAAAGCACCATTAGCATAGTTCCTCTGGGAATTTCTGAATCCCTCTGAAGCCAGGTATGTATATAGTATATACTGTTGGATGGCTATGTTTTAAACTATTTCCAGTTTTTCAGTCCAGCTCTGTTATCTTACTCTGCTACATTTCAATCATGCCCCTCGCTACCCATCAATATCCTTATTTTTAATCTACACTATCTTCAGGCCTTCTTCCGTATTCCTGTCTTTGTTTTTCTCTGGCTCCAGTGACCTTCTCCCATGTCAGCAGAGGGACAAATTTAGCGGCCTAGTTTCTGGAGCGACCAAATAGTTGGACACAACAGAGGGAATGTGTGTATTTGTGTGTGTGTTTGTATATCTGCATGGAAATTAGAAAAGAAAGAAAGGCCCTAGCCCCACAGATACAGTTATAGATATCCAGACATGTACTATCCTCCGGGTATGAGACAAAGGACACCAGAGGAATGTATCACAAAAATCTATATCTTAAAATGAGTTTTGCATTTATGACATCAACAAATAAACCGATTAATGGCAGTGGCTGCAATAAAACAATAAAAATAGGCATAAGAATGGAAGTAATAACTATTTTCCCTTCAGGAATAATTGCATACGCCACCGAGGATAAAGAAAGAATGTGTTAAGTTATTCTGGGATGTTGAGATGGGAGCACTGTCGCCATGGAAACATGCAGATCCTTCACCACTCCCTGGGTCTTGTCATTCTAGAGCTGCCAAGCTCCGGGTGCCATGTCACCAGGGGTGTTATGCCATTCTTCGTCTCTACTCTCGGTGACGCACCAGATGCCACATACAAAGCAGCAGGCCTAGACTGTTCTTGAATTAGCTACAGAGTAAAGGGAAGCATTTCACAAAACATCAACACCTACCTACCAGCTCGCATGTGAGGTCTTCAGTGGTAAACCACTGGAAAATAAATTCTTTAAATAAATGAGTGGGAATTGGAGAAAAAAAATGTCCGTGAGTATTGTTGTCTTTCTATTTTGTTTTACCCCACTGCAGTTTTGACCAGAGGTTGGTAACCTTTACTATCCAAGAAGCCATTTATGAGTAACTAAAGGGATGAATCAGTGTTGGATCTATATATAAGAGACAAACAAGCAAGGAAGAACATTTTAATTGTATCTTTAGACAGTTTTTGTTAGCTGAATTTACAAAAATGCCAAAGAAAATAGTTTAACAGGCATCAAATAGCATTTTTGCACCAATGAGGTGACATCTCAGTATGGTGTGCAGTGTGTCCTTAAAACATTTTAGGAAACTGGACAAGTGGAGGACCAAAGAAGAAGTGACATTCCTAAAAACTATCTACAGCAGTATCTCAATATTCGTAAGAAACAGAAAAAATTACAGCAAAGATCTGAGAAACATATTTGGCTCTTCAGTTGATCCATCTACTGTGGATGGCTGCCAAGCCAAGAAGACATTCTTAATGAAGGGAAACAGGGAGAAAAGACTGAGGAATACCAAATTACACAAGACCTGGACAGTCATGGATTGGCCTCCCCAGAGCCTGGACCTCAACATTATTGAGGCAGTGTGGGAGCTTTGAATGCTCTCCAAAAAGCCCGGAGAACTATTCCTGAAGACTGCTTTAAAAATGACAAGAGATTTTCCCTAAGAGAGTTCAGAGTTGTTGCAGAATAAAGGTGGTGATACCAAATACTAATTTTCAAGCTCATTGCAATTCTACAAATTGTTTTTGCTTTATGTATGTTTCAATATATTGCTGCACCTATTTTCCATTTTCCTAATAACTTATGTAGTCTTATATAAAGACTTTTCCCAAGTACTGCACATCCATGTAAACTGCTGCTACCGAGATTCAGAAATATTCCGAGGATAAGGCACCAGAAGATAGACGTAAGCCACCTTTTAGTTAAATTTTTTTTACAACAATTGTGGATAAAAAAAAAAAAAAAGTGGATTAAAAAAACAAAAAAACATAGCCATTCCAAGTGGAAATACTTTGATAATTATTACCAAGTTTCTTCAATATAAGAATTAAAGGTTGCTTACATATATAGATAACAATAATGTAATAATGAAGAATCTGAAAGTTAACAAATAACTTATAATTTGAATAACAAGCTGTTGCGTTATGACTGCATATTTGGGACTGGAGAACAGTTTAACAGGAGACTTTCCATGAACAGGAAATACACCCCAATGAGTAATTGGTAAATAACTCGGGTGTAAAGTAGCTGTAGTGTTTATACGGAAGTTGGATAGCAGTGGTGTTACAGAGGCATACACAGTCGAAGGCAGGGCGTATGCCCCAATTCTCAAGAACAGGACAAAAATAAGGCAAGCACGAGTAAGCAGGAGATGAACAGTGAGTAAGCAGAGGAGAGTCGCAGGTGCTGGAGCCCAGTCAAGGAGGAGAGGATACATGACAGCTGGCCTGTCACACACAATGACTTATTCAGCTAAAACAGAGTTCACCAGTGGGTACCGTACACCAACTGTCTCTCTGGTGAAGTAGTGAACAAAGCAGACAATTCCCAACTCTTTCTCGCTTAACAAAACATGTTTATTCCATAACAAAAAAAAAAACCTATAACTGTACCATGTTTTAGAACATTATGGTCTTAATGTGACAAATTGGGATGTGTTAATCAACCAGTATCACTGGTATTAAGTGTTTCATTTACATGAGGTCTGTATTTAATGGGAGCCTTTTTCCCCTTGATGTACAATGCTAATACTTGTTACAATCTATAATTCATCTTTTATTGCATTTACATTACTAATATAGCTCTGACACCAGCTTTGCGCTGGATCTGATTAAGAGGCATGCTCTATATACATCCATTACATGTTATTACAGGGACTGTACAGTTTCTGTAGGCAACGGTTACAAGACTGAAACCTCTCTCCACCTCCTGGCGGAAAGACTAAGCACAAGTAAACATCAGCTCAAACACTTAATATACACACTGTGTTACGCAGAGCCAAAGTTAAATGCCTAAAAGTCACTGAATATAAGGAACAATGTATTTATTCAAGACCGTTCACACACTCAAAAAGTAGCATCTATGTGGTCCACAATCTTCAAATAAAGCTGAACAATCCAAATAAAATATAATACACATTTCTGTATAAAGTCATTACATGGCAGTGTAACGCTTAAAATAACCCCTGTGCAGCCATTTTCACTGAGGGTACACCTGGTAACTCAGCCGGTTTCTTCTCTCTATTCTTAAATTACAAATAAAAATTAGATTTGTTTTTTTTAACAAGTGCACCATTTTCTGTTTGCTACGAGCTGACCACAAGTAAAACAATAAATAAATACAATACCTACATTTTAAACAGGTTCCAGAAATAATCTAAAGTACTCCGAATTATAATATTTAAACACGAACCAACAACATTATGACATAACTTACTGCAGGCATAGCTGTCAGAGGTTTGACAATTGTACATACTGAACACGTTAACAAATTACCAAGGTTCAACAATTACGGTTAATACTTCAGCTGTGCATTACGGTCTACGTTTAGATTTCTGGCTGCAAGAAACTAGACTTAAGTCACCATTGTATTTCACAATACATTCACATATGCTGAGAGTACATTGATTTTGGGAGGAAACTTTCAAGCCTGAAACTTCTAAAAACAGATTTAGACTGTTTCTTCGTTCAGCTGCTTTAAAAAAAAAACCTTACATTTTAGAGCTGTGTTATGTAAAGAGATGCAGGAGGGCTTAAGACAAAAAACAAAACCCACAAATAAAGGGACAGCTCAAAGAGACCTTTACTTGCATACCTGCATTTATTATTCTGTTCGGTTTCTGTCCAGATAGACAAAGTAAATTAATGAAAAACTTAAGGAAGCACATCCTAAAATTTCCAGAAATAAAAATCAGCACCCAAAAACTGCACTATGAATTATAAGAAATGAAGAAAAGCCATAAACTTTTAGAGGAAAAAAAAACAAACAAACCCTTCATAACATTAAAATAATTCAAACTGTGTGTGCCTATGTGATAGTTTTAATAAATAAATAAATACTTCTGGATTTGTATGTCCCTTATTTAAATGTGGCACCAAAACAAGCATTTCGTATAGTGAACTGTTAAGACTGAGGTTTCGTCTAACAATACTTCAGAGGCAGTGTGACTCAAATAAACCATGCAACAGAGCAAGATTCACCAAGTGCTATATTTTGTCTCTTTATAAATTTGACAGTAAGGTGCAGAGATTTTATGAGTCCACAAGCAAAGACTGGTACTAGGAGCTATGCAGCTGTATGGTTGAATGTTGTTGAAAAGTTTGTATTGTGATTTTTTTTGGTCAGGTCCCCAGGACTTTAAAGATGGGTTGTGTGCCCTTCACAGGATGAATATTTTAATAACCTTCTGGATTATCTTCCCACATCCTGGACAAGGAGCTTGGAACTTATGTAGCCTCCTTGCACATGGAAAACAGGTAAGCAGGTGAGCAGTGCGTCCGTGTATAATATTTCCATTACGTGGCCGCACTCGACAGAGCTTGCAAGGCTCTAGCAGCGCCTCAGGCCTAACGTCCTCAACCTCCATGCCCAGATTCTCTTGACTGTCTCCTTCAGAGAGCTGCTCATCTTTGTGGAAGACAGAGGGCCTCGGACCTTTGCCTTTTCCCATTACCATTGTTGGCAACGGTCGATCGGCAGTGGAATGTGAAGGGAGGATGACAGGATCAGAAACTGTCCTGCTGCAATCTGGGACATCAATGCCCGTGTCGCTGTCATCTTCCTCATCGTGGGTAATGAGTGAGCTGCATGCTGGGATGTCAGGAACAGAAAGGGAATGCGCAAGCCGAGGGACATCTTTATACCAGTTCTTCCTTAGAGCCCAGCACCGAACACAGTACCTCTGGAGAGGTATGTTGTATTTTCGGCACTCTGTGCACTGCCATGCATCCTAAGATATAAACACAGCATTCACAAGGCTGATATAGTTTTAAACAATGGCTGTAAATGAATAAACGGAGGCTCAGAGATACTGACCTGTGTGGAGATCTCTGTATCAGTATCATCACTCAGACACTGAGAGTCTTCATCTGGCTCCTCCTGCATCTAATAAATACACAGATCACATCACCTCTCCACATTTCTTAGTGAAAAACATTTTATTGGCAGGAAAGAAATATATTAAAAAATTTAAAAAAGAAAGAAAAAGACATACTTCTCTGTCTGCTTTGTCCTCCTTCATTCCCCCATCATCATCCTCCAGTGGAGGCTCTCCTTCTCTGCTGCCTTCTTCCAGAGCAGCCTCTTTCATCTCCACACTCACCTGTTCACTCTCGCCCTCTGTGAGGAACCAGAGGTCGTCAGTGGTGTCCGACACAATGGCCGTATCCTCTTCCTGTGCAAGAGACAGCTGACACATCAGTCAGACCACCACTGTTATGATCTGATTTTTGCCATTTGTCAACAAGTAATGTCTGTTAGTTTTCCTAAGCTTGAAACCTCTAAAATGAACCTTATTGTCCATTTTAACCATTTTTAATGATACTGGGAGGACTTTCTAGCAGCACGTGAGGTGTCTTACTTGGTTTGTGTGGATGTCAGTGGAGCCATTGCTCCTGCGGCTGTAGTTATTACGGAGATTACCCAGAAACCACCAGGGCAAGCCAGAGAGGTCCCACTCATCCAGAGTAACATCCAGCTTGGGTCGCTTGCAGGCTGAGCGTTGCAAACCTTCAAGAGAGTCTAAGGAGGTTTTGAACATTTAAACAGTGTCTTGTAACGAGGCTGTTAAGTGTGCAATGGACTATTTGATTACCATCATCTGGTTCCCGAGGTCGTCTCTGGGAGGGGGTCTGCAGGAGAGGCCCATCACTACCAGCCTCCAAACCTGCTTTGACCACACCTCCACACATCTGTAAAAGAAGAAAATGCAAATGCAAGAAATTAGAACACAGAGCCGTGACTGGGTACTTGGAGGACTCGCAGCTCCTTTTCAACATTGCCTCTGTTTACAGGTGGGGTGGGATGGCACAAGGGACAAAGGGCTGGGCAATTTGGGTAAGGGCCAGTAGGGAGGGAGTTCAAAATAATTTAGGATATAAATGCAAACTGAAATGTTGAGTGCTGGGTAAACAAAGCAGAAAGCAAAGGCAAGGAAAGCCAGTATACTAACAGACAGGTGAATAAACAAGAGCATGATCACACAATCCACCGCAACTCTAAATTCGTTGGATTTAATACATTTATTCCAAGGTATGTACTGTTGTCTCATTTTTTTTCTTAAATGAACAATTTGGCACATTTGTCAAAGCAAAGAAACAGACGCACACAGAATTTAAGTCTAAAGTAACATCTACCAGACAGTAGGGGTGCAACGATTCTCGTATCGATATTGAACCATTCAATACAGAGCTTTCGGTTCGGTACGCATATGTATCGAACAATACAAATGTTTTAATTTATCTTATCAACTTTCCTTCTGACGATGCCGTCTGTGTTGAGCGCTCAGTGGATCTGCGCTCGACAGTGCAGCCTAGGCGGAGTAGTCGAACGCAGATTCACTGACCGCAGGGCAAGCAAGCGAGACAGAAGTTAAGCTCGTTGCAACATGGCAAATTGAACCTCTCCCACTCTCATTCAGATCTGGCATTTGGAACTATTTTGGTTTTCATGTGACGTATGACCCTGAAGGTAAGCGCGTCATGGACAAAAGTAAAACAGTATGTCGGATGTGCCACGCAATGCTCAATTACATTGGTGGGAACTAGTGCGTTAGCGCAGTTTGCTCGTTAACGTGTTGGCCATCCAGCCCCACGCATGGGGCGATCCGCGGTAGCTCATTAACGGAGATTTGCCGTGTTGTGGCGTTAATGTCATTTCAACGAGATTAACCTGAAAGCACTAGTGGGAACAATAAATATGACTGCACATTTACGCCGACATCATCCTAGTGCAAAGACAAGTGGAAGCAGACAAAAACAACAAGCATGCTACTAACTTTACCGGAGTCATTTAGACAGCCGTTAGCACATGATTCTCCTTATGGGGACCTGATATATTTAATATGCTGCTGAGAATATAGCCAAGAAGAAGCGTATAGTATAGCTTTTATTTTGGAAAGAGCCATTTCTCTGTAATAAACTCTTTGCCAAAGATGAGTGATTTCTTGATCAGATAGATTTATTTTTTTATTACTTTGTTGTTTCAGCAACATTAAATTTAAAAACTGTACTTTTGAGATAAAATATATATTTATAATTTTAATTTAAAAATGACATTAAAAAGGCATGAACATTTTTGTATCGAAAAAAAAATTTCGAACCGTGACACCAAAGTATCGAACCGAACCGTGAGTTTTGTGTATCGTTGCACCCCTACCAGACAGATCTATTATTTTAATCACTAAAATGTAACTAGGAAATATGCAAATTCAACACTTAAATTATCATCTGAAATTTGATTCAACAGCATTCTGAGATGGTTGTGGCACATGCAGCAACCTTTAATTTCATAAAAAGGACAAATATCTTACTATAGCTCAATGTTGTGGCAAACCAAATTATATACAAGCCACGAAGTAAGATCAAAGAGGATTTGGGGAGGGATTGGAAAGAAGGGTGCAGGAACGTGGGATTAGGTGAAAAGGTTTAGGGCAGTCAGACCTGTGGGTGATCAGGAGCTGTGATCCTCCAGTTCGGAGCAGAGAAGAGAACTCTGATACAGACAGAGACAGTGACTCTGCCCCCCCATCCAATGGGTGGAACTGGTGGGTCATAAAACAGTGATGAAAAGCCACCAGACCAAACCAAGAATGGGGTTGTACAGAGACGGTGCCACTCTGTACAACTGCACACCAACGAAGACAGCAGCCCTTACACCACCTTCGCCAGAACACACAACCCAATAGAAACTAAACTTATACTTTAGGCAAAGCACTTTAAAACAGAGCCCAGCCAAAATAAGATTTTTAAGACTGATACTTGGGGATTTAACCTCTAAATAAGTTATTGTCAGGAAAAAAGACAACTTGTTATGTGTAGTTATTTGTGAAAAAGCAAACTGTTGAAAAATGATCTGTTTTATTATGACAATAAGTCATGAAGTACCAGTTCATGCTCTGCATAACTGCTCTGACCATCTAGGTATGTTTGCTGCCAGCAGGGAAGTTGCAGAGTGCCCTCTGGTGGACAAACTATGGAACATCAACACTCATGACATGGTTGAAGCGCACTTCTCCGTCTCCTCGTTACTTTTTAATTCATCTGCAGTTATAAATGCCAATATCAATATACGTATAAGTAGCTAAAATTGTCTGATATATCAGACGGGCTCCATTTAAAGGCATTATCGGAGTGGCTGTGCACTTATTTTGTGACATTGTTACAAAAAGTTGTGTGTAGTGAAGCGAAAGCAGGTAAGGGTCTCTGTTTCTTCTGAGCACCATGCTTCAGCTTTACCTGACCACGATCCTCCACTCCGCCATCTACACATTCACGGCCCACAGAAAGATTCTCTGCAGCGTCTGCATTTCAAATGAGACACAGTAACAGAAAAAGGACATCCCCCCCCTTTAATTATAGCATTGCACACTCTCACTAAGGCCCTTCAGATATGAAGTTTAAGCAGGGGAAAGGGGTCCATCTGGGACTGCAGGATCCCCACATCCTCCAAGCGATGGACAGCCTTTCACAATCACTCATAATATAGTCAACAAGATGGTCTTTGAATATACATGCAATGTTGGTATACCCACAGATCTTCTCATGTAATTTAAAAAAGCCACAATATGATGCAAATAACAGTGAATTCAATAAGGAGCACAGGAAGAGACATACTTTGACTTCAGACACCCACAAATGAATCCACAGATAGTTTTGTTTTTTGTTGATTCCACCTAACAAAAATATAATTTCACCAGAAAAAAAAAAATGTGCAAAGGACTTAAATCGATAAATGAAAGAATCACTTACCAGCACAGTCAATAACAACCAAATACTTCTTCAGCATTTCATACACTGGGCTGTAAAATGGGAATACAAGCATTTAAAATTAGGATTTTTCTTCTTTTTTAAAAATGTATAAAGTCCAGATACACAAAGCAGAACCAACAATGAGCACAGGTTTTGGTTAAGGTAATTACCTCGGGTTTTTAACAGAGAAGCTCTCCACTTCCAGCAGCTCTCCCAAAGGATCATCCTGGCAGTGGACTATGTGCTGCCTCTGTTTGTCATACAGTTGCTTCCCCATGATGTATTGGCCCAAGTAGTGCATAACCTACACAAAGCAGAAGATTTCATATGTACAGGCTACATTTGTACCTTTGGAATGACCACGTGACCGATAGCTCTTTTTCAAAGTCACACTAGACAGCTCACCTCTTTGAGCGTGAAGATATCCTCCTGGGCTCCAGCCACACGCAGTATTTGCAGGAGAGGGGCTTTTGGTTGCACCTAAATGGACAACAGCACCGCCGCTTAGCATTATATGTTATATATGAGGTAACTGAATGCTTGTAGTTGCGTCTTAACTGCACCTGATTCCCTTCTCCCGGTAGCGTCCTGCATGACGAGCTTGATGCCGGAGTCTGGGCTGGTAGGGAGCTCATAGTAAACGAACGAAAGCTGCAAAGCAAAAATTACAACACGCATTATAAACGACTCACCACACTCACCCATTCAGCAGCATTCCACAGCTTGCTATAGTCACCGACTTTGCACATCCCACGCAACACCAGCGCCTACGGCGCCAAACGCAGCTTAACAATGTCAAGTTATTGACAGACTGGAAAATTCTGACAACGTTTATAGTCAGTGCCAACTAGGCCGAGTTAACTTCCCAATCTGAAACAGTCATGGCCTATCACTTCTCACACTATTACTTTCCCTTTGGCGCCCTCACACAACAAAACTAAACCAGGCGAGCCAACGCCGAACATATGGCACAAAAATGTAAAAGTATAGGTATTGCTGTGCACACACACATGTGAGCTGCAGCCTCTCTAGACATCTCTAGCAGGTGGCAAGGCTGCTATCGCTACAGGCAAACGTGTTAGCTAACATAGCAGCAGCGCTAACGATGGCTAACTTTGGAAGCTAGCCAGTTACTCAACAATTCGCTCCTAATATTAACTCACCGTGAGGAGCTGACATTACTTCACAGCCAGTACATTGCTCCGGGCGCAGTATTGGCTTAACAGCTGGTCCGCATCGTAAATACGTATGGAAAACTGAAATGCTGGCTTTTTAACACTAGCTAACGCTAGCAACCAGGAGACAGTTAGCTGAACTACAGATTCAAAATGATGACTGTGGCTACTCAACTTCCGCATGAGAAGCCAGAATATGGCTCCCCCTACTTTTTAAAAATATTACTTAAAGAGGCATTTGCCCTTTTTAAAACAGTCTTTTCAGATTAAAAGCATGTTATAAAATACAATGATTAAAAAAAAAAAAAAAAAAGACCTTCAGCGAAAATACCCTGTTCAGTTTAGGAAGCGTTTATGAAGCATAAACCACGGAGTCCACTTCGAACGGTGACAACACGACATCCCAAGAAAGGACTGGTTTTGCTTGTTGTGGCCACACACCTCTCCAGGCCGCAGGTTTTAAATATCACCCTGGGTCAACACACCTGAATCAAATGATTAATTCATTATTAGACCTCTGGAGAACTTCAAGACATATGGAGCCATAGCTAACTATTGAGGAGGTCATTTAGCCATTTAAATCAGCTGTGTTAGATCAAGAACACAAAACCTGCATGACACTGGCCCTTGAGGCCTGGAGTTCCCCCTCACCCCTGCCGTAAAAGAAGAAGGCTCTGTTGAGTGTATGAAATCTGCAAAGACGACTGTTGGCAGCATCATCACTGCACTACACCAGCAGATGCTTGAAAGACGCTACTCACCCTGCACACATTTATTGCACTCCCCTCAGGTAGGAGGCTGTAGTGCAGGAGTGGTGAATCAAACAATTAGTTCAATACCAGGCCTCTGGAGAACTTCAAGGCATATCGAGCCATTTAGCTACTTAAATCAGCTGTGTTGGATCAAGGACACATCTAAAACCTGTAGGACACCAGGCCTGAAGTTGGACGCCCATTCAGCCTGCACAGGTAGTCCAGCTCGATGGTGATGGCACATACATTTGTGGTCTTCTGGTAATGAACTATTCATTTGATTCAGGTGTGCTGACCCAGGGTGATATCTAAAACCTGCAGGACACCGGCCCTTGAGGCCTGGAGCTGGACAATCCTGGACTACAGGAATCATCCCGTGCTACAAGCAGTGACTAACAAGGAGTCAGCACCTGCAAAGCCATTCACTTCATGAGAATTGTCTTGTTGTTGCCTCTCCAGTGCGTCTGTTGTCGCTTTCATTTGCACCAACACAGATGAATTGGACACAGAGTGTTTTCTGCTTCCTAACTGCACAGGCTCATAGCTATGAAGTTAAAAGGACTTTGTGTTATGCTGTGATGACTGAGCAACCCCTTAATTCTTTTTGAGCGCTGTCCTTCTTTCACCGGTAGCAGGCAGCTGGCACTCAACAAAAAGCACAGCTAAGTAAGTGTAGCTTTCATTTACCTACACATTATAAAATCCAGCATTTCTTCTTAATAAACTCCAGTGGAGATATTACCTTTTCTCCTATAGTTTTTATTTTAAATATCTGTCTGCGTGAGTAATGCTACATGTCATATCATGAAATTTGAAACTCAGTTTAGACCGCTTTGCATTAAAAACACCACTTTAACTGGTTTGTTTCTATATGGCGTTACCTATTCATAAAATATTAACTTTATGAATGAACCACTTATAAAACAGCACCTTATTTTAAGTGCTTTCAGTAACTTACAAGAACAGTTGATAGAGGTCGTTGATATGTCCCCTTCAATATTACAATATATTTTGTTGTATACTGAGCAGTAAAGTAAACTGATATAGATAACAGTAAAAACTAATCTCCTCAAAAAGGAAAAAAACTGACTTTATGTTCTTTTTAGGGTGTATTTTGACACAAAAATACTATTAAAATAATTGCTGCTAAAGTACTGTAATTTTTTCTATGTACTTTGTGTTGTGTTGAAGAAAACTCCAGCACAAGAGCACAGATGTAAAAGAGAGTATTATTTCAGTCTATAAATGCAAACATTGTTATAAAAACATCTGCTCGACAGAATATTGAATCCAGAGTTACTCATCCCAGCAAACAGACAGCGGAGAAAACGAGATGGAAAGAATGTCACCCATCTTGGCCCCTGATATTTTACAAAACACACAAGGACTAGAACACACGCAACATCACACATCTGTAGACGTAGTGCAATAATAAATCATTAAATACAGGAGACAGCTGGGCTTGTTCTTACTGACAGTTAAGTAAATCAAGAAGGATCAAGCATTAAAAACCTGCTTTCATATCTGACAAAGTCCACCAAACGATCCTTGAGTTATGCCTCAGTATTAGGCCAGCTTATTGCAATAGCTTATTTGCTGGGGTGGTATTGCATCTGCTGGAGAATACAAGCATTAGCCATAAGCCCTACATGTTTGTCAAATGTTATACTTCTTACATCGCAGATAATAAAAATGGCAGCCAGCCAACATACCAGCTAAAACACTTGATATTACACAGACATGCGTACTGGGACACAGGTGTACCGTAGTTAATTTTATAAAGCAAGCGCTCCTTACGGTCACCAGGCACCATTAATCTTAATACACTGTTATTGTGAACAAAAAGTGAGGTTATGTTTTGTGTTGCGCTGATATCAGATGATTATAGAAATGTTTGCACTTCTTTTTAAAACCACTATCGTTATTTATTTGCTGATTATGCCTGGCTGAAATGTCAGTGAAATACAAACAAACAAACAAACAAACAGCAATGTACTGGCGCATCCTGTTAAACAAAAATATCATAGAAGTTCAAGTAAAGGGTTTGGATGAGTATAAGTTTTTATAATGCTGGCCTAACGTTTGAAAAATATCCATTAAAAGTGCTTTGGCAATAATTCAAGTCTTTCATTTTCACCACACTCGCAGGAGAGTGAAAAATAATGACTGTGTTGGGCTGGGTTTCACTAGGCACTAAAAATGAAGGACTAAAATCGTTCACTCTTGTTTACTACAGTTTATATACGTAATAGACTGTTTAAATTGTGTAAGAGGTGCTGTATTGTAATCTAGTGTCTGTGGAGGCCATTTGAGTACAGTGGACTCTTTCTCGTGTTCAAGAAACCAGTTTGGGAAGATTTGAGCTTTGTAACATGACGTTATCCAGCTGGAAGCAGCCATGGGAAGAATGCACTGTGGTGTGGTCTATAAGTGTGCCAAGAAAAATATCCACCACACCATTACACCACCACCATCCCAAACTGATGATAAAAGGCAGGATGGATCCATGGTTTCCTGTTGTTTCTGACCCTATCTGATTGTCACAACAGAAACTGAGACTCATCAGTCCAGGCAACAGCAGATTGTTGATGCCTGGTCTGCAACAATCTGCTGTTGTCTAATACCTGTGATCCTATGCAGATATACCCTCCACTTCCTGTTCTTAGCTGACAGCAGTCTGGTCTTCCGCTGCTGTAGCCCATCTGCTGTGTGGTGGGTGGTACATTCAGAGATGCTCTTCCGCATACCTTGGTTGTAACGAATGGTTATTTGAGTTACTGTTGGAATCCTGTCAGCTCAAAGCTCCTCTGACATCAACAAGAAATCTCCACCCAGAAAACTTACTAACTGCATATTTTCTCTTTTTCAGACCATTCTCTGTGAAGGGATGGTTGTGCAGGAAAATCCCAGTAGCACAGCAGCTTCTGATTTTTAATATCCATTATTTGCACACTGAACTAGGAGAACATGTTTTAAAAGCAAGAACTACATTAACTTCGACACATTATCTGGTACCTAACAAAAGATGAAAGGTTCTCCTTAAAAAAAGCCAATTCCAATCACCAATTTGAGTCTTACAATTTCTAGTGCATTAAGAGATTCTGGCCAGTTTTTACCTTCAAAGATCCAGACAGCATGGTTGAAAGAAAAAGACTATTAAAAATAGGTACCACTGTTCACAGGAGTTAGTATCAAATACATAACCCCAATTTCCCAAAACCTGTGACAAAATGAGGAACAAAAATTATGTTATTGCTTCATTTTAGCGATTAGCGAAACATATAAAGTGGCCCACCATGAACACAAGGACTGGATCCTAAAGTTTTAAATGTACAGAGTACAAAAACTACTTAACTGACAGCAGATGAAAACTCTGAGCTAAAATACTGATTATTTTCTGTGTCCTGTTTCTCCCATGTTTCCCAGCTCTTAATAAAACATTCTGTGCACCCACATGCCCAGCTGTAGCAGCTGCATGGTGCTTGTGCAGTGCAACACGGTCTCTTCTCAGGTCATCATGAAAGGAAACATACAGAGCACAATGGAGCACATTTTCACACTCAAAGGTCTTTACAGAATTTTCTGTGACAGAGAGAACAAAAGCTCTCCGGGGATCCCAGAGGCTTTCTTCTGTCCCCTCCCAAAATCACCAGTGCGCCTATTTGCTGGGAGTCTCAGCTGGTACAAGGAAGCAATATAGGAAGTCGCCCCGCTGCTGCTGAGTCCTCTGGCCTCCAGGGGATAGCGAGAAGTGAGAAGCAGATGTTAATCAGCATGTGGGAGCAACAGGAATGCCCAGGCATCATGAAAGACTGCTTTAGATTTAATCTGAAGAGCCTTTGAGTGGGAAGAAATCTTATTCTAAAAGGTCCTATGGGGAGACACAAACAGTATAACAGTGTTTATAGATAATCACAGCGTTTTAGGTAAAACTAATAAATATAAGGGGCCCTTTACACAACATCTACCTGATCCGAGTCCTCATTGTACTGTGCTTTTCCTGTCTCCATGTAGTGGGGGTCCACATCATCCACTCCTTCTATTTTGTTAGCTTCAGCATGTTCCCTCATAACAGAGTAACGGTGCACGAGGAACCTGATGAGGACAAAAGTCCATATTAGGAAGAAACCGAAGAGATGTGAGTGCGTCATTTATTACTGCGGCTGCAAAGGGTGAAAAAAGAAAAGAAAGTAACCCACCGTCCTCCACAGACATATTTCTTAACCAGCCAAACACCTGCGACAGCGCTTGTCAGGAGGATCGCTATGACGACCATGACTATGAGAGCAGTATTCGTTGAACTGTTTTCAATCTGTTCAAGAGACGGGAAAAGTTTAAATATGCAACGCAGTGCACTAGGTTCCTCGGCCTACAGTTTATACGTTATTTGGGCTTCCGAAGTGTCTTTTAAAAAGTAAACAAAAACAAACTTTTTAGTAAGGAAAAGGTAAAGGATCAAAACAAAAAAGGAAAATACACACATCCGTTTTATAGATTTAAAACATTCACAAAGCATGAAACTTAATTAGATCTGTGTAGAACAATGATGAGCAATAATGCTCCTTAAATTCATTCAAAAAGCAAACACAAATGATTTTGCCCACTGCACCGCCTCATTTTCTGTTACACTGGCTTGACGACATCTTGCTTTGGAAATGACACCAACACTGGAGTCTGAAATCACTGAGTAAGTCATTTTACAATGCCATCATGCTGCACTGTTTGCAAAAAATGATTCTGTGACACCACAAGCCTTAACTTTTTTTCCCCTGTGCTGTTTTTCCCCTTCTTTCCTTTTCAGTTAGTTAACAAGCCTGCGGTTTAATGCCATTCATTCGATAAGAGTCACCAAAAGAAAGCATGAAAAAGTGACTCTTGTAGGTCAAGCTGGCAGAGGAATCACTTACACTTACATGTACTAATAAAAGATTAGACAGACTTTTGGGGGAAGTGGTAAAGTTTATGGCTGTTACGTCTCATCAAAAAATGTCCTGCTCTTCACCAGTCTGTATCTCCATTTACCTCTAAACTCTAAATATGTGTGTTTCAATAGTGAAGAGAAACATCAATTTACACTTTCTGTTAACAGATGTTAAAATTTTCACATTTTTACTACATTTGATCAAAAGCTCGACTCAAGCTGCTACGTGATTAGCCATTTCACACCTCCAGTGCTGACCATGCTGAAGATCAGACCCTTCCTTAACTTTCATTTTGTCCCAATAAGTCTATATACTAACCTGCACAGCCTGTATTTCAGAATAAGCAGAACTCACTAGGGAATAAGGAATAAGAGCGTTGCTGGTGCACATCCTTCTCAAGTCCGTCTCCTTCCTAACTGGTTGGAAACCTCCCTCGCACTGGCTGCTGGGAATCTTCCGGTAGCTTGAAAAGGAGGGAGAGATATATGTAAGGCGAGACAAAATTCAAAGAAAAGGACATCAGTTACAGCAGAACAACTCAAAATATTATTCCTGACAACAGTGGAGGGAGATTAACAAACACAAAAAAAGTGGTAAAAAGAATGGCCATTTAGAAAATCCTGTCTTGAAGCATGGACTCCAACAGTTCCTGAAGTGTCTGTTTGTAAATGGACCTGCTTTTGCACAAGAACTTTGTTACAATTCTGGAAGAACGAGGTCTGGATTTTTTTCCCCAGCTGTCCTTTCTGACACATTAATAAAAAAAACTTCAAAGTGCAAATGACACCTAGTGACGGTATCTGAACACAGAAATGAAGAAAATTGCGTTTTCATTCAGTTTTCATGATGCTTTAAGATATTAGATAGATAGATTGTCCTGTCTAAAAGAACACAACTAATAACTCAGAAAATAATTTAGTTAAATATGTGTTTTCAACAACTCAAATCATCAAATTTTTAGAAGATTTTCTGCTTCTCCATCTAAGATTTGCAGGCCCATTGACCCACTTTCATGCCATTTTTCTAGCAGACTGAAATCAGAGACAGTTGGCTATTCTAAAAACTGATGTTTTATGGTGTTTTTATTACAACAAGTGTGTTGTACAGCTCTCTCCATGTCCTTTCATCTGATATATCACTTGATATGGTTTCCTGACATTTTTCTCACCAGTTAAGCTTTGACTTTTATTTTAATTTTAAATGTTAAATTATTTAAATTAAATAAGCTCAAGCTCTTATTTCTATCTAGGCTCACAAAAAACATGATATCTTGAAAAGTGGATGCTAGACTGCTCACAGACAGACAAACAAGCAGAACCAAGGGAGTATATAATCGAGAGTGTGTGTTTTTGATTAGTAAATATGGTATATAATTATATTCCTCCCCACTGCTAAAATAAAACACAATACTTTTTAACATTAAATTCATAATCACAGAAATGAAGAAAATGCTATTTTCTTTTAACTTTCATGCTGGATTGAGCAAAGATCACAAGCTATACCACAAAAACAAAAATATCAGCACATAGCCTAACCCCCCCCAAAAATGATCTGATTGCCTTGGACATTGCATTTCACACATGCCAGGTGAGTCCAAGAAGAGTTCAGGGATGTGTAAAAATGGTTTGTGCATCTCAGGCACAGGGATAGTATGTGTAATATGCAAAATGTGTATTATAATTATAATGCATAATGTATCTTGGTTAGTAAGAGGTTTTGTTTTTTTTTTGGGGGG
>NW_024582440.1:2210785-2215724 GCF_018398535.1 Haplochromis burtoni
GGCAAAAATGTCAAATGTCCTCACCCACTGGTCTGCAGCTGTTCAGTGGTCCCATTTAAACAGAACTCCAAAGGACGGTCCTTCAACTCTTCCTGCTCCACACACTCTGAGCTGTTCTCTGGTCGGTAATACCCAAAATCACTGCAACACAAAGCTGTGTCATTTCTACACTAATGCACTGTTGAATGCAAAAAGCTGAAGATTCATTGAACTGTCAAATATGCAAATAAGATAAGATAGATCAAATTTAGACTATATGGACAAAAATATTGGGTCACACTTGTTTATCACTGTATTCCAGTATTTTATTCAGTCCCACTGGTGTAGAAAATCAAACACCTAGCCATGCAGTCTACATTTACACATTTGTGGAAGAGTGATCTCACTGTATTTGAGAGTGGTACTGTAATAGTCAGTTCAGAAAATTTCTTCCCTTCTAGACATTCCACGATCACATGTAAGTGATATTATTGCAAAGTGGAAGCAATTAGGAACCACAGCAAGTCACAGGTACAGTTACAGACTGGATGTTGAGGTGTAAAAGTCACCAATGTTCTACTGACTAAATAACTGCACAGGTCCAAACCTCTTCTGTCATTAACATCAGCACAAAAGCTGTGCGCTGGGAGCTTCATGGCAGCTGATCAGCAGCTACATGCAAGCTTTACATCCCCAGGAGCAATCCAAAGCATTGGATGGAGCACGTTGTCACTGGACTCTGGATCAGTAGAAACATGTTCAGTGAAGATAAATCTAAATGCTTCAGCTTACCAAGATATTTTTGAAAATTCTCTCCTTACAGCTTTGTGGGAACAGTTATGGAAAACCCCCTTCTTTCCAGGATGACTGTGCGCCTGTGCACAAAGCAAGGTTTATAAAGACATGGCTGGATGAGTTTGGTGTGGAAGAATTTGACTGGTCCAGACAGAGCCCTGACCTCAAACCCATTGAACACCACCTTTGGGTTGAACTAGAAAAGAGATTAAAAGCCAGGTCCTCTTTACCAACATCTGAGCTTATAAATGCCATTCTGGATGAATGGGCAAAAATTCCCACACACATTCCAAAAATGCTGTAGAAAGCCTTCCCAGAAGAGTGGAAGCTGTTATAGCTATAGTCCAACTTCATATTAATGCCTTTGGAATTAGAAATGGATGTCATAAAGGTTCCTGTGGGTTTGATGTGTACGTGTTCCAATACTTTTGTCCACATAGTGTATTTTGAACTAGTAGAGACGGAATAGCAGAATAAATAATGTGTTGAAGGAAAAAGTCATGCATAAAGAGCATTTCTACAAATATAATGTATACCCCACAATCTTCTTATGTAAAAATCAAAATCCAGTTTCAAGAATACCATAATAAAGTCACAAGTTCATCTATTACACCAATCACTTGCACAAAAGGAGATGAAGTGAACAAGGAGATACCAGTGATAATCATCCATTGTACATGGACAGGGGGACAGCCTCTTGGTGACTGCATAGTCCCTCCCGTTCCAGCAAACAGAGCCTTTCCTCAGGCGTAAGAAGGTCTCTTTATAGCCCAGCAAACAGCCATCATTAGAACCAGTGGTGTCTGAAGAGTGAGCCAGCCACTGCACGTAGTCTCCTTCTGTGCCTGCAAAAGCAAACACGCACATTATCATAGTGAAAACACACTTGCTGTAATGCTGCACAAACATCGCCATCCTCTGTGCCTTACTCACAGTCTCTGGTGAGGAGCTTCCTGAAGTCTATAGTGATCACCACCCATTTACTGAAGTCCTTCCTGTAGCCCCACAGGCTGACGTTCATGGAGCGAGAGCCAGGCTCACTGTCCATGCCACTGAAGTGAAGTGGGTCATTGGTGAAGTTATATGTATGCCAGCACTGTCCTTCATCTGTGGAAAACCTGACGGGTGGTTAAAAAAAACATTAGCTGCAAAAGTGACGCACACAAACACTTACATATATGTCACAAAATGCTAGACAGTGTTTAACAGTTGTTCGCACTTTATCTGGCTGACAGGTAAGTTAGTATGCTCCACAGCCACCAGCAGGCCTCCTGAGTCCAGTATAGCATAATGATGGGGTCCCTTGAGGGCCAACATCCATGAGTAGCCCCCATCATCAGACACATACACATCAGGGAAAAGAACTGACTCTGCATCTTCAACACTGCCTGGAGAAAAGGGAGGGAGACTATCGAAACATTCAGTAAAACTGATTGCACTGAAAGAATTTGGTGGCTTGGTGTGTCTTACCGTGGGCCAGAATGAGGCCCACTGCACTGGGCTGTGAGAGAGGAAGCATGGGGACGTTCATCTTCATGGTGGTGCTGTAGGAGGCGTGGATGTGTAGCCTGCACTGTAAAGACACAGTGATGAAAACAATGTTTACACACTGGCTCGTACTGAGAAATTAAATCCGTTTGAAAGAGTTCATTTTGGGGCGTTACAAGAGGTCACATGCGACCACATCCTAATAAAAATATACTCTAATACTTGTGTCTGTGTGTCTCACTCTGTTAGGTCTGTTGGTAGAGGTGTCAGTGTTACAGTGGCTGTTCTCTGGTCTGCGCAGCCTCTGCCACTTTGCTCCTTGGTCATAGGTGATTACAGTCTCCACTGTGCCATCTGCAAAACAAACATGACGGATTCAAAATTCACTTAAATTCCTAGCAGAAGATAATTTTCACATTTTCTACATTTAACTAGTGTGTTAACTGACCGTCTGCGAGCACACTGGTCATGTAGACGCCCCTGAGTGAATGGATGACAGTGAAGTCAGTGTCACTTCCTGTGGTTGTGTAGAGGTGGCGCTCCAAAGACTTGGAGAACACAGTTCCTCTGTCATCTGACACATAGATGGTTCCAACACCAGAGTCTGCCCCGCACAGAACACACATCTGGATTATACACTTGGATATGTTAACTGATAGCAGAAGAGAAGTCATCATCAGCACCAGTTCTTACCACCGGGGTCATCCACGTGCATGAAGATCACGTCCTGATTGGCTGCCAGGATGGAATAAAACTGCTCGTGGGTGACTGTAGGAAGCTGAGCAATGTTCCACGTCTCGCCGCCATCTACTGAGACGTGGATCATACGCTCTGTACTCTGTCACACACACATTCACAGACACAATTACTGCACAGAAGGTGTATTTATGCTACTTTTAGTGGGAATCATTACACCAAAATCCAGGCACCTGTATGACACGGTTGGTTATACAGTATATGCTCATCACCTACACCCCGTATTATTAAAGACACCCAGTCTGTCTCTTTTATTTGCCTTTATACCAGACATTAAAACATTAAATTCTACATGAAATATGTGAGTTCAAGGAGTGTGAGTAAATTCCTCTGCATGCATGGCTTATACTGTATTCCCAGTCAAGCAAAGCATCGTTGGAAATACGTTTATAAAACTGTGCTTTTATCTTGAAAGCTAAGCCAGGAGGAAGATGTAGATGGCCTTTCAACTTTGTGTGAGCAGATCATCATCTTATGAATGTGGGCCAGGCCAACTCCAGATACAGTCACACTAAACAAACTGCATTCCAGTCACAATCCAAGCATTTACACTACAAGCATGCGATTTTGAGTAGAGACAAGCTATAAATAATATTTATAAGACAACTAATAATAATATATAGCACGTAAAATCAAATATTTTAATATCCATGCAGGAAAAAGATCGTTTTAAAAGACAATAAAGTCATAATGTAAAGTGCATTATAAATAAAGATGCTATGCTATGCTATAAAATTAAAGAGCAGATGACTCTTTGCCAGAGAGATGTATTGTATAATAAATAGTTATTGCATGAGGTATGAAAGATTTCCTGTATCTGTGTTTAGTTACCCAGATAGGATATCCAGATACAGACTGAACATTAATGCCAGATGTCACAAACTATTTGAACGCTTTAAGTGAGAAGATGTATTTTTGTTTTGCAAACTGAGTAAAGAAAGCATAGAAAGAAGAAGAAGAAGAAGAAAATGGGTGTACAAATAAACAACTACACCCAATGCCACTAAATACACAGACTGCAAAAATGCAATGTCTGTTCACAAAACAAACACACTCTGCTCTTAAAGAATAAAGGTACAAAGGCGCGCGCACACACAGACGTACCGTGCCAGTCATGATGGAGGCGAAAACAAATCTTCCTCCAAGTACAAATGAGTAAACTCTCGTTGCAATGGTGTGGAAACTTTTACCGTAGTCGAATGTCTTTCGTAGATGTAACATGCCTTTGTCATCTGACAGAAAAAAAAAGGTGAAGTTAGTGGAAGTATCATTGAACGTGTTAATATAGCGCTTTACCCACATAAAGTGGGGATACATATCTCTGCTGCTTTAATAAGTCTGTTAAAGGAATGGATTGAGTTGCACATAGATGGAATTTCTTGATTGGAAATAAATCATGAAATAAATACTGAAATACGAGAAACTTTTTATACTGTGTGGATCTATTCGTGTGTAAGAATCAATTTGGTTTAGACTGCCAAGTTGAAAGTAACTCATGACTGTCAACAACAAGGCACAACTTTTAAGGAACGATAAACCTGGGTCCGCGTTCGGATACGACACATTCAGGTGGTGTGGATTCATAAAAGGAGTGCATGTCTGAAAGGGCTTCTGTGGAGGGATGGTGTTATCTTCACTTACTGCATGATCCGTTGTTGTTTGTGGTAAAGTAGATGCTATTCTTTGGACCCCTGTGTGTGAGAAAAACAAACCATAATCGGGTAGAATCAGACGGCGGAGGGAAAGATCTAATTGCGCTAACATTGTTTAACATCTGTAAATCAAATGTAGATCCACTTTTGGAATTTATATAAATTGCAGATTATGGTTATGGTTTTAAAGTGCTGGTGTGAGCAAGGCAGACATCAACCCTGGTTACCTTGGTTACCCCCCCCCACACACACACACACACACACACACA
>NW_024582440.1:2215744-2274039 GCF_018398535.1 Haplochromis burtoni
CACACACACACACACACACACACACAGACACACACACACACACACACAAACACCCCCCACAAGTTCTGTCGGGTTTTGTTCGCTGCCAAACAAGATGAGGGTTTTCACACTGCACAGATTCTGGTTCAAGGACTGCGGGCTGAATAAGAATGCCACTGCTGACTCATGATTCAGTCTGACAGCAACCTCAGCTCCCTGGCTCTGCAGTCAATTTGGGTTGAGGCCTAAATGACAGCTGTGGTCGCACAGAGCTATCACAATGTTCCCACAATGCAGCGCTAACAACCGCAGGCTGACACCGCAACCTCATGTGAACTCTGGTGTTCAAATAAAACCAGAGTCAGGATGGGGGATACAGACTGTGGTGAGGAAAGCAGCTGGAAAAACAACAATGGACAAAGAACACACACACTCCTATTTTTACCAAAAGCAAAGACGTACATGTTGACTGTTTGTAAACCCACACGGACAAATGTGCCTGTCAGTGATGGAAACTTGTGTTTTATGAGAAACATTTATTTTATGTGTAAGCACCAGTGGCCTTTAACCTGGGCCCGAAATTCACTCTTGGCTCAGAAACAGAGAGCAGGAATCCTGTCTAAAGGAAGCGCGCACTGCTTTATGTTTATATGTCACTTTCATTAAAGTTGAGGGAAAGTCTCTAAGAAAAAAAAAAAGGCCAAAGGTAAGGTTCACACCCCTCACCTGTCCTGATTGTCTCCCCTGTCCTTAATTATACTTTAACATCAATCTGATGGGGAGGTCAGTTCTTACCATCTGACCAAACACACACTGTCGTGGATCTTCCTCCAGGTGGCACCAAAGTCCTCAGACAACCACAGGTCCATCTTAAAAGAAAAAAGCTTTGTCAGTAAAAAGGGAGTACATGTTTATTTTTAGTATTTACCCATTCCTAATTGAGAAATTAGGAAATGGTTCACTTCAGGAGAAGAGAGGTTTTCTTTTATTGAAACTCCAAATCCCTGACTATATACCATGATACTGAGTGTCAGAAGTTTGTTACAGTCCCCGGGGTTGTACAGGATCTGAATGAGGGGCTCAAATGGCAGGTCGGTGGAAACAAAGGTCAGTCCAAAGTCCTGCGAGCGAAACAGCCGAAAACCCCCGACGTCGGACACATCACCGCTCAGGATCACCTGAAGCCAAACAAAAGAGCCAGAGTTAAATCAATCGGTCACGTAGCTGATGAGAGAGAAAACACATTTAAATCAAACCAAAACACTGAACATTATTCAGGTGGGGATTCGTTGCTTTTCTTAATTTTATGTCAGTGGATTATCAGATCAAATAAACATTTTGGAGATGCCACCTGTGAATCAGAGGATTACAACTGACATTTATTTACTGTTTTCTTTAGATGTAAACAACAGAAGAACTGAGGAAATTGTGCTGTTTTACTGAAAACACAAGTAGATGAGAAATGATCCACAACTGCAAAAACCTTTGAGGATACTTCATCGTATTGCACTGCATGTACTGACTCTTTTAAAGAATCACTCACCTTCCCTGAGTGGTCTGGACTGATAGCGATGCCGAACTCTGTCTGGATGAAGGTGTGGTTAATCAGATGAGTCACGTCTTTGAACGTCTTCCCATAGTCTTCACTGACACACAGACAAGGTTGCAGTTAGACCCTCAGACCACTGTAATTAGTAAAAGTTTAATAAAGCCACTAAACCAAACCAGCAGCGAGGCACTTCTCACCTCCTGTAGAGGTTAGACTGGCCGAAGCGGATCATGAACAAAGGCACCTGAAAGGTTGTCAACACCAGCAGCACCTGGGGTGAGAGATGAATGGAGTTACACAGAAATCAAGCATCATCTAGGAGTTATATATTGTCATACACATGAACTCACCCCTGATCCATCGCCCACCCAGGCTAAAGACAGTGAACCCAATGTCTGCACCTTGAACGTGAACTGAAAGGGAGGGAAAAAAAGAAGACATTTTAGTGAAAATACAGAAAACACTGCTGTTTACTAAAAACTAGACACATGAACGGAGAGGACAGCTTGAATTTTCCATACTGTCCAAAGCAGCTCGGTCATTTGGATGCACTCTGCCTGTGTGACCTACATTCCTGTGTAAATCACAAAGACGAAGCCAGAGAACAACACACTTTGCTAATGTCTCGAACGCAGCAAGAACACTCTCTCAAACACATGACAGACATTAAGGCTGAATGTAGCCAATTTTTCCGGTGTTTACCTTAACAGTCACTTACTAATACATTCCTCAAGCCCCGAAAGACTCAAAGTTCAAAATAAAAGGAACAGGTGTGACATAATATTAGAGGCACGGAGGGAGCAGAACTACTATTTCCCAACTCTGACAGAAAAACAACATTCCTCTTCATTCATCCCGACTGAAGCTCAAGTGTTTGGTCTCTAGCCACAGCCCACAATGTTTGGAGTCTGAGGGAGCAGGTTACTCCCCTCCTCTCTTTAGCTGGAGGGACAAAGATGTTTTCAAGGTGAGTACAGCCCAAAAGCGTCTGTGTCCATAAAGCCACAGAAGATGGTCACGCCTGCCGTATGCCTCCTGCATCCATCTGTTCCTATTTTGATCGTATAACTATTTTACAACCCCGTTTGCAATCCTCTTTTCATCCTATTGGTCAGTTTTTTTAAAAAGTCATATGTGATCCTCCCCAAAACTCACTCTCTAGCTTGAACATACAGGTTAAATGTCAAGACTTTAAAGATTTTTACAAGATATAAGAAAGCAAAACTATTAGCATATGCTCCACTAGACATGTTTTAATGAGACTACACAGCTACAAGTATTAGCATTCTAAGTATATCTTTAGTTTTTTTAATCACCTTAACACAATTTATGATACTATTAGATAATGTGAATAAGGATTAAATAAGCAGATATGAATATAAATATGTACATAGAGTATACACACATACTTAAATTTTCCCAGACAACCAAGGCTAAGTTTTCAGAGGACTCTATGAAAAGTACTCCTCCCACTTCCCAGTCTTCGTTATAGTGTTGCTTCAGTTTATTGAGGTTTGAACTGATGCACAGCTCTCTTAAGGACTTTGACTGGACCATTGCAACACCTTGATTCTTTTCTTTTTCAGCCATTTGGTTGTACATTCGCCCCTGTGCCTTGGATAATTGTCCTGTTGCATGACCCAGTTTCGGCCAAGCTGTTGGACAGATGGCCTCACGTTTCACTCTAGAATACTCTGGTATAAAGAGTAGTTCATGGATCATAACATGCAGAGTCTAAATTTACTTGGAAGTCCACTCTTGTGAAGACTGTGGGGTTGCTTTAATACACCCTTGCATGCTCCAGACCAATAAGCTGCAAAAACTTGTGTTTTTATCGAAGTGTTCACACTTGCTGGTGATCATCTAATCAAGGGCATTGGATTAGCAGCAGCTGGCTACTGCTACTTACCCTCTTAATTCCTGTGGAAGCAGTAAGGTTGGACTTATCACTGCACTGAGTCATGTAAAAACTACTGAAGAGGCTACAGGAGCTTATAGCAAAGTAATGCTTTGAGATAAATGCTTGTGAACATGCTAAAAATGCCAGCAATGCCACTAATAACAAGCAGAGTTTTCAAACCATGCAAATACAAGAAGAGCTGAGGCTGATGGGAATGTCATTAGCTGTGCTGATATCTTGCTCAAAATCAACATAATTGTAGAAACTGAAATGCGGGATGACTACCAATGCTAAAATCAACAAAGTTAATATAATTCATCCTGAGGAGGACATAAATGACTGTACAATCACAGCAGAGCATGAGAATACAAGGTAAGCAGAGGAGTCATATCATAAAATGTAAAATATTATGATCATTTCAAACTAAACAATGTGAAATTTAAGTCATGTCTTGTCCGAATACTAAGTCTTTGCAAATGTTTCTGCCAGTTGCTATCACACCTGTGTTAAATTTAAACCAGTGGGACACTTTCCACATCGGTTTCTCTGAAACTCTATATGGACTAAAGCTGACTTGCCCAGCTGCAGGACACACACCTAAACGATCAAACATTGCATTTATATCATAGGTTGTCTTTTTTTGTTTTTTACCTAGTATTTAACCAGGAAGTGAAAACTCCTCAGATTTATAATCTCCTCTATAAGATTATCACGGGCCAAGATAGACATCTAAATGTAGGAATTAACATCATGTATGTAAAAATGAAGATATGCCTGAACCAGTTGGACATGGCCTCACATACCAGACATGACCTCATGCTGTGTCTCATGTTGGATTTAAGGGTCCAGAGCTGCTCTGTAAAGGCTTCTCTAACCTCCCGAATCTGGCATTTAGTTCAGTCATAAACAACAAAACTTCTGGAGTGTGCATCACAAATAGACACATACAAACATCTATACAAGCAGACTCAATAACACACAGTCTGTGGGTGGGAGCACAGTAAAGTCCTCTCACAGAAAAGGCAACACAATGAGCTCCTTATTCTCTCTGCTTCAGCAATGTTTACACGCATAAAACTTCAGAAGGAGGTCAAATGCTGAGGCTCTGATCTCACACATGAAGCAGCAATGCAAGCCTCTGCTGTTCGACTACGATTTGAGTTCCAAGCTGTTTGCTAGATTCTTATTCTCCAGGAATACCAGAAAAGAAGAAAAAATTAGTGCTAATTAATTTTTAACTAATACATTTACAAAGTGATTAAAAAAAATCATGATTATTGCCCATTTTAAGTCTATGAGCGAAATTTTAATCTCTCAAATAATTAGCTGCTTGGGCAGCACAGCAAAATCTTTTTGTTTGGTCTTTTTCATGTTTTTCTTTCCAGGCTAGCAGCATGGCTCGTCAGATGGCAATGCCAATCTGTCATCTGTTGGCTCCAACACTAAATGTTAGCATGCTAAACAAAAATGGAAGACCTATCATATCATATTTGATACTTGAGTTTTTGAGACTTCTGCATCACCAGTCTTTGTTTTCCTCACCAAAAAACCTAAACTGCAGAATTAAAACAAAATAAAAATAAAATAAAAAAATGCTGGATGTGGCAAATAAAATGCAAACTGAAGTTCATATAGTCAAATTAATGTTTTGTTTCTTTTTCTGTCAAAAGCTTCAAAGAGTCTTTTGTTTTTTCAAAAGAAATTACAATTTTCTGCCAATTATTTCATCATTTGGGCTTTAAATGGATACGGCAGCCTGATCTATGAAATAGATAGCAGTGGACTAGACTGTTAGATCTTCTGATAATTTATGTATCCATAATAAACTGAATAATGAAAGACTAATCAACTGCCCAAATCCAGCTAAACCTTCACATTTTTGCTGGTAGAAACAAAGGAAGTAAAAACTATAAGATATTGACATATGTCTTTAAATAAGGGCTTACTGTATATAGTATATACATAAAGTAGCATCAGTTTCATTGTTACATTAACAACGTAGTTCACTGAATAACAGATTAATGTGAAGACACAGCTGGACTCTGCCACATGTGCTGCAGGCTGTGCAGAGAGGATGGTAAACATGGGAATCAAGCATCTTTGCCTGCACCACCCTCTGTAAGGAAAGTTTTCATATCAATACATATCTGCTATGTTAAATACATATTCAGCATGTTTGATTGATGCTATTAGATGCAGGAGGCTAATTTTTCCACTGAAGTAGTGCAAGTTGATCATGGGTTCTACCAGTGCCTCCTTCATTTATACTTTGTCGTTCTTGTATGTTCCCTGTGTATCAACAAGGCCAGATTTCTTTCTGACACACACCATGTGGTACACCAGCTCTGCTGCTTTCCTTGGTGCTCCAGCAGCTGGCTGCACCCCAGCTACCCTGAGGACAGAGCACTTTTTTCCTGTTTGTTTTGTTCTTTTTGGCCTGAGGGAACGGGAGACAGGACAGAGTCTGAAGAAGGGGGGGGGGGAAGAAAAGAAAAACAAAACAAGCTAGTTTGTTAACCTGAGTCAGCTAAATGAACCTCACACAAACGGGGAAAATACGTTAAGGCTTGGGCTGGCTGACAGAACACATCCTGTGTAGTCTACCAGGTCTACAAAAACCACAAAAAGGAGCACAGAGAGAAGGAGGTCAGCTGTGTCTGATCTGATAATTTACACAGCCATCTGGAAAATAAGGAGCGCATAATACGGATCCAAATCCTTTTTCCCCTCCTGATCTAGCATGCAGGTCTGATAACTCAGACATCAGCCCACAGTGGAGATCAGATGAAGTTTAGCAGAAGAACGTGGGGAATGTTTGTCAGGGAGAAAGGCCCGGAGGAGAAGGGAGGAGTCTGCTCTCTGAAAACACACTGAATTATTTTCACGGTCGATAGAAGACCAGGTGTTTCATTCAGTGAAATGATGTAACACCACCTATTACCTTCACACACACCAAAGTGGTGTATCCATGATTTCAGAGGACAATACACTGGTTTACAATCTACCCCTAACTTTAAAACATGTGGCTGACATTATGGATGTGTTTTTGTCCCCATAAGGAAGATAAGTCCCCGCAATGTATAAAGAGATTCAAGACCCCACAGCATTAGTAATACATGCACAACTAAGACACACACACACAACATGAAAATGATCCTGTGGAGCTTTGTTGTAACTTCTTATGAGTTTGTTGTTATTGTGCTTCTGGTTGGATGCTCAGTTGTTGTTTGTCTGAGAATAAAAAAAAAAGAAAAAAACTGTACTTCATGCCTACCACCAATCCACTATCTCATGGCGATTCCAAAGAGGTAGTAAAGGTATGCTATCAGCCGGCTCTTCCAAGATCCCTCCAGACACGAGGAACACAGTCAAATGCCTATGACTGTATGCTGTTACATTCTCCATTCACCCAGCACCATTAGTCCATCAGAGCATGAAAACACAGAGTCAGCAAGCACCACACATGTGGAGCGCTGACCTACATTAATCCAGATCAATTAAAAAAAGGTTGCAACAGAAAGAACTAGAAAAATAGGAGAACTGGCTGAAACTGGCAGATTACTTAACTAAACCACTTTCACCTTCTCCACGTTTTCTTTGTTTGTTTATTGACTAGTTACAAATAAATATCATACACAATATCAAATATTTTGATATTCAGTAAGTCTTTGGAATCTTTTTAAGGACTGATTGTCCCGTGTGCCAGTAAAAAGTACATCTTAAAGTTTTATACAGGTGCTCAAAGCAAACAAACTGGAGATCCCTGTAAAAACATTTATAAATCAAATAATAATTGATTAAACAATATCAGATTTACTAATAACAGAAAAATTTAATAGTCCTCTATTTTTATTTGTTTTTCTATTAAATAAATCTTTGACATAATCGTATTAGTCTTTTTTTTCTTTTTATTCCAAACTGTCCTGAACTCACATACTCAACATTAATTAATGAGCATTTAAGTTAGTTAAACGTACTGAGTTAATTTGATTTGATTGAATGACTATCAAAATTTCTTTCCATCGGTTGATCGACTAATCTACAAACCCCTTCAGTAATTAGAAGCAGTTTACTATGCAGGATTCACATCTTTCCTTGTGTGCATCTGTTAGGAAAATGTTTGGAAATGTTACGAGCAACTCCATCATGTGAGGAATAAGCTCACGTGTAATCCTGTCACTGTGGGTGTGAAGTCACTTACAGTGCTGGTGTCGTTCAGCAGGGCTGACTCTACTCCGGGCAAAGCTGTACATGTCTGTTCATTCAGTCCTGCGCTGCGCTTCGGCAGCTCCTTCCTCTCTGGAATAAGTCGCTCCTCATCACCACCCAACTCCCCTTGCAGCCTCCTCAAATGTGAAAACTTTCCCCCTTCGTACTGATGTTTGCCCAGCGCAGACGAAAACAGCCCGAGCGCCAAAATGCAAGATGCGGAGATCATTATGAAACCAGCGGTGTCCAACGCGAGACTCCTGCGAGAAACTTCACTGTCCCACCACCAGTTGGCCGCACATGCCCCCCTCATCACCCAAAGCATCTTCCACAGCGGCCCATCCACCGCGGCACCGGATTGGTCGGGACCAGAATAACCTGTGATATAATTGGACGGCGTCGATCTTTCTCGACTGAGTGTCACACCTTTTCTGGGGTTGAACTGCCCCCTGGTGGAAGGACCGCGCAAAACTTACTAGCGCTTTTGAGTGTTGTTGAATTATTTTCTCTGAATTTGTTTGGGATTCCAAGAAGCAAATAGAAAAGTAGAACAAATAATCTACAGCACGGCTTCCTTCTCTCTCCCTCTCTTTCTTTTTTTTGCACAGCAGCGGTAGTTTCACTTTTTATTGTGAAACAGCTAGTGAAGGTTCTTAAAACTTGTGTTTTTTAATACAAAAAATATACTTTAAATTTGTTTGGTTTCTTTTTTGTATTAGTTGACAAAAAAAAAATGCATCAACAGTTGAGGAATTACAGCCATTTTATACTTAGACCCTGTTTCTGAGGTTTAAAATTAATTAGCCAAACTAAGATAATTACAATATACAAGGATTGTTTTCAATGTTTTGAATGAAATCTTTTGCAGTCAGTGACTGTGTAAAGCACAGGTGTCGAACTCCAGGCCTCGAGGGCTAGTGTCCGGCAGGTTTTAGATGTGTCCTTGAACCAACACAGCTGATTTAAATGTCTAAATGACCTCCTCAACATGTCTTGAAGTTCTCCACAGGCCTGGTAATGAACTAATCATTTGATTCAGGTGTGTTGACCCAGGGTGATATCTAAAACCTGCAGGACACCGGCCCTCAAGGCCTGGAGTTCGACACCCGTGGTGTAAAGTCTTGAAACCATGGACATCATGTATCATGTATCTTCCTGGTCGAGATGCTCTGCAGGCTTTTACATCAGCCACCTTTCTTTCGCATTATTCTTCGATTCAGTTGTGAAGCACCGTCCAATCAGTTTTTCAACATTTGGTGGAGTATAAGCAGAGTGTATAGGCCTGTATACTTGAGAATTCATCCTGCTGCTTCCATCAGCAGCCACACATACCCAAGCCATAATACTGCACCACCATGTTTGGCAGATAATGTAGTATGCTTCAAATAATGACCCGTTTCTGTCCTCCATACTTTTCTCTTTCCATTATTCTGGTAAAGTCACCTGTCCAAAGACTTTCTTCCAGAACTGTGCAGGCTCTTTCTAGAAAAGTCTTCTCCAGCCTTCCTGTTTTTATAATCAGCATTTTGCATCTTGTTGTAAACTCCTTCTCCAATCATAAAGACATGATTGCAGATCTTGACAGTGATGCGCCTGTCCTTGACTCGTAAAGTTATTTTTCTTAAACAATGGAAATAATTCTATAATTATCCACTTTAGCCGTCTCCTGTGGTCTTTCAATCCTTCTGTTCCTGCTGAACTGATCAGTGGATTCCTTCTTCTAAATCATGAAACAGATTGGCAATTTGGCTGCTCCGAAGGTTTTTTGCTCTCTCTGATCAGTTTATTTTAGATTATCAGCCTAGTCATGGAATCCCTCACTTATATTAGTGAAAAGTTATGAAACACAAATTCAATACTTTGAATAAATTTAAGACATTACATCTGCATTACTTCTCATCAAATAAGGGAGCAGGCCTAACCTGGTCACGAAAGCACTAGTCAATTGTTTAGTTAATTCTGAGCCTCTGAAAATGGGAGACTGTGTATATAAACAGGCCTTTTTGACAAAGGATGACGCCTTCAATTTCGTTTTTGCTAACAAGTGTATGGTATCATGAGCACAAAACTAAACCAGTTACGCTGCGTTTGCAATACGGTTTACTAATACTAATTAGATATTATTGAAATACCATAGTTGAAAGACAAGAAAAACAAAAACTGCAAAGAGTCGGCAACTTTCTGAATACAACAGTTTAATTGTACTGATTCGTAACAAAAATACCCCTCCCGCTCCTCCCCCACATTTTTCCCCCTTGCCACTCAGTTATAAGTCCCGGTCAGACTCCTGTACAGACACGTACAGATACTGAGAGACGTAAAGAAAAATTATTGGATCGTATATAGAAACTGCTTCTGCACTGCAATTTTGAATGCAGCAAATAATGAGAATGTACGGATAGAAAGTTGTGGCTGCTTTGTGACATTCGGCCCAGGTGCGCCTTCACACCCTCTTCCCTCGTGCCCAGAACTGAAACCGAGACCAAGTCTTTCCTGCTCTAGATGTCCTTGATTACCTCCTCCAGCTCCTCTTTGGAATACATGTGGAAGGTCTTACCAGGCTCTACTGTTGCCAGCTGTAGAGGAGACAGATTAAGAAAGTATGTGTGAAAAACAACCATTTAGACACCAGCAGGTCTTTGCAACTTAAGTCCAAATAACACAGCTGATTTGGTTGGAAATGGACAGATACAACCTTCTGGTATCAAGTATCAGAGTGGGACAAACCTCAATGTTGGTGGCGTTGAGCTTCTCCTCCATCACCTGCTTCAGAATGGTGAGAGATGACTTGATGGCTTCTTTTAATGTCATGGACTGTCAGATTTCCAGAGACAGGGAAAGACAAAAAGACAAAACTATTCAAATCTGCGTGTCCATAGTTTTGACAACATACACCTGTCCATCATGGAGAAATTCTGACTATATTCTAGGGCTGCCACAAACGATTATTTTGATAGTTGACTAGTCACGGATTATTTTTGCGATTAGTCGACTAATCAGATCATGCATCCATTGGACGTAAAACGTCCAGCTTATTGCACCAGCAGCATCTGCTCTTATATAACTATCATTAGCTTACAGCTTTAAGTGTTTAAGGTATGTGCTAACTAAAAATAAAGACAAGATGATAGTTTATTAAATTTTAATGAAATTTGCAGATTGTTTCGGTGGAGTTTAATAAACTCCTTGCTATCTAAAATATAACAGGACACCGGAGTATATTCTCGAGCATCTCACACTTCTGATAATCAGTTGTCTGCTTGACATTTATTCAGCTGTGTGAAAACTATAACTTTAATCTCAGCCAAACCGATTTACAGTGTTGGGGAGTAACGGAATACATGTACCGCCGTTACGTATTTAAAATACAAAATATGAGCAACTGTATTCCGTTACAGTTACCGTTTAAAAAGGTGGTATTTAGAATACAGTTACTTTGTTGAAATAAATGGATTACACGGCGGTACTTTCCTGTTTCATATTGTTGCGGGTCAGGACTGTTTGGGTTTTGTTTGACAGCTGTTCTGTTGTTCCAGGCGGCAGCGTTACGGTTGCCATGGTTACAGGATGACGCGCTCTCTGCGACTGTGTTTCCTGGGTGAGAGAGCGGCGCCTTTTTGTTGTTGTTGTGCTAAGCTAATAGGCAGAATGCTACAGGCACAGCCCCAATTATTGCATAGCCCTAAAGAATGTAGCCTCATGGGCAGTGTAGTCCGTGCTGCAGGGAGAATGGACTGCGTTATGTGTCTGTGAGCGCGAGGAGGGAGAAAAGGAGCTATCATCGAGGAGAAACGGGAGCTGGAAGCATGTAAATATAATAATAACTACTGCAGCCAAGAAGAGTGCCTGATGAGCCCAGTTGTAAGTAAGCTATTAAGACTCGACTGTACGCTGTGTTCGTGTTTTCCTCCGAAACAATCCGATTGTTCAGTCTGACGTCACTAGCCGTGTCTGGACCTAAACTCCGCTGCAGGTCCATATATCAAACGATCACTATGGCATTACTGAGAGTTGAAAAACTGTCTAAAGTCTTTCATCTTTAATAAAATGATCAGCGTTCTGCTCTACCAGGTGTAACAATTCATGAAAACGGAATTTATGACATTTAACGGAGTTAGAAGTTAGCAGGAAGTTAGCTCGCTAGCTTCTATCTAAATACAATATAGCATGTCCTGACTGCGGGGTTTTGGAAACAAATTAAAACGTACAGCTCTGTTATCACTTCCAACATAAATGAAGACAGAAAACTAAACAGCAGTGACGTTTGTAGGGTTACTGAAGTTGTGGCTAGCTGGTATATAATGATGTGCTACGTGACCGCTAGCGACACAGCTATGTTAGCGTCTGGACTTCTTTAAGTTGCTTGAAGACGTTTCACCTCTCATCCGAGAAGCTTCTTCAGTTCTAAGGTCAAATGGTGGAGAGTCCCAGATATAAACCTAGTGGGAGTTTCCCCCCACAGAGGGACAAAAGGACCCCCTGATGATCCTCTAATCGCCTGAGCCAAGGTGTGAAACTGGGTGTGGGTCCCAATCAGCCAGAGTTTCGGGTGTGTTCATTGTGAAACCTGGCCCCACCTTATCATGCGAATTCCTGAGGTCAGATGGCCCAGGATGTGAGTGGGCGTTAAGGCGTCTGGGAAGGGATCTCAAAACTGGATTATAGATGGCAGAGAGTTGGTGTCGTAAACCCCCGCCTCTGTTCAAAGATGGTCGCTCACAGTGGACATAGATGGCTTCTTTCACTCCTCTTTCAAACCATCTGTCCTCTCTGTCCAAAATGTGAACATTGGCATCCTCGAAAGAGTGTCCTTTATCCTTAAGATGCAGATGGACTGCTGAGTCTTGTCCTGTGGAGGTGGCTCTTCTGTGTTGTGCCATGCGCTTGTGAAGTGGCTGTTTGGTCTCTCCAATGTAGAGGTCTGGGCATTCCTCGCTGCACTGTACAGCATACACCACATTGTTGTCTGCTTTTTGAACTAAGAAGCTCTATGAAGGTGAAAGATCTTCAGCAACTTAAAGAAGTCCAGACGCTTTTCTTTGCAAGCTCCTTTGACTACGATGACCTGGATGACTGAGAACCTTCACAGACATACAGCTATGTTAGCATAATATAAACAAGCTAACTTTTTTTCCACTCGATAAAAGTTAACGTGAGTGTTCTCGGTGGTCAGGAACAAATGTAATCGCATGGCAGGATGCTGTAAAAGGACCAAACTTCAGCCAGGAGAACAACTGAGATAATCCATCCACAATACGAGGTTAGTCATTCATATACTGCTGCATGGGCTGGGCTGTAGTTACATCCTAAGGTTTTAAAAACTGAGCTTAAATAAATGATTAGCGGTAATAAAAGCCGAGGGAGGTCAACAGTGATCACTGACTGTTTTAGGAGCTTTTTGAGATCAAATAGAAGAAAATACATAACATTAAACATGTTAACAACACAAAAGCCATATTAAACGCAGACTATTTTAGGCCCGGAAGTAGGATTCGTCGCGTCATCACTGAACAACCGGATAAGTTCCGTTGGAGCAGCCTTTCAACGCCTCTCTCTGTCTCTGGCTAGCAAAGTTGACCCAGACAACAAAGTAAAGCTAGTTTTCGGCTACGAACCCGAGGTATTAGCCAGAGGTCCCTTTACTACGGTTCGGAGCCGCGGACCTTCAGTAATAGTAATAAATCACAGCAGTAGTACATTCGTGTAGTTGTAAAAAGCATGATAATATATTAAGTAATCCAAAGTATTCAGAATACGTTACTCTCATTGAGTAACGTAACGGAATACGTTACAGAATACATTTTGGGGCATGTATTCTGTAATCTGTAGTGGAATACATTTTAAAAGTAACCTTCCCAACACTGCCGATTTACTCAGGAACAAATAAAATACTGAAAAAAGCCAAACAATAACATTTTTAAGTTATCTAAGTGACTTATATATCATGTTTAACCTGAGTAGCGAAAGACGGCGGTGGGTTTGAAAACGATTTGCCGGGAGTCCGGTGTTCTCACGGGCTCTAGTGAGCCTTGCCCCCAGCTAGCTATCGAGCTAGTGGGTAACAGATGTCTCCGAAAACGTCGGAGCGCTTTTGAAAATATGTGGTGTCTTGATAAACTGAGCAGATATTTGAGGTTTATACAGTTACATTCTCGCCTAAAAATATGTTAAACGTTTAATTTTGTCACCCAGAAAGAATAATAAGAGTAGTATTAAAACTAACTAGCTGCTGTCATAGACTACGTGCTACTTCCGGTGCGGAAACTCTTGTGGGGAGCTTTGTTTCCGGCGTCCTATTCGCGCCTTGTTTACGGTCCAAAACAAGTTAAGCAAATGAATGAATCAAGCGGTGATTTACATTTCTATAGATGTCTTGGGCATTTACCCAATATATCTGTAAATGATGTTCATCGACTTGTCGATATTTTTTCCCCACGTCTCAGGGCAAAAGAGAAAATGGATTCAAATGTTATATTTCTCAGCTGTCCCTCGTTTATCGCGGGTGTTATGTTCTAAAAATAACCAGCGATAGGTGAAATCAAGTAGCCAATTTTATTTTTTGACGGTGCAAAACGTTTCGTGGACATCGTGGACATACAGTACTGCACCTCAGAGTCACACTGCTAGCGATCGATGCAGCGATTCTATACTGTACAGGAGAGAGGTCACGGAGGAGATCGTCTGCAGCGATCAGGACACAATGTGATGTAAAAAAAATAAAAATAAGCATGCAAACTTGCACTAAAAAATCCACGAAACAGCGAGGCGAAAGGTGAACCGCGTTATAGCGAGGGACTGCTGTAATTTTGAAGGTAAGTCACAACATACCCTTCGTAAATACTAATATATAGAAACCGTTACCAGCAATCGTTCAGCAATTTTTCATTTTTTGCTTTTTTGATCATTAGATTTTTTTTTATGACACAACAGTGGTGAGTGTTCCCACCTTCTGCTCCTTGTAACTTAACGCGATCTTTTCGTTTTCGAGTTTTGGACATGATTTTGGAGTATATCTTCGCAGTAGCGATTGACCGCAAAGTAAAGCTACCGGAAATGTACAACCCCACATCCGGTCTCAAACCAGGAAGTTAGCATTTTCTTGTGCACAGGGTCTATTGTTGGAAACTGTTGGAAACTGCGCTATGAATTCTGGGACAGAGCTACTTCTTCTTCTTTGGGGTTTAACGGCAGCTGGCATCCTTTTACATGCAGTGCTGCCATCTTCTGTTTCCGTTATTACACTCTTAAATCCTACTACTTATTCCTGCGTCTTTTGTGATCTTACAAAGCTTCAAACGACGCGTCGACTATTAAATTAGTCGTCGACGATTTTGATAGTCGACGTAATCGTGACTAGTTGACTAATCGTGGCAGCCCTACTATATTCAAAATGTTAAATGACCTGAGTCAAACCTTCCCTGTAACTCTCTAAGGCGTGGGACATATTTTAAATTGTCCCTTGCCAGCTAAGCCATATATTAAATTATAAATGCCTGTGAGTGTAGTATACATAAGTAGAACACACAAAATGTATGTTCTCGCCATTTATGACCATTTAATACCAGACATAAATGTCTAAAATATGTCTGTCAACGTTTTTCAATACTTCTCTGTGCTGACTGATTTATTTCATGTTCCTTAAACGTCGCTTAACCAAAACCTAAATTAGTCAGCACAGCGATCATTCATCCCAGCCACAAGTTTATGGTTATTCCACAAACCAGGAACTGCATCACTGTTTAGTGGACGAGCGCAGACAGACAGATGTGGCATCTCCAGAAATTTTGTTTTAAATATTTCAGCTGAAGCTTTGGGAAGCTGAGACAGGTTTTTTTTTTCTACATTTCTTGGGTGCTGTGGCCAAAGTAGCTTAAGAGTGTGCTTTTTTTTTTTTTTTACCTTTTTTTTTAAACTTCTGGTTTCCCATCTTGGACAAATGTCCAAGAAAACTATTTGTATGTTTGTAGCAACAGAGTGATGGAAGTTGAGACACTGATATTGAAATATCCTCATCAGCTGTACCAGCTAAGTGGACTCAATCTGACCGCTGAAGCAGGCTGTGTTCCAGCATGACATGGGAGTGTGAAGAAAACACAGGAGTACCGTACTTAACTGGATAACATGAGTGAATTACACAGCGTGTAATGCAGGTATATGGTTGGCACAATGCTATGGTATCATGGCTGTTATTACCTTGTGGTAGACCTCTTGCAGAGAGCTCTGTGCTCCCTCAGATGCGGAACCGATGGCCCGAGCATCACACTGCACAAAAGTTCCTGATGGGTCCATGTGATACCTGTATTACACACACACAAAAAAACGATACATGTGTTTAAGCAAAGCAAGCAAATATCCCTTATTTTTTAAAAATAAACAATTATCTTGACATACAGCTGAGGTCCTTTTTCATCAACTCCCCCAAACAGAAGCGCTACACCAAAAGGTCGACTCTGTTTAAAACAAAGCAAAGACACAAATAGAAGTTTAACATCAAACTTTTTAGGTCTGCATCTCAAAATTAAAACACAAACACTGGCTGAGTGACTCACCATGGCACCAGGGTCTGCATCTTCCTCACCAAACTGCAGCGCCAGGTTGGACACAGCCTGAGTCACACTCTCCACTGTCATCGTCTCATTGTAAGTGAACCAGTGGTTCTGAAACAGAGCACATACAGGTTAACCGCAGATAAACACAGCACTCTAAATATGCCTTATACAGCGCTGTGCTCTGAAATCATACCTGTGTTTCCACTCTTGCTTTGTCGATAAGAGTCTTGGCATCAGCTATCAAGCCGCTCATGGCACAGCCTAAGACGTGAAAAGAAAGAAAACTAAAAACCTGCATTTATCTTTCACAAGCTGTGGCCTAAAGCAAGACTCTTCACCATCAAAGTGAGACAAACGAGATGAAATTTCGTGTAATCCGAAGGAAAGCTTTACTGTGCAAGAATGTGGATGATTAAAATTTGTCTGAAACAGCTACAACAACAGTGTGAAAATTAAAGTTAGGGACTTGATTTGCTTAGCTTTGCGAGACAGTGTTCTGACTAATTTAAGCCACTTATACCAAAGAGTTTTTGCTGAAGCAAAGGAAAGAGAATCATTTCTCGAGGTGTTTTTTTTTTAAAAAGATGAATACTCTCCCTTAAACAGAGGGCTGCAAAAAAAACAACAACCCCAAAACAAAACAAAAAAACAACACACTGACAATCACAAAATATTTGGGGGAAAAAAAAAGAAAAAAGAGAACTTTAAGATATTTTCACCAATCTTTACATGGAGTAGCCCAGTGATATTCTCTGGTGTAAAGTACTATTAATGGCACTTTGTTTACTTAAAATGTTTATTTATCTATTTTCTGCTTTACAGTCTTGCAAAGGGACCAAATAAAGAGATGATGCTTTCAAAAATAATTTCATTAACAGCTTTAATTTGGTCTATATTGTCACACAAACTATATCAGCCAAAAAACTAAATCTAATAATATTTGGTTTAAGCAATGCTTGGTTTAAATGGCTCTGATTTAATTGCAAAAATATTTAAAATCAGTGCTCTGAAGTAAATCAGAGAGGGTCTGGCTGGAATCTTTTTTAAGATTTAATGAATTCACATGGAATGACTCTTTAGGTTGTTTCAATCTATTGAGCTAGACGGTTTCAGTTGCTTTTGTCCACATTTCTCTTTTTGTAAGGGAATAAAAGTTTTTTGAAAATTGAAGTGTACATTCAATTAATAATAATATTTTCTGGGCTAAAAAGAAAATAATAAATATTTTTGCTTTTCTTTTTCTTTAACAATATTGCACTGGATTTCTGTGTAAAAAACAAAAACAATAACATGCATTTCAAGTCCAATTTTAATCAAAGAATCAATTAACTGATTTAGCTGACTGGATATCTTTTCTCATTACAAAAAACAGCCAGTAATATTATGTCAACAAAAGCCTTAATCCTTTGTCATGGTCCATTTCCACTTACCAATGTGACTATCAATCTCCACGATCTTCTCAATGCTGTTGGGCTCCATCAGGGGAGAGGTGATCCTCTTCTCCACAGCCAGACATACCCCTTCTGAAGTCTGGATACCGATGGCTGTGGAGCCCAACTAGAAGAGCAAAGCCAGGCCAAAGAAAATAGATGAGCTTGAATATAATCACTTTGTTTAATAACCGCACAGAAATAGTTAAAGATTCCTGTGAAGTACTCACTTTTATTGCCTCTATGGCATATTCAACCTGGAACAATCTTCCCTCAGGAGAAAATGTGTTCACACCTCTGGAAAACAGAAATTAAAGTTTAGAAATTTTAACAACGCTTAATATATTAAAGATAGCTGTAAACGTTATTTTTCACTATTATTATTTGCACGTCTATTCCCTCATAACAGTAAAGTAAATAAACGCTCATCTTGAAAAGGATGGCATACCGAAAGTGAAAGCAAACCAACTTTTTCCTAACATTGATTATTAGCCGCTAGCTGATACAAGCTGTAGAGACACTGTTACAATAAGGGTTTAACGAAGTCAGTATTTTCTATATTTTCTTTCGGCGTTTAACCGGGCTTTCTTTCTCGGGTAGACAATAAAACACCCGTGTGCTCTCGTTCGTTTGTTCATTTCCCTCTGTTAAGCGCTCAATAAATGACAAAGCAGTTTGTGCTGCACCTACCTGTCATATTCCGATCTGGTCAAAAACATCTTTTAACGTTAAACGCAGGATCTAGAAAAAGATAGATGCGTTATTTGTGTAAGATTTCTGTACAGTACCAACAAGTTAAAGCAAATATTGAGAGCTGATTCTAGTTTTTGGTTTCAAGTTTGCTGTGACACCGGGTTATCTGCTAGCTGCAGTTAGCGGTGATATCGAGCAGGCGTGCTAGCTAACAGCGCAACCAATTACACAATTAACTGCATATTAGACACAAATATACATCAAACATCAAAATTCCATCAGCTTAACAATGTCCGGGGAAATATATGTGTACAATTTCCCAGTATTATTCAAAATAACTTCACTTGCTCGGCTCGTTTACCTTCAGCCAAAAACCCTTCAATGAGTTCGCTTGTTTCAGAGGAAGCGTTTGGTGTGTTACATCCAAACGTACCGGTTGTTAGCAATTCCCTAACTAATGTTCCGCGTCTCCAAGTCAAAATATACTTCATTAAATTAACTTTATTTATGTACTCTGAATTTAAAAGCTTTTGATTTTGTGGTTGTTATTATGTGTTTTTACTTGTAAAATTCAAAAACAAGAAAGCACATTATAATACTGGTATTTGTGAAAAATTAGGAAAAATAAAGCTGGGTAATGTTGCCTGAAAACACGATGTTGTTTCCTACAATCATAATTTTTCTTTTTGTCTGAAGACAAATTGTTAATGAAATTTACTGAAGACAAATAATTGTTCCAATTCGTGCAAATCAGAATAACAAGAATACAACTTAACAAAAACAGACAAAGGTAATGATCGTTGGGTGCCATGCGTTTACGTACATGTATTATGCAACATTGCACGGCTGGCGAGTACAGTGTCCCATATGGTCTAGCGGTTAGGATTCCTGGTTTTCACCCAGGCGGCCCGGGTTCGACTCCCGGTATGGGAACGCCTCTTTTGTGACGATGGGATTTTAATGTCTTTCACGTGAATGTCGAACTTGGCCTTCGTAGTGACAAAATGGCACAATGGGCTCCAAAACACAGTATAATTTATTAAATTATTGTGGTCACTTGAGAGCGGAACCAACCGCTGGGTGTCGTCATTGAGCTGAATTAGAAGAGACGATGACCTGTTGATTTGTCTGATTTCTTCATCAGGTTAAATGCACCTGGCAGCCTATCGAGATTAGTCGTCGCTAAGTTATCTGCTATGCTCTTGGAAATGATTGTTTGGCTTACTATGCTGAGTGCTACTGGAAAAATAGTGTGGCTTTTGAAATGTGCTCTAATACCAATATGTCACCACTGCAAAAGTAATGATGTACAGCTATTAACACAACTAAGTGGAAAAGTAAGAGAATGTAAGTGTAAAAACAAAAGTCTCTCTTGAGATTTTTTTATTGTAGGCTAATTAGTCGGGGGTTTTGTGAGAGGAGGTTTACTTGGCGGTGTCGGGTTTCATTTCCCGACTGATTTCAGTTCCGCTCGGTTCTGTTTTGGTTCTGTGGTGAAGCTCTAACTTAATGCTGTGGCAGCGAAGGTCTCTCCAAACTCTGAAATGTGACTAACCTTGACGGGTTGTTGTTGCGAACAGACAGGCTGGACATATTTTCTCATGCTCAGGGCGGACTGCCAGGTGCAGAACACTGACTTATCGGCTTAAAACTGAAAAGATGAAAACCAAGAGGGACGACATCATTTTTCAGACTCTCCTCTTGATCCACAGTAAGTAGGCTGGAGTGAAGCACTGTTTTGCTTTTGTTGTAAGCGTGGATAGACTTTGCATTCGTGAGTTAAAGTATTTTAGAAGTTGGACTCAGCAGTGGAGAACACTCTAAAGAAATTAAAAATATATTTTACTAAGTAACTTTTCCTCGTTTTTCCTTTTTTTCTGAGGTGAAAGAACGTTTGAAAGATTTGTTAAAGATTTGTTTGTTTGTTTCTAGTGTCGTTAAGGTAGATTGATGTATTTGACCTTTCTGGGCTGATTTTAAAACCAGACTTCCGTCCACACTTACAGTGCAGATACATTCGTCGGAGATGAGAAACACTGAGGGAGGGTTAATTTCAATCAGACCTAACTGCACAGTACAAAAACAAAGCCCAAAAGGGTTTCCAGATAGCAATATATATTAGTTTACACCGGCAGTAAATTGCCTACACACACACATGCACACACATACATGCATTTTCAGATGCAGGGACCTACAGATTTGGTCTGAATATCTGTTTAAGTGATTAACCCTTTTGCTTATTTCTACTGTTTTTTGTTTTATTTTTTCAGTCCCTGTGGCTTGCTTCTTCACTGCAGGTAGGTTTCTCCTTGTGTGTGTGCACATGTGATCTATGTGTCCATGAGTACTAAAAATGTTACACCCTGTCTGTCCTTTGTCAGTGTCATGTCAGGCTGAGAGCAGCAGCGTGGTTGTGGCAGGTTATAATGTGAGCTCCCGCGCTGGTTCAAAGCTGGTGCTGCAGTGTGTGAGCAGCCGGATGGTGTGGACCAGGGACAGGGTGAGAGACAGGCAGAGGGTGATCCACTGGGATATGTACCGGGCTTATCCGGACTACGCCATGGAAAGGGTAGTGGACATGTTCTCGGCAGGAGAACAAAGGATGTACAACTCCTACAATCTGGGCAGGGTTGGTCTCAACCCGACAGCCTTCAAAGATGGAAACTTCTCCCTGGTTATCAAAGGTCACACACACATACAGACACATTCTGTTTTTGTCTTTCATGTGTAACTGTAACTGGCCAACATTACTTTGTTGGTGTGTCTCACTGTGGCTTTGCTTGTTATGTTCTTATAACAAATATTTCAGATCACATATTAAGTATGTAGACAAATATTTTAAAAGAAAGGTGAATCATTGCCACTGAAATGCAGTTAAAATCAAAGACCATCTAGATATTTGTTAGGGTAGAAAGCCAAATGCATCCTGACACACTCCCCTCACAATCAGATATCATCCCCTTATCACCTCTCTTCCATGCAGAGGTATGGCTAAATTGCATCAGTGTGACCACTATACTGTTACAGGGCAACCATGTCTTCTAATAGAGGCAGTCGGTCTGGCTATGATTAAAATCATTAAAGCTCTGTGTGGAAATTTTTCAAGTGATTTAGTTCGGTATTTGTCTCTGATTTCCCATCAGTGCGCAACTGGTCCCCATTGCCACCCCATTACCAAAAACTAAAATGCCCAGTTTACATAGATTACCATCCAACACCAAATCTCAAACACAGAGTCAACAAAGGTTTCACAGATACCTAAATGCCACACAAAGGAATAAATATGAAGCCTCTATAAACTACATTACTTGATAATGAAACAAAATGCCATTAAATCTAAAAGGTTTTGGAAAAAGGTTTGCTTTAATATGAAGTTTTGCACTTCTGTTTCCTAAGTGGCCATGCTTGATTTGCTGTACTTCTACATGTGATGACAGATGTGACGATGAATGACCGAGGTCTGTACTCCTGCAACCTCCACCATCTCTACTGCAACCTTTACGAGACACTCAGAGTTCAGCTCAATGTCACTAAATCACGTATGTATCACACTCTATCAGCTATCAGCATGTGAGCTGAAGTACATTAGTATTAATCCACAAACCCCTTTGACTTGTTTTTGCCACAAAGGCCGTAAAGAACAGCGATACTGGGATGGGCATAAGGCCGTGTACGTGGTGCTGCTTGGGAGCACTGCAGTGCTGCCGTGCATCAACCGACGTAGTGTGTGGACAGACTGGAGCGACGAGGAGGAGGATCAGCAGGTGTTTCTACTTGTTTCCCGAGACAGATCAAGAGCTAACATTTGTTTTTAACATTACAATTGACATGTACATGTCCTGGTTAATCTGCTTTGGATTATTTCTTTGAACTGTTTTTCCAGGGTGTAACAATTGTACAGCATACATGTTTAATGACTTTAATGACAAGAACTGAGTGCAAATCACTCTTTTTGGCAGAAATGGTAGAGGTTATTTAATTGGTTGATTGAGACATCTTTTAAGCATAGTCCTCAAATTTCAATGAGGTGAGTTCGGGAATTTGGGAAGGCCATTCCAGTTGCTTAATGTTAATCTACTTTATTTATTCCAAAACCAGTTTTGACGTGTTTGGGATCATTTTCCTGTTGAAACACCAAACTGTGTCCAAGTTTCAACCATTTAGCTGATGATTTGAGGTGAATTTGAAGAATTTGGAGGCAATCCTCCTTCTTTCTTATTCCATCTACTTTGTACAATGTACCGGTACCACTAGCAGCAACACAGCCCCAGAGCATGATGGCCACCACCGTGCTTGACAGTTGGTACAATGTTCTTAGGTTTGAAAGCCTTACCTTTAACTCTTCAACCATCCCGCTTCTCATTATATCCAAAGAGTTTAATGTTTGTCTCATCTGACCGTCTTATTTTTGTCCAGAAGGCATTTGACTGGTCCATATGGACAGCTGCAAAAAAGAGTTTATTTTGGAGCAGGAGCTTCCTTCTTGGTCGGCACCCTCTCTGTACATGGTGATTTAAAATTCACTTCACCATGGACAGTGATGCTGGTCTTCCAGCAGTTTCCAGTTAATATCAGGCTTGATGCTTGGTGATTCCTGGGTAGTTCCAGAACATCCTCACCAATTTCCTCTCATCAGAGGGAAACTGTCTTTGCCCAAACTGACCCAAATTGCCTTTGCCAAGACAGTTTGGGTCTTTGCCCACATCTTGGCAAATTAATAATGCATCCAAATAACTTGTACATACATAAAGTTGTTTTAAGTGATGATTTTGGATTAAGCAGTTGTTTTAGAAATGGCTCCAAGAGACCTTACTTGTGTGAATCTACAGTTCTCCTTGTTAGATTTTCACTGAGTTCCTTGGAGTTTCCTGTTGTTCTGAGTATTGGTCAGTCCAATGGATGCTGCCAAACAAATCCTTTTTATGTTGCCAAAGATAAACTATCGGTTGTCATCAATCATGATCACAAACAAAAAGTTAAACAAGGGGTTAATAGGCCTTGGCATTGTTAAAAGACATTGTAGAACTTTCAGCACTACTTATTAAAAGATTGAATTAAGTGTGTGTTGACTTGAGGATTTGAGAAAATCCTAAATAAATTCAGAACTTGTGCACCCTGTTCTTGTTGTTTTGTTTTTTGTTTTAATCATTAAAGATGTATGCTGTACAATCATTCCACCCTGGAAAAGAAATCATTAAAAGTCCAAAATTATGATTGCATTCATGCTCATAATTAATATGTGTAAATGTTTAACTACAACTGTACATTAACTGATATATCTGGCTCTTCAGGTGGTTCACTGGGACCGTCAGGCTCCAGGAATTTCCCATGACCGAGCTGACCGGCTTGTGGACCTGTACGCCTCTGGGGAGCAGCGGAGCTATGGACCTCTGTTCCTTCAGAGGAAGATGAATATCAGCAATCACGCCTTCTCCGAAGGAGACTTCTCACTCACCATATCTGACCTGCAGGTGCGTATGTGTGAGCTTTTTAAAAGAGAGCTACTTAAACAAAAGTGGTATAGGCTCACTTCTCATGAGGTTCATCTGTGCTTTAACAAATCTGTGGTCCAATGCTCTTGGCATAAAAGCGTCTGCAAAAGCGTGTATTTGTGTGTATACATGTAAACAGTGTTTCCAGAACAGATGAAACTTTCATTAGTAATGCATCTCTTTTCAAGTCAAACTTTATTGCTCCATTGGGAAAAATGAGGTTTTAAACCACAATATGTTGGGCAACCAATGCAGTTTTAAAAAACCCCAACAGCAACAGTTATTGCCATTTGTTATAATAGCAAACAGATCTCATAAATCATAACATTTCATTTATATACAGGCTCGGGAAACTTTAGGGAGCCGTTTTCTGGTCAGCTACAAAAAACCATAGGCAGATATTTTCAAAATGAACACAATTTTTTTTCTCAGATATCCGTTGTGTGTAACGGCACAACTTCTCTGATGCATGAAAACAGATGTGTTTAACATGGGCCTAATTTTTTTTCTTTTCTCTGTCTTACATACAGCTGTGGTCAGGCATTTACATGCACTCATGAATGCTTTTAATGCTTTCTTTAAACTGTCCTGTGTTTCCAGCGTTTAATGACTGTACAACATGTAAAATCTTCAATAACTTTTAAAAAAATAAGATTTTGATGCACAGTTTAAATTTATTTCGGATTTTCTTGAATTCACAGAGTGCCCTTAAAGGAGCTAAAACAGCTTGTTTCATACAGAGCATGAACTGAGGGGGTGTTTGAAAAAATTTGTATCAACAATTCACTTCTGACTCTTGCACAAATGTATTTTTGACAATTCCCAGATGTTGCTAAATTCTGCTGTTCAACTCTGTGGTGAAAGTAAACAGGTTTGCCTGTTAGTCTATTGAGCAATATTGTTTTTTTTTAGTCTTGCACATGTAGGACCCAAGGAATTGGTTATAAGTTATGATTATGTCATACATTTTTTTTCCCTTTCTGATGATTTGTAGTTAGTAGCATTATTCAGCTGTTATTCTCACCATTATAAAGCCCAAAGATCCTTAGCTGACTACCCCAGTGTTTCGATTGGACTTTGGATCTGATGTAATGACCATCATGATCATTGTCAAGTAACGCTTTTAATTCATGGCCAAATTTGTGTCAGGAAACAATTTTTAAGGAGGTGGCGCAGGGAGAAAAGGCTAAGGTACGCCAAATTATAAAAGAACAGGGTTAGGAGAGGGGCACAACAGTGAGTATCTACAGCCATCTGTAAAACATGGTACAGCCTCTGTCATGGTTTCCTGCTGCATTTCAGCCAGTGGTGTTGGGAATCTTGTCAAAGACCCACAGATGTTATTGGACGGATCCATGATGCAATACATCTGGAAAGCATGACAATTATTCTAAACACACTGACGATGCAGTAAAAACATACCTGGATAGAAAAACGCCCAATGCAACACTATCAGTCATGGCCCAGACCTCAACATTATTGAAGCAGTGTTGGATCATTGTGGCCGAGAATAGAACAAAATTCTGGAGAGCTATTCCTGAGAACTACTTTAAAAAACGACCCCAAAAAAAGCTTTCTTTAGAGAGTTCAGGCTGTGTTGAAGAATAATAGTGGTCATACTAAATATTAACTTTCAAGCTTATTATTATGTACAAACTGTTTTTGTCTTATGGTAAATGGCCTGTATTTATATAGCGCTTTACTAGTCCCTAAGGACCCCAAAGCACTTTACACAACCAGTCATCCACCCACACATTCACACACTGGTGATGGCAAGCTACATTGTAGCCACAGCCTCCCTGGGGCGCACTGACAGAGGCCACCGGGCCCTCTGGCCACCACCAGTAGGCAACGGGTGAAGTGTCTTGCCCAAGGACACAACGACCGAGACTGTCCAAGCCGGGACTCGAACCGGCAACAAGGCGAACTCCCCACTCTTGAGCCACGATCACCCCTAATATACTCTATCTCCATTTATAATAACCTATGGACCTATTTCACATTTTCCTAGCAAAATATGAAGAAATGAGGAATTGCTTAAGACTTTTGCACAGTACTGTATAATCACAGAGCTTTACTCTTATTCAAGAAAGTCTTGTTGTAAAAAAAAATCTAAAGGGTCATTCCATGAAAAATGAGTGAGGACCTCCTATCTAATCTTCTCAGAACCAGCTGATTTCTTTTCTACTGTAATTTTACTAGTGTTAATGATGCGACGCAAAATTTTACTGCCAGATTGAAGATTTGCAGCTTGTAAGTCATGTAATATTTTTTTCCAGCATTTTTGAGCCTGTATCGATCCCTTGTTGAGTACAGAGGATAGATAAAACACATTTAATCTCACAATCTAAGACCAAAATCTTTTTTTTTAGATCAGATCAGCCACTGGGATGGGCTTAGGTGGGGTGGCTGATATAAAACAATCTAGCAACATTTGATTACGGGCTTATTTTCTAGCCACGATTCATTACACAGTGAAAATAAAATATTGATGTGAAAAAAAATCTTTAAAGAGAATTCAGTCTTTTAATAAACTTGGATTTAATTTCTATTAAATTCATTATATTTGTATAGTTCATATTGTTAATATTAATACAGTTTGTACTGATGCCCTTTGTACAATCTCGGTCCTATTTTTCACTCTTCTTTGATATTTTCTTCCATTTGTCTGTCTGCTAACAACAACCCATTTTAGGGTTTTGACTTTATATACATATAGTTTAATATGTATTTGTGTTCTGACAGCCAGCAGACCAGGGGCTGTATTCCTGCCACCTCCACCATCATTACTGTGGTCTCCACGAGAGAAGAGTATTTCAGGTCACAGTGGAGCCTTCGCTGGTTAAGCCAACAATGCCGGCTAAATCACTGCCCAGCGAAGACAAGGGTAACTCACAAAAACACAAACACACAGTCTCTTTCTTCCTGCTCTTGTCACCATGAGTATCTTAGCAGAGAGAATGTTTTATGACCTGGTGGATTTGAACTATCATGTGTACGATTAGGAGAAGGGGAAACATACACATCTGCTCTTTCCTTCACTAACCCCGTCTTGTTTTGTCCTCATTCATTGACTCACACTCTACAAAAGAAGTAGCAGCAGAGGAAGAAAAAAAAGAAAGGGTGTGGGTGAAGAGACCCTCTTCTTTCTTGCACTGTCAGCTTCTTTGATGCCAGGCCTTTTAACCTCCGCCAAAACCCTCTAAGCCTCACCCTCGCCACTTTTCACGTTTGTCTAAATTTCACGTATGTGTGTAGTTGCACATTTAAGGTTTGTAGGGATTGCTTTGTCCACACAAATTTCTCAACTCTTTGCCTGGTCTGAAAAGTTCTTTCGTTGGGTGGACATCAGTAAAAGAGAAAAGACACAGTGGAGAGGAGGAGGAGGGGTGTTTGGCACGATGGCTTGCCAGCAGCCTACCTCAAATTCTTCGATAATGAGAGAGTTTCTGGTGCATGGGTTTGTTTTTCCAGAAGGTAACTGAAGCAAAGTTGCTAATGGCACATGTATCAATGTGGGAAAATCATTGAGACGGCTTTAGAAATGCCTGTGGCTGAGTCCATCTGTGTGTGTAAATATGTGTGTGTGCCTAAAGTTCATGCCAAGAAGACCGATCTCATTTCAGTGGAATCTCTTGCATACAGTCACAGGACTGAAGTCCAGATCTGCCCACTCAATTAATCCTTCGCTCCCAGAGCTGTAATAATAAAGTAGGATTTTATCCACGGGAATGGTGCTGGTTTATCTGTTTTGTTGCTTGCTCCTCTGCACTCTCAGACATTACAGTAGTCTACTGCAGTATTATGTCTTCTTATCTCTCTCGTTTCGCCCCCTCTGGCTGTCTGCTGCCGTGTTGACTTTGGCTCTCTCCACGCATTCAGCAAGAATTTGTCTCACTCATTACCCCACTTTTGTTTGCCTTCTGCCGGGTCCTTCTTATTTTTCTGCTTTGATGAGCTCGCCTGACTTTTTCCCTTCACATATAAAGAAAGGAGCCATTTTCTGCAGCTTTTGGACAAGAACAGGAAGCGTGCCTCATCTGCAAAACAGCTGGTCACACAAGAAGAAAGTCAAACTGAAAGGTAGACAGAGGGAGAAAGAGAGGAAAGAAGAACAAGAAGGGAGCGAGGAATTTGTTGATGAAATGGGGTTAATGAGATGTAGGTCACCCTTTCCCTCCCTCCCTCCCATTAGAGTTATTTATCCGTGGAGTTTTAGCACCGTCATTGCGGCCAGTTTGAATAAAAACACACATGTTCTCATGTCAGGGGAGGAAAAAAGTCTTTATAAAACAATCAGAGGATTTATAACGTCGATGTGTTTTGTTTTTATGTTTTCTTTTTTGTGTCCATGTGCTGTGTTTGGGATGTCTGCTAGAAATCTTTTCTAGCTTTATTCTGTGAGGCATACCTCTGGAGAAACATCTCATCGTCTCCTTCCTCTCCCTCGGCTCTCACTGCTTCCTTCACTTCTCTCGCGCTTGTCGCTTTTCTGTGTTTTACTGCCAGGAAAAGTAAATCAGAGCATGACAGTCTGGATCTCATTTTGGCTTTAATATGTTGAGTCTGAGGTCCGCAGCTGCCTCCTGCCTTGCACTTTTTTAACTCTTTTTTTTTTTTTTCCTTATGAAGCTAAATGAAACCAGACTCGCCTTGATCCTCTCTTTGTGAATACTCAGCAGAACCGTGCTGAGATAGAAAAAAGACGACTAATTATTTCTCACTTCCATAACGTGTTTTGCATGTCGTACAGCAGGAAATCTAGTACAACATGTGTAGGAAGAAAAAAAAAAAAAGGTCGTCTCATGTGAGCCATGCCACCAGATGTACCAGCAAGGAGAGCGTGTCTTTATGGTGTAAACACAAAATACTAACAACAAGATGAGTCTCAGCAGAAATCTGTGGGGTTTTTTTTCTTTTCCCTCCAAGTCTTTAGCCGGTACACTGTCCAAAACAAAAAACAATGTGACACTCACGACAGGAGTAATGTCTGTTCAAATGGAAGCTCCGGTCTTGTTTACTACATCTGTAAACCACGTAATGACACACCGGTTTGTTTGTGAGGGAAAAGATGAAGAACAGATGAAAAAGAAATGCTGACTGCTGTCACTCTTCTATTGCTCAGAGACAGCTAAGGCTGAATCACCGCGAGTCATCACCGTCATCTTGCCTGAGCAAAGGCACCACTTTCTCCTGCCTCTGGGCTACGTCCTCACCTCCTTCCTGCTCCTGGCATTTGTTGTCCTCATCATCGTCGTCATCGTACGACGACGCACGACCAAAGGTGTGAAGCTGACTGCTGATTTCAGATAAATCACTCAGAATCTGCTTTTTTTCCCCCTTCTTTTGAATCTCATTAAATGTTCTTGTGTTTGCAGAAATGTATCCTCAGTCGTATATGGGGTGAGTGCTGACAATACACACAGACACACACACATATAACCGCTTTCTTCACCCACGTGTGTCCTCCTCACTGTGATAGGCCCAGCAGAAGTCAGAGCTGCTCAAATGAGTTTGAGATGGACGTTACTGAGGTGAATGTGTGCAGCCCGGAGGAAAGAAGATTCGGTGAGTTAAGAGAAAGAAAAGAGTGGAGTGTAAAAAAATATTGGTTCATCTCTCAGATGGGATTATATGTGGTCTTTCTGTGTTTAGACTACAAGAACAACCTGCTGAAAGAAAAAGCCCATGTGAAAACTCAGCCAAAATTCATTGATCTCGACAAAGGTACGCAGACACATGCGAACATCTATCATGAATCACCTGACACTCTCTTCCTCAAACTCAATCTATCTTTCTTTCTTGCAGAGATGCAGAAGTTCTCTAAGTGAAATAAAAGAAGTGGAACTGGAGTCACTGGCTGGTCCAGAGGCTGCGCTCCAAGCTAAACACCTCCATACCGTCTTCTGTCCTGTCAGGAGAGATGCCGCAGAGAGAAACGCAGTGTTGCAAAAATCTGTGTTGTGACATTCAGAAAAAGAACACTGAGGTTTTGTGTTGCCAAATTGTAGATATTAGATACAAACAGGACTGTGAAAAAGTATATGCCCCCTTCCTCATTTCTTAGTTTGTTTGTGTATTTGTCACACTTACATGTTTTAGATCATCAAACAAATTTTACTATTAGACAAAGATAATCAGAGTAAATACAAAATCCAGTTTTCACATGGTGATTTCATTTATTAATTGGTTTAAAAAAGAAATATCCAAAAATGCTCTGGGATTCCAGTGAGCCAGAGTGAGAGCCATTATCCACAAACGGAGAAAACTTGGACCAGTGCTGAACCTTACTAGGAGTGGCTGGCCCACTAAAATTGCTCCAAGAGCACATCGACAACTCAGGGCAACTCCAGGAGTTCACAAAAGAACCCAGAACAACATTTAAAGAGCTGCAGACCTCACTTTTCTTAGTTAAGGTCAGAGTTCATGATTCAACAGTTGGGAAAAAAATAATAAGTCTGAGCAAAAATGGCATCCGTGGGAGAGCTCCAAGGAGAAAACCACAGCTGACTGAACACAACACAAAGTCTCATCTCACATTTGGAAAGTATTCTGTGGACAAAGGCTGAACTTTTTGGAAGGTTTCAGTCCCGTTACATGTTGTGTAAATCTAAAACAGCATTTCATAAAGAGAACATGGTGGTGGCAGTGTTGGCTAATCGATGGAACAATTAATTCTGTTCTCTACCTAAAAATCCCGTCTGATCGTCAGTTCGTGTTTTCGCAACAGGACAATGGTCCAAAACACACCAGCAAGGCCACCTCTGAAATGTTTAAAAAAGTGTTTTGGAGTGGCCTAGTCAAAGTCGGGACTTGAATCGGATTGAGATGCGTGGGCCAAAATTCCTCCACACTGGTGTCAAAGACTCATCGACAATGATCACAACCACTTGATTGTGAAACTTGATTGCCTAATAACTGGTTGTGACACAATGAGGGTGAATACTTTTTCACACAGGGCTGGCTTGGATCACTTTTTTCCCCTTAATAAATAAAATCATCATTTAAAAATTCAGGTTATCTTTGTTTGATGATCTGAAACATATAGCTGTGACAAATATGCAAAACAATCCTAAGAAATGAGGAAGAGGGAAAATTCTTTTTCACTGCACTAAGATTGACCTGACTGCGAAAGGAAGGAGAAATGTGTGCACAGATCGCACATAACTGACTCACTTCTGAGTTGGTTAAGATAAAGTTCCAGCCTGAATCATTATTCCTTTAGTTAGAAAGTTTTTATGCTGATTTTGCTTTTTCTTTTCCTCCCATAAGCGCCACTGAAGTGTTACCATAACTCTGCACTGCGTCCAGTAGCTGCTGACTAACTGTATGCTCACTCACCACCAAGCAGAATATGTGAAACGTTCTGTTTTGTATCCACGCTCTGATGCAGATATTTTTTATTGTACACTTGCTTAGTGGGCATCATCCTGCTTCTTTTTTCCTCTGTGAATGTAGGAGGCGTGTTTCACAGCAGTTTCTCTTACCCTTTGTTGGACTAGTTAATGAAGATTTAGTCATGTTATAACCAGTATAGCAACCGTCTCACACAACTTCAAACAACGCAGTTAAATCAAAATACAAACCAGTTGGTTAAACAACGCTGTTGTAAATTCTCTGCTGTCACTGCTGCTGTTACTGTGTGAAATCAAAATATTGCATTCAGCCAAGTGGCTCCTGGTACTTACAGGCAGGCGTTTTTATTACAGTTAAAACCACAAAAAAATCTGGAAGGTGAAATTTTATTGTTTCCACTCTGTGTGAGAATAGATGTTTACCTCACTTTCTATTTTTGGGCTTCATCTTCGTTCATCCCACAAGTAGTGCCCATTGTGGAAAAGGAAGTTAGAGAGCAGAAGTTCTTAGCCATTTAAAAACTCCTGGGTTTCTGCTTTCACTCGTCTGAGCAGATCTTGTACCCCGGTTTTATTATTATTATTGTAATATTCTGATGTTGCTTGCTGTATTTGTATTTGACGGCATCAACTTGATTTCTCTCGTGTGTTGTGCGCCCCCTAGCTTAGTCTGCATTAACTACTACAAAGTAAAATCCCAGCATTGCAGTGTCTAAGACATAAAGGAGGACACCATCCTACTTGCAGTACTCTGTGTGAATAACACTCCACTCTTAAAGAAAAAAAGATTGCTGTTACATCTGCTGTGGCTTTTGCTTTTCTCAGTTAGCCATGCTTGATACTAATTTAACTACCTATTGTGTTGTACTGTACTGCTAATCCAGTAAAAATGAAAAACAAAAGACAGACTGTGTGTTGCTGTGTAGTTTCATTTCTAAGCCAGCAGATATGATCTCTCCAGCATTTCCTGCTCTGCCCAGGAGTCTCCTCAAATGACAAAATATCAAATTCAACTTTAAAAATTCAAACATGAAATTTAGGAGGAAGGTCTTCTTTAGTCAAAAAATAAAATAAAATCCAGGAGCATGAGTTTAATGTTACGTAAAAACTTGACTGACACTCATGTCGAACTGCAATTTAGGTTTTATCTCATTTATTCATTCCTTTGTGTCACAAACAGTCCCTGAATTCAAGACAAATGGCTTTTTATACACTTTGTGAAGTTCATTTTGTGTACATTTCCTATAAAATACATGATACTGTTATATACTTTCAATCTAAAAACGGTAGAAAACCACGTTCTGTCTTGCACTGTTGGACAAGTGTATTGAAAGAAGCAGCTCGCAGTCGGCCAGCACGCACACTTTTACACATCCACAAGCTCACCTGTGATTTAAATTCAGTACAGGAAGAAGAAACGAAACATTCACAGAACTACAAGAGGCTAGTTAGTTCTTCCCGGTCTCCCTTTCATACAAACATGCATCCAATCAGGCAGACAGCTGCAGGGTATAGAAGGAAATTCATTTACTTAGTAAACACAAGATGAGCGGAAATTTGGGGCCACACTGTGTTTGTTTACAATTAAGAGGTAAGCTACAGGTATTACAGGGCGATGACCGGGCAGGGTAGGTCGGTGGAGAAAGGACTTGCTACAGGAAGTTTTGAGTAACGGGCTAGATGTGTCTTCTAGCACCAAGTTCAATTTGAAATGATCAAAATGCGGAAAACGGCCCATTCTTATTCCCAGGACATCATACGTGCTTGATTGCTTGATGGCAATGTAGGGCTAACCCTGAGAACCCAAAAGCACAATCTTTACCTAAACTTGACCAAGAACCTTTTGGTTTCCAAAGCTTTCAAATAGGACACAAACCACAGCCTTCTAAAGCAGATATTATTACTCTGTACAAGTTACACAAAGAACACCTTGTGTTTATGTCCGCATTGCCAGAACGACAGTATATGATACCCTGGGATGAGAACGCTTTGAAGGAAACAAGCCTACGGAACAAGAGTGTAAATTCCAGTAACAACACCATATTCAAATCTAGGTGTCCTAAAACAGAAAAGCAGCAAATGTGTTTTTATCTTAGTGTCCCTCGGTGGGGGGTGAATTAATTTAAAAAAAAAAAACAAAAATCACAATGTCTTAATTATGTCACCGAAGGAGCTGATGTAGTACACATACTGTACATCCTGGACTCAGTGTTACTGGAGAAGAGTTTGACGTATGTTCTGATACTCTGGGCCAGCACCATCTTCATCTTCCCAACCAGTCACTCCTGTTCTACAGACCAGATGTACACACAGTGCTCATGTTTATCCCAGGGCACTTTCCATATATGGTTCATAGATCTGAACAGTCTTAAATACAGCCTAAACCCCCCTCATTTGGGGCTCTATTAACACATAAAAGGAAAAATGTAATATTCATGGTCCAATAAGAACAGCCACATTAAGCAGAGTGAAAGAAAATGCCCATCTCTCGCCTCCTCTGTTCCTTAGGGCCTGGTCCAGCCTCTGCTACCTTTATTAAACATATTAGATTTTACACTAAAGCACAGGGATCCACTCCTTCAGACTGGTCAAAAGAGATGCATGGTGAGAGTTGTTGAGGTTCCTGACAGGGCTGGCACACTGTAAACCTGATGACGGGTGATTTCTGGTCAGAGTTCTCAAGTGTCAACCACGAGTCCAATCGGGTCGTGCTGAGGGCTCTCCAGAGGTGAGGAACTGTCAGGTGCAGCCGGGTGAGTGGGGTGGGACATGCCTGCACCTGAGCTGCAGCTCACACAACCCTGAGAGAGACAGCAACGCATTAAACACACGGTCACAGGAAACGAAAACAAAAATGTTCACAGTGAGTGATTCGTGGAGATACCGGTGTGTCTATTTCCTGTGGGATGGCATGCTGTTTGATCCATGGATGGACTTCAGCCAGCTCCACTCTCTGCTCTTGGCTGAACCAGGGCTGGAGGGGCTGAAGCACTCGAAGCTTCTCCCTGTCCTCCGCCAAAACCTTGTTCTGGTCCCTGCGGGGAGAGAAAGCATGAGATGATAAAGGATGATGAAGAAAAGGTAAAGGGCATGAAGATGAACTGTCTCCCCCATGTGTGACAAAAGTGGTATTGCACAGGGGTGATTCTCACACCTGTGAGGGGCATATTTGTTTGGGTTTCTAAACAGTATGGCACCTCGACACACCTGAAATGTAACCTGGACATAATTTGGCCACTCCTGTCCAATCAAAATGGGCTTTGAGGGAATGCAAAGAAGTGACCTAAGTTTATCAGAATGGAAACCAACATGATCTTTCTGCTTTTAAAGGTGGATTAAAGAGATACCAATTCCTGCTAAACTGAAGGGATTCAGTGTAGAAAAGGCGGTTCATAGTCTCTGAGGCTGATTCATGCTGCTCTGTGGTATGCTTTTGGTTTATATCTTTTCACCCATTGCTTGTCTTCTTGTTTGTGCTTTTGTAAAAAAGTTAAATAAAAAAGAAAACATGTATAAGGCATAAGAAGTCCATCTAACTGGTATAAATATAAATAAGCACAGTACTGTGAAGACGGCTTTGGTGTTTATTGTACTCCCCGATTAGATAATATTATTACATAATCAAATCAGCAGGTAGCCCTTTTGCTGTACCATTTGGCTTTGAATAAGCGAAGCCATCAGACAAAAAGACTAAATACCTTGCCACATTAAACAAGGTGAGACATTTAGATAAGATGACAGTGTTTGAGAATCATGAAAATGACTGCTAAAAAGAACAAAAGAAACAACACTTGCACATGTTTTGACTTTATGAGCCTCATAAAAGCCTCACCTTTAACCTTACTGCGCTTACTCAGTCAACTAGTGAGTATAATCCTCACTTTATATTGAAGATAAATGATTTTTAGTACAAAGCACCAGGTTTCAAAGGCCACTGTGAAAGTGTCACGGGGGGGGGGGAAAAAGCAATGCTGATATACACTGAACAGGCTGACATTATTTCTGTTCATGCTTGCATTAGTTACTTTTGTGCCTCTGTTACTATAAAACAGAACGCATTTGCAATTGTAAATCAAACTTGAGAGCTCGATCGCAAATGGATTACACTGACTTCAAATGTGGCTCTAAAATGTGATTTGTGAATCCTAAAGCTTAGAAACTTGTTTGAAAAGTAGGCGGGACCCACGCTGAAAGATGTACTCTCTCTCTGTTGGCCAGACTCGATTGGAGGGACAGCTTGGAAATATCTACAGTTTATAAACGAGATGGGTGATGGGTTAAACAAATACATGTTTCTGTTAATCTTTAACTGGATTTACATTTTCATCAGAAAGTCATCTTGCATTAAAAATTGTTAAAAAAAAAAAAACAAAAAAAAAAACTGAGCGCGGTGTTCAGAGTTCGCTCTGAAAATGACAAGAAAGACACAAAAGTAATTCCACACACAAATCTGTAATGCCAAAATAGCTTTTCTCAAGAATGCGTTTCCCTTTTATCCATTATTAATTAAGTGTATTGGTGTACCTGGTGTGGATCTGGTATGTCATCATGACACGCTCGGGCGTGTGCTGGATCATGCTCCACAGGGAGTTTTCCGACTGATTCTCGAAGGTGTGTTTGTGCTCTGCCAGGGTCTCCAGACTCTTACGAGCTTTGCGTGACGTGTCCGATGAATCGTTGCTGGCAAAGTATTTACTGCTGTTGCTGCTGCCTGTAACCCAGGGAAAAATTCATTCACATCCTTCCATCCTACTCTTAACTGAAAATGTTGTTCCTCTGTTTTGCATTTGCATGGCATTCTTTTACTTGTTTGCATCATGCAGCAACATTTAGAAGCTTGGTGTACACGGACATTGGAAACTGAAAGTCAAAACTATAACAACTAGACTTATGCTTTACAAATATGGTGCAAAAAAGGCAGTTTTTGCACGAATTGCATGCATGCATATTGCCTTTCTTACCAGTGTGTGAAGTAGAGGTTCCATTGGAGCCAGATCCAGACCCCAGTGAGCCTCCAGACTCCCCTGATCCAGACCCTGAGGCATTGGAGCCAGTCCCTGACCTGGCGTCCTCCTGAAGCAGTAAGTCAAGGAGCTCGCTGGATGTTGACTGGGCATCATGGTTGCCAGACTCTCCTGCGACATCACGCTAATCATAAAAAAGATGGTCAGAAATCAGTCGGCAATTTAGAGTGAGAAAACTATCAGACCTATACTCAACCCATACCTGTTATAAAAGGTGGTAGATTGACTCACCTCATTGGCATGTTGTTCATGGAGGCTCTCGGCGTGGTTGTGCCCGGTGCTGCTCTGCCCTTCACTCGGTTTGGGCAGTTCTTCCTGCAGCAGATTGAGCTGCAGTGGAGAACTTGAGCGAGAACTAGAGAACAAAGCTGTAGGCCCAGCCGCTTCCTCTTCTTCGCCGACAGATGAACTTGCTCTGGGTGAGCAAAGTAAAAGGCCTGGGGATGTTTGAGAATGGGGACCAGGCTGGGCCTGGAACTGAGGCTGAGGGAAAGGTGCACTGACAGGGGCATACCCTGTCATAGTGATGGGTATTTGGGGAAGTATAGACTGAGCTGACTGTGGATAAATGGATGGGTAACCTGGGGTTAAAGTGGGGTAGTTGGGCAGGATGACAGCCATGACTGGAGCCATGAAAGAAGGGTTGAAGGTCTGTGTTGGAGCTATGGGTTGCAGGTTGTGAAAGTTTTGGGTATTCTGAACATTCTGAATGGTCTCCATTTGGATTTGCTGCATGCCTGGCAGGCTCTGAGTAGGTTGCATTATGTTGAAGTTGTAGCTGAGCTGGTCAGGAGGCTGGAGCCCCGTAGGAGCTGCTCCAGGCAGCTGTTGTGTCCTGGGTGATTGCTCTGGGCCAGGCTTCCCCATTACAGGAAAGAATGGCACCTGGACTGGAGATGTTTGGCTGTAGGGTGCTCCCACCTGGGGGTGGGAGGACTCTGAGGAGGGCCATGAGGAGTCAGGGACACGGCGAGCGGGTTCAGGAGGGGAGGCATAGCTGTCTGACGAACCCTGGGGTTTGGGACGCTTGTGTCTTGGCTTCCCTTTTCGAGAACGATTCCAACCTCCGGCACTCAGTGGACGCAGGTAGTCTCCTGCAGTGAATGTATAGAGATCATAGAATCTAATTAAAGTTGCACAAAAATTTGCACCAACACTTTGTCAGATTTCAAAACATCAGCTGCGTTGCTAAAGAAATATTCAACAAACCTGGGTGGTGGGAGTGAGCCAAAGAGCTGTTGTCCAGCTGCAGATATGAGCTGTAAGGGCTCTGAAGGATGCGATGGCGGAATCGATCCACATATTCTTGCTCCTCCTTCTGGGTGTGAGCTGACAGCACCTCCTTGGTGAGACCAACAAACCTTCTTTCCTCTGCGGCAGGGCTTGGAGCTGGACGGACAGGGGTTGGGGCAGGATCAGCAGGCTCACTGCCCATCGGGGCATCCTCCAGTGCTGTGGCTTCTAACAGAAAAACATAAAGGGGGGCAGTGTCAAAAGAAAGCACTAAATGTTTCTCTGTGTGCAAAACTCCTGAGAGAATTTTGAAATTTTACCATTAAGAGAGAGAAAAAAAAAAGAAGCATCTGAGCAGGTCTCACTCATGATATAAGACTATGTTTATATACCTGACTCAGGCTGTGGCACGTGCACTATGGTACTGCTGTATGAACACTGGCTGGTGACCGAGACAACACTCATGGCTTTAGTAGACATGGTGATGTCTGTAAGAGGTGCCCCGACTACAGCTGGAGTTGGAGGGCTCACTGACACCTCAGTCTCCACCACGACTGCTGAAAAGTGAGAAAAAACAAATGCCAGGAGCAAAACGAGTTTATATGACAGAAACATTGCAGACTTTCACCCTAAAAGTAACAGAATGCTAAGCCATGTGCTGTGTGTGGGTTTATACCATCTGAACTCTCCTGAGCTGTGTCAGTGGCTCCTGCAGGCTTGTCATCTTCTGAGGTAGAGGATGAGGAAGAAGAGGTAACCAAGGAATGAGATTCACTCTTCCGCTTGAGGGCTGGACCTGTACAGCTCTCTAAATATCTGGTTACACACAAGAAACGTGCGCAAACCAACAGGGAAAGCAGGAGTCAATATTATGACAAGGACTGAGTGCTGCAGAAAAAAAAAGTCATGTTTATCGCCACACACCTGATGATGTTATCCACACAGTTGATTTGCTGATAGGAGGGAATGTGTGTTTGCTTCCTGCTCACTTTGTGCTCTCTGACCTCAGCATTGGAGGCTGCAGAGGGTAGAGGAGCTGGCAAAATAAACAGCCAACATTTAAAATATCTGCCAATTTTAAAAAACACATTTTAACTGTTTTGTACTCAGTGGATGTGAAACTGCGATACCTGTGACACGTTTTCCAAGGAAAGCAATTTTGTGGTTGGAATCCAGATAAGCCTGCTGGCCCCAACTCTTCACTCTGTTTACATCAGCACAGATCTGCTGTAAAGTCATCTGGAAAACACAAACAGACGAACACAGCACCCCCCAAAAGAGTGCATGAGTAACCATGGCAATAGATAGTTAGGCAACTGGGTGACATGTGAATTCCTGGATGATGACCTCACTGTGATGTCTTACCGGTTCCCGGTGTGAGTCCTCCCATACGTTGCCATTGCTGTCACTTGAAGATGCAATGCTGATGTAGTGCTCGTGAGAGCCGTTGCTGCCTAAACTACCATAACCACTGGAGCCATTGTTGTGAACGGGCTGTAAAGAAGAGACACAAGGAAGAACAGATTAATGCTGCTGTTTAACAGATATTAATGCTTCTTTTTTTCAGCCTGTGTACAGCAACCAAAAAGCAAAAACCACACATACTACAACTCCAACCCATTTAGTATGAATCATTTTTTATTTTTTCCTTTTTCTGACAGGACTGAAACATGATCAGCTTTTATATGTTATTACGCTGATACCAGCATGATACCAGCACCTTTGTTGCATTACAGCAACAAAGGATTTAAAGTGAGTGCTTTCTGGAATTCATTTATTCAGCAACGACATATTCACCTGTAGGAAAAGCTTATAGATCTTTGCCTGAAGATCTTTTATTTCCTCGTGAGTTACTGGAACAAACTCCTTTGCTTTAGCAGCAAACACATCCTCATTCAGAGGACTCCTGTAGGCAAAGGCAGTAAACAGAGTGATGTTATCTTTGTTACTGCGTCATTCATGTAATCGCACACCATTTTCACAGAAACCCAGGGGGATTACACAACAGACACCAAACTCTACACCTCATCACACATTTTTGTCGTCTTGGGGTTTAGATTTTATGCTTATGGAACTTACGTCCTGACTTTGTGGCGCCCAATGATGAAGGCCACCTTCCGGCTCCATGGGTTGATGAAGCTGGACCAGCTGGTGTCCAAGGTGATGTAGTCTCCATTCTGACAGTGCAGACGCACGGGAGAATGTTCAAATGGAGGCTGGCCCGCATGCTTCAAGACTAAGCAAGGCATGAAGAATAAATAAATAAATAAAATGTATGACAAAAATACAGTCACGGTAAAAAGAAATTACTGTCAATTCTAAAGATTTGTATTAGGACATAATAATAAAAATATTATGATATTTAAACTGTTTCACTATTTATTTAGTACTAAAATAAGCCAAAACGCTGAAGCAGTGTGTTAAAAACTAAATAAATCCCATAATTCAATAGCTTTTAGAGCCACCTTTAGCAGCAATAACTTGAAGTAATAATTTTCTGTATGATGTCAGAAACTTTATCAGTCTCTCAAATCATTGTGGAGGAATTCTGACCCACTCCTCTTTCCAGTGTTGCTTCACTTCATTGAGGTTTGTGGTATTTGTTTATGTATAACTCTTAACCAAGGGAAAGCATTTCAGTCAGGTTGAGGTCTGGACAATTGCAACACACTGATTCTTTTCTTTTTCAGACAGGCTGTTGTAGTTATTCTGCTTACACGTGCCCTCACAAATGACTGTAGAATACATTGCAGTCCATTAACTCCTCTGCATACCGAAGTGTCCAGGTCCTGTGGCTGCAACACAAGCTTAAGTGATCACCCCCACCCGGCCCCATTACCGTGCTTTACAGTTTGTATGAGGCGTTTGTGCTGATATGATCTGTTGATGCCATCCAAACATGGCGTTGTGCATTATGGCCAAACACCTCAATTTTTGGTCTCATCTGTCCCATGGAGTCCTGTGGTTTGTTCTATTCTTCAAACCTAAACTGTGCTACGTTGTTCTTTTTAGAGGGAAGAAGCATTCTCCTGGCAACCCAACTAAACAAGCCATACTTGTTCAGTCTTTTTCTAATTGTCCTGTCATGAACTTTAACATTTAAAATGCTAACTGAGGCCTGTGGAGTCTGGGAAGTTCACTCCTGGAAAGACTGGCAAATGTTTGGAATGTTTTCCACTTGAATGTGAATAGTATTTCACACTGCAGAATGATGGAATTCCAATTGCTTGGAAAAAGGCTAATAATCCTTCTTTAAGATCACTGCTGATGTCATTTCTCCTCTGCATCATGTTAACAGATATGTTAACACTCCAGACCACCAAACTGCCCAAATGTCTGCTTTCATAGAGGCGCTCACATTTGCTGATGATCACTTGATCAAGAGCAGCACCCTGGTTTCTACTTATTCTCTCAACTACAGTACTATGGAAGAAGTAAGAGCACTTAGTTTTTCAAACACTGCTTTTGCATTTTTCCCTAATTTTTGTTAATTATGACATAGTGTATTGTTTAACTTGCTGTTGATCACCTCAGGTTGATCTTTGTCTAATTAATTAATTAATTTTTATTATGTGATGAAAGGTAAAATCTTATAATTTCAAAGCGTGTGTAAATGCTTAGGATAAACACCTTGCTTTGGTTGATTAATTTACTACTACTACTAGCTATTTTATTATTTGTCTGGCATTTTGTACAGTATAATGAAAAAGAGAATATCTATCTATTTAAATATACAATTTGAGTCAGCTCATTGAAATGCAGAGTTTTCTTATCAGCAGACTAAACTTTTGCACTCATCCTCCCCACAAACTCACCTTTCCGGTGCATGGCTAGCATGAGGGGGCGGTCCTCTGGGTGAATGCAAGTCAGCAACGACGTGCCTATCAGATCCTGAGGAAGGTATCCAAGCAAAGGCACGGCCCTGTGAACAGTCAGCATAAAAATCAGCTCTTTTCATACACTGCCATTAATTTTCAAAGCTTGGGACTGGAAATTTGTGTGTATTGACCTGTCATCAACTTCCAGAAACACACAACCAGGGGAGTGTGTTGTGGTAAAGATGCGCTTGTCCATGGGAATCCGAGGTGCTGCAGACACAAATCATATAAACACCAGTGCAAAACATGAATAAACAGTGGTTATAAGTTCATCAGAAATACCAGAAGAGTTTCTCAGAAAGTGTTTGGGGTTATTATAGATAAAATTGCATTGATCTATCAGAGCATCAAAGCTGCATGTTAAAAGACAAACACGGTATCATACCTTCATATCCAGAGATGATGCGTTCAGCCAGTGCCAGGCAGCACGGCTCCTCCTCCTCCCCACTGCTCCCAGATCCCTGCACCTTCAGCTGGTAGGGTGTTATCCGAAATGGGTTGTAACGCATCTCACCCTCACGATCCTTCCCACCCCTAAAACACACAAGACACAAAAATCATATCCGAATTTATTGTGATCAAAGATGAAAACAGGAAACGTTACCTGCACCAGTTTCAAACCCTAAAATAAAGATCTAATGAAAAATGAAAACAATTACTTCAAATTTCAGTGATATCTATTGGTACAAGTTGATGACAGCTAATTTAATTCTTGTAAGAATGTGTGAAATGAATATTTTCTATGGCTATGGAGGTACTTTCAGTCACAAGAGCTGATGGATAATCATGTTTGATTTGGCACACATTTTACACCAGAAGCCCCTCCTAACGCAACCCTCATATTTATCCAGGCGTGTGTCTCCTCCTGGTCTCAGACTAGGAATCTTTTGCACATAAAATGAATGTGTTAACCACTACACCATGGACCGAGCACAGTTTCTACAGACACATTCATTAAAAAGCATGTATTGATGGAATTCCTTATAGAGGAAGAGTTGACAATCAGAACGAAACTTCATTACACCCTGCAGGAAATTTTGTAACAGTTGCATAAGCTTGTAGACGTTACACAATTCTAATAATAAAAAAAACAACAATCATAATTTAAAAACCCTGAAATTACTGCAGTTTATAGTCTGGATACACAAGGGCAACATCAGATGTAGGGTTTAATGGAATTTAGCTCATATATTTTATTAAATGTGCATTTAAAAAAAAAAATTGTTTAAGGAATTAAGGGATATGTAGAAAAGAAAAAAAAAAAAGTACTGACCTGATTCGGCAGAAGAAGGACTTGACCTGGGCACAATCAAACAAAACGCCGGCTACAGAGAAAAAGAAGCGAGAGAAGTCAGTTAGCCATATTCTCTTTCATTATTTCTGTTAGATACCCACTGAGACACTAGCATGTGCAAACTAACTTAAAAAACAAAACTGTGCCGTCCCTGTGCCGTATTTTATTTATTTAATCTAAATAAATAAATAAAATACAGCACCTGTGTGCGAGTTGCTCCAAGGTGGCAAATGGGGTTGCGCAGTGTGTGAATAGAAGACGTTGACATCTTGGTGGAAGAGCAGCTCCACAAATTTGGCGGACTCCAGAAACTTCCTCTTGCAGCACAGGATGCTGGGAGCCTGCTCAGACGCGTAGAGGACGCGGCCGCTGGCCAGGGAGAAAACCACCACGAAGGAATCCTACAAACAGGTAAAGAGATGTACGCACCCAGAAGAACATGCACAAGCAAGCAAAGTCACAGACACACACAAAAGCAATAAACACACATACACTCACACACCCGCTCAGGAGTGAGGCAAAATAAATGTACATATGCATGTGTATTTGCATCTTTAAGACTGCCTCAAAACAGGATTTCAGAACAGCTCTAAACAAATGCTTAGTGGGTCTTCAGTGATGCATTAAAAAAGGGACAATAACATCAGAACCTGTGACCTGTGCATCTAAGTTTGATGTGCATACCGTATTTTTAAGGGTGTGTTCTGAGGTGACTCTCTCCAGCTCTTCCAGGGTGCAAACAGTGGCATTTCTCCGCTCGTCCTGCCCATTTTGCATGAGCAATTTATAGTATTCACTATTAGCTACAGGTGACAAACCAAGGCACAAAAACAGTATCAGTATTTGGAGAAAAATAAATAGTGTTTTCTTAAGATTCTACATGGACGCTTCTGTATTTAGTCAGGTTACCTTGCACTTGTTTGACACAGTTGAGCGCGTAATGTAAGGCCTCCACAGTGCTGGCTTTGCTGCGGCTGCGTTTGTCTGATGGAAGCCTCTTTTTCATCTCAGCCACTGCATTCATCACCTCTCTGTGGTCCTGCCCTTTGCCAGCCTCTGCATGCTCGCTGCTACATATGCACAGAAACAGCATAAAAAGATAAGTATTTCTCACAGTTACTTAAGTAGTTAAGATTCACTCTGTCTGACATAGTTAGCATTTTTGTCACCATTATACCATGAATAGATCATAGCACAGACGCAGAACTTCAGGATCAGCTGGTAAAAAGCATCTTTCCAGTTTATTTTGGGAAACTCTGGCTTGTTTTCTTCTATGCCAAAATTCTTGCAATGCTGCAAGAAAGTTAAAACCCTGGCTGTTGTCACAGTGTGCTGTACTCCACTTGTCAGAGCCACATGCTAACAGTGTAGCAATAGTAATAGATAAAAAGCTCTCACGTGGTGTTGTGGATCTTTGCAGAAATTAGGGTCAGAAAGGCACCATAGAAAGTCCCCAAAAAAGGCTAAATGGTGAGAGCACATGGAGTTAAATACCTCTTAGCTGAAACTGAGGTGGATCCCGAAGCGCTCCCAGGGCTGTGATTGGTTGATGAACACAGGTCGTGTGAACCACTCGCCATTTCTTCATCTTCCTGACCCACCTCTTCACCTGAAACTCCACTTTCTTCACCCCCGAGGTGCTTGGACGTTTCCCTGCCGTTCTGCTTCCCGGACAACTCCTGCTCCACCTCTCCACCGTTCGCTGTGGCTGACAGCAATGCAGGCTCCTCGCCATGTAGTCCGCTGTCACCTCCTGGCATCACCACACTTTGGTCACACATCAATTATTTTTCTTTCCAGTTACAATAGTCGGTAAGGGTCTTCATATGTTCAACCAAAGGGAATGGGTTCCATGTGGTAACAATGAATTGACTTTCATTCAGTCAGTGCTGAATGTTGGATGAAGTGGTCTGTTTTTTCCACTGCAAACAGAAGAAAATAAACAAAAAGCCTGAGTTTAGTTATTATTGCATAGAAGGTATATGGAACAAATTTCCCACGTGTGGGACTAATCAAGTTTTATGTTATGCCAGAGGCAAGATTTAGGAAAATCAGTACAGGTAGTAGGGCTGTGCGATATGACCAAAATCTCATATCCCGATATAAGAATTCCATCGTCCCGATAACGATATAAATCACAAAAATGTAACATTTTCTGTAAATTCTGTGAATCTCGGGCAGCTCATCTTGCGGGAAGTGTTTCCAGCTGCGCGTCATGTAGCTGGAGTCGAGTGTTTTAAGCGATGCATGAAACTATACTCTTTTTTGCTTCTCATCAGTAAATAATCTGCTCTTTCACGTGATTCAGTTTATTTTGAAAAGTCTCAACAGGATCTTGAGCTTTATTGTGAAAGGTTTATGTGGAACATAAACAAGCGGACACGCGATGCTGTTACCGTCATTGTTGCTAACCACAACGCATAAAAACAGGCTCTTGTCCGTCCGTAGTGCAGTTATATAAGAGAAAGAGAGAACTTTACGAAATTAATATACCCACTACAGTGACCATCAAAACAATGAAACAAATATTGCCGTAAACAGTTTATTTTGCGACACCACGAAACAAACAATAGCGTAAAATGAAATGATAGACGTTTTTATATTGTCATCCGATATATATCGTTATATCGAACAGCCCTAACAGGTAGTACAACAGAAACACTGAACTCTATGAAAGCAGCTGTCTCTCAGTTAGGACTGGGCTATATCATACCGTTCACGGTAATACCGGTGTACTGTTGAGCAATGATAAGAAAATGAAATATCGTGATAGAATATGGGTAAAACGCGCATGCGCAGTGCCTTTGTTTACATACGCACATGGCGGTGACGCAGAATGAGAAGAGCGAAAGTGGATTGTTAACTGAAACAGATGAACCAGAATTGGTTTGTAAAAATGCTGGAGCTTCAGTGGTGTGGAACTGGTTAGGCTTTCATCCGTCAGATACACAACAAAGCACTATTTTTGGTAGCGCATGCTAGCGGGCCATCGTTATTACCGTGTTTTTTGGAGAACACGGCACACTTAAAATCAATCCTTTGATTTTTCTGAAAATCGACAGTGCCCCTTATAATCCCGTGTGCCTTATGTATGAATTCTGGTTATGTTTACTGACCTCTAATTGATTTTATGTGGTACATGGTGCTCGAATATCTGTCAAATGTTTCAGTACGACTTTGCTAAGCTACGAACCCGCATCGCTTGATGGATTGTCGGAGCATTACGGCTATCGTAGGCAGGCGCCTCGCGGAGTGATACGTACTGTGCTTCAAGATAATATTACCGTACTGTGTGTGTATAACCTCTTTTTAAGTTTTGTGGATATGGTTATGCTGAGGATATGTCAGCCAATTTCCACTGGAAATGCCTTTTGGTTAAACTGTCAGCAAGGAATTTGCATTTGCACTATTAATTTTTTATATAACCTTAATGCACTTAAAAAAGCTGCTTGTTTAAGTGAAAATACATTGATGGTTTTTTTTTTTGCACTAATAAAGTTGAGGAGTTGTAAAGTATTTTGTCTAGTGTCAATTATATCGTCAGTTATATCGTTATCGCAAATTTTCAAATGTATATCGTGATAAATATTTTTGGTCTACTCTCAGTCGTGTAGACTCTCAAAACACATCCATCGATGTCTCATCAGGCAAGACGTGATAACATTTTTACCTAACTAAAAACGCCATATAATATATATATATATATATATATAATAATATATATATTATAAATATTATAAATATGATATATATATATATATATTTAATATATATATATCTAATATTCCAAGTTCACTTAGTTTTTTATTTTCAAAAGTCTTGTTGTTATTTTCTTTTTGGTACATGTTTTTTTTCCACATCTAGTTTCAGTTTGTAGCTTAGTTTAAGTAAACTGTAGTAAACTTAATGTCATTTATGAGGAGCCAACTCTAAAACTGTATTTTACACCTTACAAATTGAAAACATTCATGTTTAAACAGCGAAACTAAAGCGTTATTGTTGCAGATCTCAGCTGGCTTGGTCTCTGACCACCAATGACACTGAGGATCCTGTTCTTGCATTACGCCCACAAACACGTCCTTGTGTTAGTATTTCATTTCAGATTTAGCCAGTGAAAACATATTTTTTAATAAAGTGTTGTGCAGTGACAGATCTTTTCTCTTACATTTTTCAACAGCACTTCTTGTTAAAGTGTGACTTTTTGGAAAAACTTTAACACTTCTGTAGGTCATCATTAAGTCAACCTACCTAATTAAGCAGATCATGCATGACACCTTAAAGGCCAATGCGACCTGGAAACAGATAATCTTCAGCATGGCAAAATTCACAGTTGGCAATCATGAAAGTTGGGAATCTTACCAGTGAACTTTTTCTCAAATAAGTGGCAAAATACATTTCCAAAGATATTAACAGCATATGCAGAGAATCATCCCCAGTTGGAATCTCCATCCACCTCACATTCAATTCCTCTGCTTGTAGGACCATCCAATCATAAGCAAGTTGCTTTAAAGGGAGGGTTTCCTCCAATGAGAGGTAAAACAGCATGAGTCAAGGAGAATAAACTGAGGGCCTGAGGATTATGGTGAATTACAAATTTTAGAAAGCTACTACAAGCCTACAGTCCTAGAATAAAAAATATAGAGCTAGAAATATATTCACATGTCCACTTTAAACTTGGGGCATGGGTGATGTGCCAAAGGCTTTAAAATTGGAAGCAAACACTTGTCTTCTTTTGAAAGTACGAGCATGTTATTGCCAAACATAAACAAGTAAAAATTGTTCTGTGCAAATGTGAACAAACACAATCTGCCATGTTATTTAATACTACTCAGCTGTCTGGCCATAAAACTGACTCACTGCTTTCTGACTCTCTCCCAGCATCTGCGATTTATGCACATCTCATCCATCAATACTGCCAAGACCAGGTAAGGCTCTGCCAGATATAATAATGTGATACTGGGTTACATAATAGCTGTTACTAATTATGCATTTACATTTTTTGCAATCCCTGCAAATGCAGGTTTTTAAAAAAAATCAAACCCTGTGATTCTATAGGCTGTTTTATCCAATATTTTCATCAGAGTCATCAGAGGAAATCGCTTGTCTTCCAGCCATCTTGGGCGAGTTTTTTTCTCTATGGTATTGGTATAATTAAACAAACTCCAGCTGCCACCACATCCATATGGCACTGAGACCAGACACTGAGAATAAAGACAGAGGGACAGAAACTGAGAAGCAAAAGCAGGAGGGAGTGAAAATACCCTGCATCGTTCATCAGGTCTTCATAGGAGGGTTACATAACTGATTTGCTCAATTCAGAATGCATAAAACATTATGCTATTGAGATATTATACATGTACTGACGTGCACAACACAACGCGTGATTGTTGTTGCATACATAGGATGCTGTGGTCCTTTCTCACTTATGCAGCACAACAACACACTTGACCTAGGCTGTTGCTCTGTACTTGAACCTGCATGCACACTGCAACACAGCTCAACACCATCACAGACTGCTTCCAGAAGTCACCTAAAAAGCTAAGATAAGCCATTGCACAAGCAAAACTGAAAGTCAACATTATTACCTGTTTTACAGGCTTTTTTAAAAAATTTATTGTTAACGTTCAGCAGAAGCCTACAACTTACTCCCCCTCACCATATGAACCCAGTGACCCAAGTAAGTCCAGAGGCCACCTCACAATGCTTTGAAGGAGTGACAGCAACTCCACTCAGGTGGAAGCTATAGCACCACACCTGACTTGCCACTGGGCAGCTTCTAGTTTCAGTGAAGTCCCCTACCCAGAGTTATTACATAGCGCTTTATCTATCAAGACCTCTCATATACATTTTTAAAATTTCTATTTTATTTTTATTTAGTTCTTTTTCAATTAATTCCCATTAGTTTATTTTCAGTTTGTTTGGGTTTTTTGTGTGCCAGGTTTAGCTGGGTTGCTGTAATATACTGGGTATTTATCAGGGGCAATATCCGCAGTGTGTATAAAACCTGCACTGTCTATGGAAGTATCAGAAAGGTTCAGACAGTAAAATACAAACACAGCATTTAGTGAGGGCAATTAACTCCCACTCATGTAATCATGCCAATCTCAATAATCATATGCACCCATGCCTCATCATGCCTGCTGTGTAAGCACATCTGGACAAAGCTAAAACTTAATGTAGTTTAGTGTTAAGACCTTTTAACCGCCGTGAGAGTTCGGGTTGCTTGGTGAAAACAGCGCCCCCTACAGTAACTGGATACGAAGGTCGCAATAACGCAATAAACTGATAGCCTGTTAGCTACTGTATTAGCAAGTATAATAGGTTGCTTTTTAAGTAACGCACCGTATGCAAATCTGAGCAACAAAAGCTTTAGTTTGTTACCAACTTGCCAGCCAACACAGCGCAACCCGTGAGCTCCAGCCCCCTGACTTACGGCAGACGTTATACAGCTAACATGAGCAACACACACTGCTTACACCACTGCTTAAAGTCAAGTCAGCATTCACTCCTTGGAGAAGCAAAAAGCCCAAACCACAATAATACACATTCGCAACGACTTCATAGCACACAAAAAAGGCAATGATTCAATTTCACATGTTTACATCCACTGTTGTCTCTAGCTGAAGCCGTGCGTCAGGTGGTTAGCTAGTTTATCGAGAAAGCTAACTCACCAATTACGCCCCCAATTTTTCGTCTTTTGGTGGAATATTTACCTTTCCCGCTCCACGCGTGTCTTGGCTCAAGATTAAAAAGTTACGAGTCTCCTTAATTGATCACCGGACCGCATCAGAAAGTATTTTGTTTCAGTTATATCTCAGTCACGTAGCTACGTCGTCATCCATCCCAGAGCGGTGGACACATTTGTGCAACGTGAGCCCGGCATAGCATAACCACGCCCATTAAGCGATGATTGGGCAGGTGGGTTTTACATTTATTATTTGATTGGATAGCAAACCAGATGTAGGCGTGTCTGCTGCGGCATGCCTGTTGGGTGGCTTGCTGGCGATTCACGTGGATTCCCATGTTACATAACCGAGAAACAACAAGCCTGAAGCACACTGTGCGAGCACTGACACTACCAGCCCGCTGCGTCCCCGCCCCTACCGCTAAATGAATGAACAGAGTCGTTGCATGGTCCAGCTGCTGCAGTGCACGTAGCAGGGAGTTTGGACATTTGACTTCTTTTTGTTTGGTTAAATTGTTGTCAGTTATTGAACATCATCTTAGTAAAGTCTCTTAAGTAAAAAAAATAAAAAATAAAAATTACAAGAAAATGGGAGCTATCAGTAATTTTAATAGATTTTGTCATTAAGCAAATGAAAAGGAAGGCAAAGAATGCCACATACTTGTATATCCTTATTCATTAATTTTAAATAATATTATTTTACATTATATTTTAAAAATTTGCAACAATAATATGCAATCTAATTATTCTCAGTTGTCATGTTGATTATCTTTATGACACAATGACATTTGCTTGAAAGCACAACACTTGAGCAGCTGTTATATATTATTTTACCACATCTTTATTGCAATTTGACTTTTTCAGTTAAATCTGCATTTAAATTAAACCTGAACTGAAAATTTCCCAATTCTGTAAAACCAAAATAAAATAATAATAAAATATATAATCGTTAGAACTGATGGGGTTATCCTAAAGACCTTCAAGTGAGTGGAACTGAGATGGAAAAAAAGAGGAAGGAAACATGGGGGGAAAACAACAACAACAACAACAACAACAACAACAAAAAAAACAACAAAAAAACCTCAACAGTACTTGTGTAAAAACTGCTGGACTGTACACCATTGTATGTCACACTGAAGGAATTTATCTTTAAATGACTCCAATAAAAATGATTTTGCCATCATGGCTCCTTTTGGAAAAAGGAATAGCTGGCGTTTGTTACGTCACAGATGAGAAAAATCAGAGGACACTTTAATTTAACATCAGTTTTATTCAAGCAAAAATAAATTTAGGGCCCACAGAGCAGAATTGCACATATTTCCACGTAAATTCCCAAAAGTGAAGCAAGGCTTGGAAGTTATAAGACCTTAAATTCTGTGTGTGTGTGTGTGTGTGTGGGGGGGGGGGGGGGGGGAAAAAAAAAAAAAAAAAAGGGATGAGGTTGACAATTCCATGTATGGTTAATAAAAAGCTGGCCCATAAAAGCATTTCCATGCCTACAAATTTTAGTTGTGGCTGCAGTCTGATTAAATCTGCATGCTTAACAGAAAGAGAAAAGGGTGCGGGTGAGTACATATTTGTGTTAGTGTTTATTTCTCTATCAGAAACAAGCAAGAAGTATGAAAGGGGGGGGGGGGGGGAAGCTAATGATTGCTAGAAGTCAAGAAAAAAAAAAATCCTGAAACTGTAGCCTAAAACAGGAGCTTTAAATACCAAACAGAGTGAAAATAATATACAAAGCAATCCCAAATCCAGTGTTAGTGTCACATGTATCACAATGCCATGGACCAACAAAATATTTCCACTCTATATCACCCATGATGCTCAGCAGTACTGACCTAAACATCTCAAAAAACCCCAAAAAAAACAAAACAAAAAAACCCCCAAAAACCCATACTATAGCCTAACTATGATCAACTCTACATTTAACAGAATGCAAATAACTGTATGACAAATATGGCATGTTAGAATTTTTAATTGTTTTGTGTTAGAAGCATTGTGCATCAACAAGAATGTTTCTTCACACTGGCGTTGATCCAAAGGTCTTTATTAAAGGTTAAATTCAACTGATAGCACAGGCTAGCTGCACAGTATCTGCTGGACAGGGAGCTCACAAGGCACTACTTGTTCTCTGGCTGGCTGGTACATGTGTTCAGAAGGTATGGCTGCATTTTTGGCTGTTCTCCATTGGAGACATCTATCAAAGTCTAAAGCTAAACCTCAGATTTTCTTTCCTCTTAATTGTTGATCATTATTATTACATAAAGGCCATTTTTCTGCCACACTTAAGAGCAACTAATTGAGATAATTAATCTCTTGATACCTCATGATGGCACTTCTGTGTATTTTTTTTTCCTTTTACATTTTATGGCAAATCTGTCAGGCAATGTGGATGCTACTTATAGTAAACATGACCAGCACTTAATCTAAACACAAGCTCATGCAAACTTTAACTGCATCCCAATTACTGCCTGAAAATGACATGAACAGGAATGGACACAGTGAGGTGGTTCAACAGTACGTTACCCATTACCAGTAAGCTTTGTGTTGTCAGAATGACTTTCCTCTTCATTCAGATCTAACATTAACTCCTTAAACATTGGACCTGATCAGCACTTTACTCATTTTATTTCTGCACATGGTTATTAGATTTCACTAATATTTGTAAAGCTGACCAATTAAGTAAGAAAAAGCATGAGAGAGGAAAAAAATACTGGTGTTACACTATCAAGAGCAGAAATATTTTAAATCTGGGAAGGGGCATCTCTTCCACCATACGCAGGATTACTGTTACAATCTAAACTATACCACTGAACAGCTAATCCTTAAAGGCACTTCTTTAGCCTGGCACACGGAATCAAACAATTGTTAATAAAATATAAAAATACAAGTTGAGGAGAGTTTACAATGTTCTTCAATTCTAGTCTTAAGGTTTGAGTATGTGTGTGTGTGTGTGTGTTCTGCCAAAGTCTGTTTAGACTCATATTTATAACTGGGCTTTAGTCAAGTTATAAACACATTTCTGTACATATGTTTGTTTTCTTTGGTATGTATATATCCTAGTAATGTCTGGAATTTTGTAATGTTATAGGTTAAAACTGTGACTAAGGCACATAAGCAATCACACACGCACACACAGGGCAATCCAGAACAAAGAATGAAGACCCCTGTAGAGGTGGAAAATGTGGAGCTACTCTGAGACACGAGTCACATAGCTCCACTTCTCTTCTTTATCGTGTCTTCTACCCCTCCTCCTCCTGTTGCTTACTTAGAGTAATTCCAGACTGTGAATGAATTAACAAGTTTGTTTAAACCAAATGTTTTATATAAGACATTATAAAAGAGAGATATGACACTAAAGGAACTGTGGGGGGGAATTCCATAAAGGCAAAAGACAGAGGCTGCATTATGTAATTGGGTGTACTTCTTCTTGGCTTACTGCATCCATAACATGAACTAGCATGAATAATGATGGGGGAATAGTATGGATAGTAGATGTAAAACTTTAAGTAAATAAAGCTTTTTGAATGTTTGGGGGCAAAGTCCGTAAACTTTATAACTCTTATCAGATAAGTCATCAAATGACACATCACATGATCTTGAACAGTTGATGTGTGTTTGCCTCTTAAAAGAGCACCAATGTAGCAGTACACCTAACACAGTTTGCGAAACTACAACACTGTAGACAGTTCTTAATGCTTGGTTTTATGTTTGAAGTAACACAAACTGTAACAACACTGTTGATGAGCACGTCCTTAATACTCACTAATAATGATGACGATGATGAACACAATGACAGCTATCAGGATCGCCCACATCTGAAACAATTAAAGATAATTTCTACGTTATTACACAAGAACTATATCTGTAATACCTCCTCATTTTGTTGAATAAAAACAGGAAGTCTTCACCATAAGTCATGCAAATATATACTGTAAGTTGTGTAGTTAAATAAAAACAATTAATTTAGTAAACCTCAGTCTTTGAAGACTTTAAAAATAGAGTGCATCATATCAGTTAGAGTAATTGTTATTTAAAGTGGTGGAAAGTGTGTGACTTTTGAACCAAACTTTGTTTAAGCACCTTGCAGTTCTTCCACCAGTACTTCCTTTTCAGCTTAGCTGCACTGGTCTCAAACTGGGAGGCTCCAGCCTGGAGTGCATCGGCTCGGTCATCCAGTTCAGACAGCTTCTGATCACGCTCCAGCACTTTGTCCACATTAACACGCATAATGTCCACCACCTACTCAAAACAAACATAATATTCATTTTTTGCAATCTGTTTCTTGATGTACATGGGTGTTAGGCAATCTTGAGCCCTCACTGTAAATAAATCTGCCCTAATTTGTTTTTCTCTGGAGGGCATAGGAAAGAATCATAAGAGAAAGAAGAAAAATGCCAAATAAATAAATCAACAGGGTAAAATAACTCCTACAGACTCCACTTTTAGTCAGACACACATGCATGTGCATAAACACAGATTACACGTAACCCATATGTTCCACTGATCCACAAACCCAACTACTGCCCCTCCTCTCAGACAGAGCTGCAGGTTGGAGGGGAGGGTGTAGGCCCGTGCATGCCTTACATAACCATGGAGACAGTGATTATGTAAGCGTTTGGCAGCCAATTGGACACTTTCTGTGACGTGCTGAGGTTAAAGATCTATGAGGGAGTGGCTTATCCCAAGAGGGGCTACAACCGAGAGAGCGAGAGAGAGCAAGATGTAAAGGGAATTAAGAGTGAGACTTGGCAGCCTATTTTCTTAGTGGCCTCACTGACATGGTTCTGAATGCTATTTCTCAAAACTGGATGAGGACTGCCTTTCACTGAATGTCCTTTGGCAGTCTTTTGGAGTATTAGAGAGCAAATTATTCCACATTATGGTGAATTGTAACACTGCTGCCAAGAGTTATGCAAGGTTCTGTGTGAGACCAACATCAAGGAAAAGAGGGAGTGACACAAAGCAAGTGAAGACAGACAGGGGTGGAGTTCAAGGCCATAGGCTAGGTGAGAAAAATGACGCAAAGTGAACAAGATGAGGTTATTTAAGGATTTTTAATGCTTGAAAAGATTTTTTATTATTTGACACTGTGACTCCACCCACTATCTTTTCATTATTTAACTATTCACTCCTGGATTACGGCTGTGCTACTATGCAATTATTTAAAAATAAATACAAATTGTTGATTGAATCTTTCTCTACTTGTATCTTCTCCTTTATTTGTGTACAGCTGGACTGGTACATAAGCATTTAATTAACCATATAACCATATAACTGAGAAATGAACCTGAAGTTGGAGATGAAGTAGCATTAAGGGCAGGCATCTTTGGAGAGGTGGTTTCAAATTTCTTAGCTTGAGAGGAAACGATCTGGTGCATTTGTAACACTAAAGCACTCATGAATTAAGATTTGAACATATTTTGGGGATCCTTATCAATAAGCCATAAGAGAATAGAACTGTTGGCCTCAAATTAAATTCTGAAATTAAATAGAAGCCAGTTTTCACATATTTCATACCTCATCCACCTGGGCCTGCGTCTGCTGCAAGCGCTTATTGCCGGCCGCTGCGGCAGAACCTTCTGGACCAACTGCTGACCTGAAGAAATTTACAAAAAAACCCCAAAAAAAAGCAGTGTAAATCTTAGCCCCCTGTGAAATATCTTAGAAACATCTGTTACATAACATCACAATCTCCCACTAAAACCTTAAAGGAAACCAGTCAGTTTTAGGTACAAGAAAAAAGAAAAACAGTCCTCTCAGAGGAAATTGCTTGATATAGCACCCAATATGTGGGATAGCTAAAGGTCAACAGGAGTAACAGTTCATAGTGAGCTAAAACAGAACAATTCAGTGTCTCTGACTGTACACAACAGCCAGCCATGCACGCACAAAAAAAAAAAAAATTAATAAAATTAATTAAAAACACCTCACTGATGTTCCTCAACTCATGCTCCATTGTATCAACTGAGGATAGACAATAAGTGGCAGGAGATTATTTTTCATACAACAATAGACTTGACAGTGATGTGGCTTAAGTAAATGCTTGCCCAAAATAATGGTTTAAGTATATTCTTAACAGTTAAAAAGCTGACATCAGATAGCATGAAAAGCTATTCAAATAAGATGTCCCACACAATCCTGCTAAAATAGCAAGCATCACATTTATTATTATCTGATGCATTTTTTTTTTTAACTCTAAGAAACTGTTAAAAACAATAACAAAAATATAAACCGGAGACAAAGCAAAAAGTTTTTTCCTTCTGGTTCCCATTGATTTAATTTAAATAATTATTTATTTAGATTCCTAAATGTGATATGCATTCATTGTCCCAATAGCTTTTTAACAGTGGTTATTTACTGCCACCCCCTGACCTGAAAGAGCATTGCTTTGCAATGACTTTTCGTAACATTGAAACTAACTTGAAAGTTGGGTTGTTATTTACACCAGGGCTATACAAAGATTATTATGATTCAGTCTAAGTCAAGTGTGGCCATTAATTACATAAATTCTGACTCAGGCCAAATTACAATATTAGTTTAAATGTAAAACAGTTTAGGCAGATATAAGCAGTCTGCTGCCTGATATTACTGATTTGCCAATGCACTGTAGCAGTCTTTAAAAATGAAAGTAAAGAATAGATGGGAGAAACACCCTCAAAATATGTTATAAGTGTTAATGTTACAGGATTTGTCAACGCAAGGGCATGTTGGTATTGATATTTGTTTTTTTAAATCAACAAATATCAATATCAGTCTTAAATATCTTAAACATCTGTCTGGCCCTAATAAGCAGGCACACCCATGTTTGCTAAAATATAGTTGATGGCAAGAGCTTGCTAAAACTGCATGTGTTTATATTTAAAAAACAAACAATCCCCAAAACAAAACACAGGAACAAGCCACAGTTAACTCAACAGAAACAGCATCTGTCTGGAAGCCAAAGGTACTTAGTTTCCTGAAGAAAAACAATCAATGATGCAAGTTATTCCAAAAGGAAGTCTATGTGAAATGGGTGGATTAAGTGCTTCTCCTCTATGCCCCCAAGATAACAACTTTACAGCCACGTCTAATTCACGTATATTTAAAAAGAAACTATTTTGAATTTTGATTGCATGAATTTGATACAAATAAACAAAAAACAAGCAAACTATTACAAACAAACTGCAGATATACATTTCCTGCAGCTGCTGCTAGTATCAAAACTACACTACAGCATCAGTGGTGGGCTTCATTCTCTAATATGTAAAAAGGCTGGAACTTACCACAAGTACACACATAAAATTAGCCTCAGATTCATGTAATATTCACCGGAACCAATTGTGTTTGTACCATTGTGCATATGACTGTTTCATAATAATTTTAAATTGATGGTTGCCATATACATACAGCCCACTTTCCTTTAAATGAAAACACATTTTTCTCAATGAGGGCCATGGCAAGAGCTGGGATTGCAATTTTTTTTTTTTATTAATTAATTAATTTATTTTTAAAAAGAGCATCTAATTTATGCAACTGGAAAAAAAAATAAATAAAAATGCTGGATCCCTTGGGGAATGTGTGGCTCGGTTAAAAACAAATTGATGTCTAACTAGGATACAATGAAGGTAGGTTTAATAAACAAATGCAGTAAACGCTTTTTCTCTTTTGTTTTGTTTGGTCTTTGTATTCGTGAAGAGCAAGTGGATAAAGAGTGGATTACCAAATATGTGTTAGGTTAAAAAAAGAAAAAGAATTTGGTCAATACTTTTAACCAAACTCATTATTTTTATGTATTCAAGTCTATGAGTTTCTATCTTTGACTTTTTTGGAAAAGCTGTAAATAACAATAATCGATTTTTATTCATTAATTAGTTTAGCAATGTGCATTGGTGTGTCTATGTGTAGGTTTATGTAGTTTCACATTTGTGTTTAGGCATTACTTGTGCAAAGATAGCAACCTTTGCCATTGCACCAGAGTTCACGTGAAGACTCTTTAATTGAACTATGTAGGTCTGATACCATGTCTACACACACACCTCTTTTCTACTAATGCTGTGCATGTGCCTAATCTACAACCACAGAAATAAATATAGGTGCAGGGCCAAAAAGCTGACACTCACATGTCACCACTTCGCTGGTCCCAAATTGGGAACAAGTGATGAAAGTGGCTTTTGAAGGTGTACCTAAAAAATTAACCAGATGCAGCCTAGGATCTTTTGTGCATTATGATTTTCCTTTCCATTTCAGTGAAACCAATTTAAGATAAATGAGGCTACAAGTGGGGCTGCCACGATTAGTCGACTATTAAAATTGTTGACAACTAATTTAATAGTTGACGCGTCGTTTGAAGCTTTGTAAGATCCCAAAAGATGCAGGAATAAGTAGTAGGATTTAAGAGTGTAATAACGGACTGAAACAGAAGATGGCAGCACTGCATGTACAAGGATGCCAGCTGCCTTTAAACCTCGAAGAAGAAGCAGTGTCCAGTATCGTAGCTGTGTCCAAATTCAGGAACCGCATCCTCTTGTGCCCGAATTTGTAGGCCGATTAGGTTACAGAGACACGACAAAGACTGTCCAAATTCTAAGACTCCGACAAATGCATTCAACAAATGCGGCCTTCATTTCCCCAGATATGAAGGATGGGTTGGGTGTATACTTTGTGGTCCAACCTATCCCAGAATTCATAGCGTGGCCCTGCTCAGTTTCCAACAATGGGGGCAGCTAGTTCGTTTTAATGTTACTCTTATTATCCTTTCTGGTCACAAAATAAACGTTTAACATATTTTCAGGCGAGAACGTAGCTGTGTAAACTTCAAATATCTGTTCAGTTTATCAAGACACCACATATTTTCAAAAGCGCTCCGACGTTTTCGGAGACGTCTGTTACCCACCAGCTCGATAGCTAGCCGGGGGCAAGGCTCACTAGTTCCGGTGAGAATACCGGACTCCATTTTCAAACCCACTGCAGTCTTTCGCTACTCAGGTTAAACATGATACAGTGGGGCAAAAAAGTATTTAGTCAGCCACCGATTGTGCAAGTT
>NW_024582440.1:2276335-2285533 GCF_018398535.1 Haplochromis burtoni
TAAATGATTAGTGGTAATAAAAGCCGAGGGAGGTCAACAGGGATCACTGACTGTTTTAGGAGCTTTTTGAGATCAAATAGAAGAAAATACATAACATTAAACATGTTAACAACACAAAAGCCATATTAAACGCAGACTACTTTAGACCCAGAAGTAGGATTCGTCGCGTCATCACTGAACAACCGGATTAGATTAGCACAACAACAACAACAAAAAGGCGCTCTCTCACCCAGGAAACACAGAGAGAGAGAGAGAGAGAGAGAGCGCGCGCGCGCGCGTCACCCTGTAACCATGGCAACCGTAACGCTGCCACCTGGAACAACAGAACAGCTGTCAAACAAAACCCAAACAGTCCTGACCCACCACAATATGAAACAGGAAAGTACCGCCGTGTAATCCATTTATTTCAACAAAGTAACTGTATTCTAAATGCCACCTTTTTAAACGGTAACTGTAACGGAATACAGTTGCTCATATTTTGTATTTTAAATACGTAACGGCGGTACATGTATGCCGTTACTCCCCAACACTATATATATAAGTCACTTAGATAACTTAAAAATGCTATTGTTTGGCTTTTTTCAGTATTTTATTTGTTCCCCAGTAAATCGGTTTGGCTGAGATTAAAGTTATAGTTTTTACACTGCTGAATAAACGTCAAGCAGACAACCAGTTATCAGAAGTGTGAGATGCTCAAGAATATACTCCGGTGTCCTGTTATATTATATTAGATTAGATAAAACTTTATTAATCCCTAGGGTGGGTTCCTCCAGGAAATTAGGTATTTTAGATAGCGGCTGAGTTTATTAAACTCCACTGAAACAACCTGTAAATTTCATTAAAATTTAATAAACTATCATCATGTCTTTATTTTTAGTTAGCACATACCTTAAACATTTAAAGCTGTAAGCTAATGATAGTTATATAAGAGCACATGCATGCTGGTGCAATAAGCTGTACGTTGTACATCCAATGGACGCATGATCTGATTAGTTGACTAATGGCAAAAATAATTGGTGACTAGTCGACTATCAAAATAATAGTTTGTGGCAGCCCTAGCTACAAGTTCTCAGTTCTAAGGCACCAAGGAAGAGCTGGCTCACCACTGCATTAAAATAAAAAGGCATCAAGATGCAATTTAAGTCCCGCCTTTCAGCCTCAATTTAACTCCCTGAACAAAAATTGCAGATAAATTTTATTTTTGCTTTATTGCTTCATTTGAATTAAGTTTCCATTTGACCATATGTTATGGATTCACAGCCACAGTTTCCAAATGCAAAGGCTACAGTTGCAAGCATTCAACTACCAACCTTATTGCTAATTAAGTGATGGAGACAAATTTAAAACAACTTTGGAGTAGAGCTGGGCGATAGAACGATAACGATATGTATCGCGATATAACTTTTACTCGATAGAGAAATTAAGCTATCGCGATAGACCTCGCCCCTCTTGTCCTCTTAAAATAAAAAAAAATTAAAAAAGGTCAGCCAATCCAAACTAAGTAGCGCAGAGCCGAACCAATCACAGCCACAGCGTCACGTCGTGTGACTTGTTACGTACAGCACAAGTGCCAAGCCACACGTGTGTTTGTTTGGGAAGCAGCCAGCGCGTAAGGGAGCCAGCGCGTAAGGGAGGAAATGAGTGTGGTGACTAGAAAAATCAACCGAGCGTGACCGAAGAGAAAACAGATGATGGTTCCAATGCCGGAGAGATTGTCGAACGGAAGAGCCATAGAAGTTCCGTAGTGTGAAGGTATTTCGGCTATTTCAAGTCTGACAAAAAACAGAGTAGAGTGCACTGTAAATTGTGCCGAAAGCAAGTCTGGAAATACAATAAACTGGTGCATGCGTCACACTGTGCGCCACGTTATTGTTTTGGTGAAATTAATTTCTACAATACTGTTACTGTTAATTCTACTCTCTGCAGTGTTTAAATGCTTACATATACACACAGTTACTGTCCGTCCACACATACGACTCGGTTCTGCTTCTATGCCCCAGCTTTGTTTACTTTTTCCCACCGAGGCTTCTAGACTTCTGATTGGCCAACATTTCTGCACGGTTAGGAATCTAGCGCCACCTGCTGCTTTGGCATGTTCATAGCAGCGTTTTCCTTCATTTCTGCCTTTATGTGTGGACGGGATTATTTTTTAAAACGAAAACGGAAAATCTCCGTTTTCAAAAATACCCGTGTACGTGTGGACGTAGCCTCAGTCTCTGACTGGAAGCGCTAATTCGTCATTCGGCTTTTGTCAGACTAAAGTAACTGTTAAAACTGTTTGAAAAGCTCAGCTATACAACAAGGAGAGATTGAGAATTTCCTTTTAGTTCTCAGTTTATTTGATATTGACAAAAGTTAGTCAGTTTTGTCTGTTCTTCTGTAAAACAAACTAAGATTTATTTTTAGAATTAATATTTTGTTTCTAAGTGGAATTGACAATTTAGTCTGTTTCGTTTGTTCTATTTTGAAACTTAAACGCTTTAGCGGCTGCCTTTTGTGTAGTTTGCAATATTTGCCTTTATTTATCTGAAAAAGTCTCATGTTCCTTAAGTACATCTACCCTGTTGAACTTATTATGGGAAATAAATATTTAAATAAAAACAAGCTGCTGATTATTTCACATTTTACTTGTGAGCAACGGCACATTTAAATCTTACAAATATAGTTATTTGGCTTATATCGTGATAGATATCGTTATCGCCTGAAATGAAAAAAAACATATCGTGATATGAAAAAATCTCATATCGCCCAGCTCTACTTTGGAGTAAATTGTCCAGTTACATTTGGACCACTTCAAATAAACGACTGAGTGCAGAAACTGTGATCGTGGTTAACTGAATATTCTTGTTAACCCTCTTGCATTAATAGATTTATTTTATTTCAAATCTATTGTAAATCTACTATCCATACATTCCGGGACCTAATTTTACATTATCATCACTGTTGTATCTATACTACTGATCCACTACCATCACTACAATGAACAGAAATGACTATAACATCATGAAAGAATGACTTTTATGGTTTAATCAAATCATCACTCAATTTCAGAAAGACATGCAAATTCTCTGTCAAGGATTTTTGTTTAATATGGACAAAAATAGTTGTAGAAATCTGTCTGTGATTCATTACGAAAACGCTGAGTACAGTGCCTCTATGTGCACTGTGTGTGTGTGTGTGTGTGTGTATATATATTTATTTATTAGTTTAAAAGGGAAAAAAAAAAGCTTCCTCTCTTGATGCTGTAAGGCAATACACCTTCCCAGAAAGTAAACACTCACGAAACACGTCTTTTCCCTTGTTCTTTCATTACCCCTAAGCTTCAAAGCGCCTACTAATACACATATTGACCGAGAAACATATCAGAGTACAGTTCCTAACTGTGTCAACAAAGAAAAAAAACGGTAGATGCTGATGGGATGGAAATAACGTTAGATAACGGCATTACCGACAACGGGGTGTAAGTTATTACTGGAGTGGCAAGTATTCAGCTTAGATATAGTTTAAAACTTATTTTAATTACCCAGTCATCAACATGATTACGACCTATTAAAACAGAAACACTTCGGCCATAAATATTATATTTCCTGTTTACAACTTTGCGTTCCCTTTGATTGTGTCTTGATATTATTTTAGTCATATCCAAATTAGAGCTACAATAATTAGAAATCACAAAGCGACATACACAAACATTTTAAGCTTGTTAAATAAAAGTATACAGCAGTAGTTTTTAGATAGGCCAACGACACAGGAAACGGTAGTTTCTAAGCATAGACTAAAACGCTAGCACATATCGTTGTCTAACAGTAAGATTCGTGTAACAGTAACAGCTGTGGCTTGTATACAAACCGATTGTGTACACTCTTTCTTGACTACCTACATAACTAGCAAAGATAAGTTGATATGATGAGGAGTGAGCAACGTTAGATAACTTTAATGCAGCGTTGCTGCTGTGGCTAAGCTAGCTCACATCTCGAAGACGGGCACTAGCACTTGTTGCAGGCTAGTAGCAAAAGTTCTGGGCGTTGTTTTTGCGCCCGCGTCTTGAAGTATTACCAGAAAAAAAACGGAAGCGAAATCGTCAACATCTGACTGACAAATAAAAGTGTGTGGTATAGGATAGACTTACATTGCAAAACGAAATTTCCTCAAACGACACCGCTGCTGATTTTTGCTTGGTAGCTCACTGTCAAGCCGAAACAGTCCCAGCCGTACCAGCGGTTTTTGTGCCGCTTTCAAGGTTGCCGGAATTAGGAACTATCACACGTATTTACATTTCACAAGGAAAATGCGCACTTTAATAAAACCAGAAATCATAGAAATTTCTTTTCATATCGATATCGATACGTGACAATAAATTATATTAATAACCCATTTAGCCTGGTGACTAACCTTTAGTTGACTACATTTAGCATTCAAATAAAAAAATAAATAAAAGAATTTTCCCTGCAAACTTACAGTAAATACATAAACTTTTACAGTACTAAATTATTTTAAAGAAATAAATTACAAAATCGGATCATACTATCTGGTAACTACTTTATTTGATGAAAGCATGAGTTTGCGGTGAGCACGTGAAGGCAACATTAAAGAGGTCGTGGCTTATAGCTTCCGCATGCCTACCATTATTAAAAGCAATTAAAAGCAACGCACACTTCGCACACCTTAGTCAATAATCATTAAAGAGTTAACTACTCAAATCAGTCGTATTCACCTTTTATTTATTTCATTTCTATTTGCAAGCTACAGTAGACATGCAAGGAGCAGGCCCAAGCCCGTGATCAGCATGTGGCTTATGAGAACAAAAAGTCATCCCTATCCACACGTCATCAACAAATACTAACCACCAACAACTGAAAAAATAGGAATAGCGAAACTTTATTCATTCAAACTGTTAAAGAGAGTATATATGTGTGTGTATGCAAGTATAGCAGATTTATATGAAACATTTAGAACAAATCAATCTTTAAGTGCTTCCTTAAACTGTAAAAACTGAATGCAGTCTGAAGACAACAGTGAAAGAACTGAGTTTTTGTGTCAGTCACTGAGTTGTAGTATGTGGTTTAAGAGAGCAGGTGCTAATTCCCTAAAATGCTTTATTAATGGATTCATATCATACAAAACTAATGCAAAAACAATTCTGCAACAACACAACATTGGCCAACACGAGTTAAGTTGAGTTTACTGAGTTTACTTTTGAAGGATAACAGCATTACAAATTTACATTACAAAGTGATCAAAACGCATAATGATATGTGTTTTGGGGTAATCAAAGGCCACAGGAAGGAAACAATAGCCTAGCAACAGAAATGATCCCATTACAGTTGTGTTCAGAAGTTTACATACACTCATCATGGGCATAAATGTCTTGGTAATTTTGTTCTTTCTCCAGGGTGAAATGATTGCACGGAATACATCTTTATTGACTTTAAGACAACTAGAACTGGGTGCATATGTTTGATTTGTTTTTTTTTCTCTAATCTACACAGGGTTAAAAGTATGCATGCAGGCTGGAAGATGTCTGGAAGATGACCCAAACTGTTACGGTCTGGGTGAGTCACAGTATTTTCTCCAGCAGCAGCTCTCCTCCTCTGGGTAGAGACTTGTTGCTCCTCCCTGGCTGCCCACCTTTGGGCAATTATTCCACCAGTATATACACAGCAAAGTGTTAAATATTTTGGTGTTAGTAGTCTTCTTGCAAAAGTAGAGTTAATTTTTCTCTAAGCAGAGTCACATTCTTTTAATGTAACTCTGAGGTGTAAAATGATAGTAGTTAAAATCGAGTGTTAAAAATGAGTGTTTCTATTTCAAATCTGGGGGTGTTACAATGGAAACATTAACTCTTGACCTCTTAACGCTAAACTCCTACAGGGGCTATGACACCAACAGAGTAAATTCACAGACTCCGCCCCCAGCACCACAGGCTCCAATCGAAGCTGAAGTGAAGCCGTTTCAGAACATTTTGCTCTACATATTTGAGTTGTTTGCCATGCTTGGTAAGTCATTTTTTCAAAGATTGTTTCAATTATTATTATTATCTTTTACTTCTGTGGCTCTTTGGAGTTGAGACAAAGCTGTGTGAAAGGCATTAGCCATGTTGCTCGGTGATAGCATAATATTCTGTTTTAGCTAGCTGAAAGGTATTGTTTGCGGGCAAATACCACAGCCTTGAAAAAAAGCTTGCATGTGAATTTTCAGTCAAACTTTTGGTCAAATACACCTAAAACAATGTCTAGAATGTGATATGGTATAATGGTGCTACTTGAAGCCTGAAAACGATCGCCCATAAAATAAATAAATTTTTAAAAAAAAGCGAGCAAACAGCAGTAGCAGACGTCCAGACTGGATTCTACGTTAGCATTTAGATCCCTCCAGAGTTTTGTGCACATGGTTTAGGTAAAAATGAAAAAGGTTGAGGTCTTACATTTAGTTCAGTATTACCTGTTGCCTGTGTCCTTGTCTTTTGGGAAAATACTTTACACAAGTAATGGCTCAAAAAGGATTCCTTTTTTTTTTTTACTGTGCTGCAATTGATTACCGGATTATTTGTGCCATTAATTAGTGTCAACTAATTTTTATTCAATCTCCACATTGGATATGCTTGTGAAGATGGAATATGGGGGAGAGCAGAAGTGCGGTGAAGTTCCACAAAGTGATGAATGAAGGACATGCATATTGTATTGAAGAAATAAGTGATGAGAATGCTGTTATTTGCATTTACCAGCTCATCTATGTCAGACCTTTTGATAAACAAAATTCTAATGAAAGTGAGAACATGTACACTGTTACATCTTTCAGAAAATGCTTTGAAATTGTGGTGCACAGTTCAGAATAAATGTTTTTCAAAAACCATTGCGTCTTTTTAGTAAATGTTTATTTCCAAAAGAAATTTCTAGAAGTTCAGAACAGTAAAATTCCCGCTTTTTAGAATGAATTAGAAGATAACTCTTACGTAGTTAAACTAAAATACTCTTTTGAGAGTTAATATATAAACTCTTAACACCAAGTGTTAAATTATTAACTCCAGAAAGATTTGGTGTTTAACACTAAATCAGAGTTAACGTACCAACTCTCCAAAAAAAGTTAAATTAACACTCTGGTGTGGACCAATATAGACACTTTAATAGTGTTGAAATCAAATCCAACAGTGTTAATTTGGACATGCTGGATTTGCTGTGTAGGATTGACACACTCAATTAGTCCTCGCCAGATTATCTGCTAACCAATGTTAGTCTGTGGCCTCACATTCTTTCGATTAAACTGTAGTGTACTTACCTTCTTCACCTGTTTCATAGCCTGTTCCCAGAGCTCACTTTTCACCCGTTGCCATATTTGCTTACCTGGATCCAGGTCTCCAGCTGCTGGTAAAACCTCTCAGTCTAATTGCCATTCTCACCTGCCTGCCTCCCTGCGTTCCAGCGTCATGCTCCGTGCTCGCCCCTGCCCCCTCCTGCCTTTCTCCACCTGCAAGCAAGTAAGGCGTCTTACTTTGACTCTTGGAATTCATTCAAAATTCCTCTGAACCACTCTGACTGTATTCTCCTTTTATTCCAGTGCCCATAGTCAGCCATAGTCTCCCCTGGCTCAGTTCACGCACCCCGCTGTCACAGCGACTTCATAGTGCTCATGATTGTCTTGCCCTGCAGTTCTGCACCTGTGTCCATCTCTCTTCCTGGGCCGTTGAGCCATGACACACGCTCAGTTGAAAGGAAATTGGTTAGGATGTTTTGAAGAACCCAGGAATCATGAAGGCTCAACCCTGCGATGAACTGGAAACTGCTTGAACACGAGCATTACTGTCCACAGTGAAGTGAGTTTTACATCTCCGTGAACTGAGAGGATGCTAACCAAAACTGACACCTTTAACCTTGTCTGAAACTTGTAGTTGCCCACATGGACAACTCAAATATACCATTTGGAAAAAATGTTTTATGGTGACATGAGAGAAAGATTAAGCTGTCTGACAAAAAGAGGTATGTTTGTCAAACATAGTGGTGGTAGCATTATGCTCTGTTGCTGATTTGATGCCAGTGGTGTTGGTATACTGTATTGCAAAAAGTGAATGGAATAATGAAAGTGTTCATCACTGACTCAGAGTTCAGCCAGTGAGCCTTGGTGGGCTTTTTCTAATCTGACTCCAGACTCTGAATTAATCCCTGCAATTTGTCCAACAATACAAACGTATCTGACTTCAAACTCACTGTATCCCACTAGTGAAACAGCATAAAGGTCAATCTGTGGGATTAAGAGTGAAAGGTGTTATCTTCACACATCTTTGTTTTAACCAGCAAAATATGTTTCATCATGAAAAAAATGCAAATAGAACTGATGGAAAACATGAATGAAATTAAAGCAGCTCTGGAGGAAGAGGCTCGCACTTCATTTGCAAAGTGAAGCAAACACTTCAGTCTGATTAGTAGGCAACAGGGGAAAAAAAAACAGAAGCAAAAAAAGAATAGCTTTAATACGACAAAAATGAGGAGGATCCAAAATCCCACATTTTCCCGTCCCGATTGGGAAATCTTCTTGATCATCCATAAATGTTTCCAAAAAGGACTCCGAAAACAACACGGATAGATCATCACCAGGCAGAATCCCAGAAGAACAGTGAGATTCCTGTTAAATCTGCGATGTGATGCTCAAGTACAACACACAGCGCCCGACATTTGAGGTGTCACTCTGAAAAAACCTTTCTCGTAAACACGCTGAGCAAGGAGATCTGTGATTGCCTGTGTCTGTTCTTGTTGTTGGTGATATGTGTGGCTGAGCTGGAAAGCTGCAGCCATGTGACTGTGAACAGCAACCGAGTGTGAGTTAATAAAGATTATGCTAAAATGCATGGAAATATTTTCGAACCTGCCGTGATTCTGTTGAATCATCATTTCAGACATCAGACAACAGCCAACGCAGAGATTTAATTCTAAGGCAAAGATCGCTAAGCTGTATTATGACACGTAATAACTGGGTTTCGCAAAGGAGCTGAGCAGAGAACCAACTGGCGGTGAGTTGGACCGAGGGGCAGGGAAAGATTCTTTACAGAGCTTGTACGGTGGGATTATCTGAAAGAGGCCTCTGTCCTGATATCCACAAATCCCACATCGTCATCCCACCTGCAGTCTATGGACTTTGCTAAAGATGACAATGAGGTCACAGAACTATCAAGAACAACTGAGCTTGTTAGGTAAAGCCATGGAAGGG